>NW_008794883.1:1606776-1643507 GCF_000699145.1 Aptenodytes forsteri | reverse complement strand
AGACAAAGCCGTGGCAGATACAGACCAGAAATACAAAAGCCGGAGGCACAATCCTGTTGCGACCGTGCGATGCCGCTGCGCGGGTACAACGCCTGCGTCAGTGGTGCCCCCCGAACATCCCACCCTGGCACCCTTCGCGGCACCACCGCACCTGCCGAATTGGGCACCATGTAGAGGGTCCCTCCTGGCCGGGCAGGGGTGGCCGAGGGACCCGGCCGCCGGGTGCCCTCCAATCCCGGGGGAGAAAAGCCTTGGCCTCCTTGGCTGTTTACTCGGGGTGAATATAGACTATGAGGCCGCGTCCCTGCCACGGGCATTGTGAGAGATTGTCTTTCAGCAGACAAAGGGAAGGAGAAGCAAAAAGAAATGCAGAAAGCAGCGAGTTCCGCCTTGCCAAACCAGCCAGGCAGACTGGTTCTTTTTTTAGCTGTTTTGTGACTGAAGGAACTTCCAAGAAAAGAAAGAAGAAGAAAAAGCCCAACATTTTGACTGAGATTACCAGTAAGTGAAAACACTTTAAGGGCTAAGGATGTAGCCTCAAAGGATTTTGAAAGGCTGGGGGGCAGGGTTTAAATCTAGATGGTTCACGATAAATAATAAAAATTGTTTAAAAAAAAAAAAAGAAAAAAGTTTACAGTTGCAGAAATGCAGAGCAAGGTACCCTAAGCAGCAGGAACTACGCCCGCCCGAGGCCAAGCCCGTATCCCGAACTCCTGCCACGTGCGATTTGCAAACAACTGGCAGCGGGATGCTGGGGTGAGGGCTGGGTCCCAAAGCCTTACCTGGGGGGGCTGCCGCTCACCCTCCCAGGCGCTCAGGGGAGGGGAGCATTGGCCCTCTGAGACTGGAATGAAATATATGACAGATGGTTCAAAAAAAAGCAATTATCAAAGGGGAAGATTTTGGAACATATCCTTTGAAATAAAAATTTGTTTAGCATTTTTAGCAGCTGAAATAATTTTCAGAACATCTGATGAGAGATTTAAGTGCTTCATTTCCTCCTCTCACTCGCCAAGCCATCCGTTTGAAGATTGTCTGTGGCACATCTAGTTCTCTGTTTTATTGCTATTGGTATTTTCCATTGGATAATGGTAGAATTAGAGATCAATGGAAAAGAGGTATGAACCACAATATTCCTGTCCGTTTGAATGTGCGGGTGCTTTTGAAATGCTCCACGGCTTTGCAGAAGATGGAAGAAACGTATTCTGTGATTCTTTAAATACAGCTACATGAAAGTATGTCTTATTACATCTTGCCTTTCTTCCCCACTTCTCTCTGTTCTTCTGTTCTTCCTCCACAAAAAAAAAAAAAAAAAGAAAAAAAAAAAGAAAGAGAAGGGAATTAGTCGTCTACCATGTCCATTATCCATAGGAAGTGCCAGATCACTGGAAAAATTAATAAGATCACGTACCTGAAGGTGAGAAAGTACCCCTGTATCACAGGCTGCAGGCAGCTGCCCAGCAATGCAATATAACTTCTCTTTGAGCTCTAAGACGTGATCTTCATTTAAAGGCTAGAGAAGAAAAACTGCCACTTCATTATCTAAATGTTAAGGACGGATTGCAGTTAAAAATTTGCGATTCCTTTCTAGCTTGAGTGTGTTAATTTTCAGTTTCAAAATTTCCAGCCCTTTTCTTCACGGGCTCCTGTTGGAGTCAGAGCCAGGCTGGTACTGCCGCCTTACCACCCTGATACTCACTCGGCTGGACGTGAATTCACATTCAATTCACCAGAGCTGCTTGCAGCTGCCGCTCAAGATGACCAACGGCTGGAGATCAGTGCAATAAGCATTTTTGTGTTCAGAAGATGCTTTTTAAGAGTGAGAATTTGATATGGAATGCTTGCTAGTTTTTAAGGACTAAGGTAAAAAGAAATTAGGCGAGCTCCTGTATGCTGCACTCGCCCAGCGCCGATTTTCAGCATTTTCTGAAACTCGGGACTAATCGCCAAAGTGTCCTGATGTTTGACAACTGCTCCAAGATATTCCAGCCTGCACAAAGAATTTGGATCGTCAAGAGTGAATCGGGGTATGGCCTCAAACGGTTTCCATCAAAGTAGATCCTGAGTCATGAAGAGGCCTTCCAGCCTACCCACATAACCCAGCCACAGGCAGGGCTATCCGTTACAACTTCTGGACTCAGAGTAGAAGTAATATCCACAATAAAATATTCATTAATAAAAAACACGCAGCAATAGTAAGCACGTTTCCCTAAATTCAGATTCAGTCTCTATGTAAACAACGGCACCAGAATTCAAGACGAGGTCCCAGCTGCTGTGGATTTTCTGCCCGTAGATGGTGGCCACCTTCCCCACGGCACCCACCTGAGCCCACACACCGTGGGTGCTGCCCGTCGGGTGAATTCGGACGTGGTGTCGGCAGTGGGTCCTCGTGCTCAGAAGACAGATCCCTCCAACGGGAGCTGCCCGTGCATGCAGAGGGCACCCCGGTTCTCCCGGGCGGTTAACCTCCGCATTGGGGATCTCTGGGAAACGTCTGGAGATGCTTCGCGTTCAATGGGATGAGTCTCGGAAAAGAGGATAACAAGGCCCTGAACGAGATTAAAGAAGTTCGCCTCTTCTGGTGCGAATTTGGAGGCAAAATGCACTCTAATCTTCCACCGAAGGGGAGATTCAGGGCCTTCAAGTCTCTTAAGCCGCGTTAGTTAGGGCTCAGCTGCAAACTTCCCTCCAGCTCTGCAGCTCCTTCCTGCGGAGGGGGCGAGAGGAGGGAGGAGCGCTGCCAAACAGGGGGGGACAGCGGGGACTCCGCACCAGGAGACCACTGCCAGGGCTGGGGCACCCTGCAATCCAGCCTTCAGTAGAGGCCGCTGCACCCCTGGACTGCACAAGGTACCTGGGGTGCTCGGGGCTTCTCACCGCTCCTGTCCTCGTGTCACTGCTTTGGACCTTTCCTGCCTTGAAGCCACAGCAATCACACGCGGTGTCCAGGAAATTGCCACCTAAAAAAGTGGGGTAAGCAACAGTAAGGAAAAATTCACTGAACTACAGTCCTGTCCCTGGGGAACCGAGTGGTCAGACATGGTTAGCTGCAAAGGCTTCTCTTTTTATGGGAAAAAGAAGAATACCTAACCTTACAGCTAAATACAACTAATGAGAGACTAAGAATACACATTTTGAATTCTCAGTGTAGTTATATCTAGGTTGAAGGATTTTTTTTAATTATTATTTTTGCAGCATAGAGCTGAGTAGCAAAAATCCCAAATGTCAATGGGTGGATCTAAGCACCGCGGAAATTAAAGCAGAATCCAAGCGGATCACAAACTCAGAGCTTTTTTTTTTTTTTTCCGAAATACCGTATGGGAATCAGAAAGGCTTGGTGAGAAAGTGTGCAATGTCTACCAGGGTTTGCTTTGGGAGGAGCGGAGGTGCAGAGGTGCTGCCGGTGGCTGCGGACACCCTCGGGGCACAAGCCACGAGGAATCTGTCGTGCTGCTCGTGCTGACCCTCCGGAGGAAATCACACCGAGAGCTCCTCGCTCCTGGCTACAGCACATGCGATAGGAATTCATCCCCCGGCATGAGAAAAACAGTTTTCCTGAAATCCTGCCGTATCCCCGGGGCGTACCCCCGGGCGGGTGGAAGGGGCCGTGCGGCGGGTCAGGATGCGGGGGAGCCCGCAGGAAGCCGATTCCCTGGCTGGCGGCAGGCGCAGCCCCACGGTGCCGGGGAAACATGTGAGAGAAATGAAGCAAGTGCTTTCAGGGGAAAACTGAGGAAACGCCGCACTGGAGTCAGAGGGATGATTTAGCAATAACTGAAACGCAGCCATCGGGAGCTGGGGCTGTGGGATGTTTCCAATGCTTGTGCTCCGTAAGAAAGGTGCTAATTTTCCCGGGCAGACATTGCTTGGGGCTTTGCGAGGGGCAGGGGTCAGTACCGTGACAAACAGGCACATCACAGGAAGGGTGCTGCTATAAAAAAGAAAATCCTTTTTTCTCACTGATTTCGGTTAGCTGAAAGTCAGTGCAAGGGTAGCGAGGAGCCGTACGGCACAGAAGTCAATGCACTTGCTGCGGTTAAATGACTGGCTAGGTATTGCCACCCGGGCTCCCCAGACCAAAAATGAGCAGACACGGGGCAGTCCTGGCCGCAGAGCATGGCACCTTCTGTGCGTGCCCGCATACTGCATCTGTCCCAGCCGAGCGAACCATTTCAGTGCTTGGGATCCAGCATCTTCCCTGGGAAAAACTTAATATAGTCTTGGGGCAACTTCCCAGGTCTGAGACTCCCTTTTTTATTTTGTTAGGATGCTGATGTAGTCAAATCTGTGGTTTCCTAGGACTGAGATAAACTAAAATAAACATGATTTAATCAAGGAGATTCAGTCATGAAAGATGAGTGCGAAGGGGAGTCGTGTTTGGGAGTACACTAAATCTTTATGGATTTTGCTCTGCAGCTACAGGGAGACCAAAACACACAGAGATGTGAATCACTCCAGGGGCGTGAAGTTCTCATTTAAAGTTTTCATGCCTGTCATCTTCCCCTTTAAATTTTTTATTTTATTTATTTTTTTTCCGCAATACAGACTGGAGTGACTGTCTTCATCTATTTCAGTCATAGATTTTTCTGATTAGACCCCCAAGGAAAATGAAAAATGCATTGGGCATCTAAGTGTGACTCTTGTTTCCTTACCAGAGCGCTGCAGATGTGTGTGTTCAGCAGATACTCTGTAAGAAACCAGGGTAGTTTGGAAAAATGCTTCTGCCATCTGGCTAGGAGGGTGCCCACCCTTTACAGGACTTTCCTGGGAAGTTTTAAGGTTCTGACTCTAGTCTCTTTTTAACCTGACATTCCTGGTAAGTTTGAGTAGGAAAGTGCATTTGATGAGCTACGCAGTAGCTGCTGCAGACACTATATTTAGGAAATAAGCAGTTTGGCACCAAGCCTCGGCCTCCGTGGGCTGGCCGAGGCACCTCGGTGGGGCTGGAGGCACGAGGGGCTGCGCCAGCCGGTCCTGAGCACCGAGGTGTAGCCAGGGGTCTTTTTCTTCCATCGGCGGCTTTCCATCCACCAGAAACTCCTGAGACACGGTGAGCATCGCTCAGAGAAACCTCCCTATTTCAGTGACCAGCTGCAGGGGATGGAGTGGGACGACACCTCCTAAATGAGCTTTTAAGCTCTTTTTAAACACCTATTACTGATTTCTTCATAACTTTCTTTGCATATTTCTTATTTGTAGATATCAGGGAAGTATCTGTTTCCCATCCGGGACAACGCCAGTCATTTCAGAAGCCTTCACCCTCAAGTGTGTGGTGCCAGTACAGTCATTGCAAACACAGGGTAGCACCTCTAAAGTCGGAGAGACTGCTCGTGGCACTGTCCTGCAGGAAACATTTACAGGCTCGGACTCAATATGACAGTAGAATATTGAATATAGAATAATATAAAATATTATCTAAAAAAAAAAGTATGCTTTTAATGGTAGTGGAGGAACGTCTCCTGGAATTTGTCACAGAAGTGCTGTAGCGCAGTATAGGTGGCACAGACCTAGGTACACACCTCCGACTTGAGCAGCAAGGGATATTAACTGTCCCATTTTGCAAAGGTTTACTGGTTTCTGATGTCTTGCTTGTCCACAGCACTCAGAGCTTTGAATTAAAAATGGAAATGCTATTAAGCAGAGAAGTAGTACTGTTGCACGTTAGTTTGTTGATAGGGGAGAATCTGTAAAATTTCGTTCGTTCCTGCATCATGCAGGACAGTGCATTCCTCTTCCTTGGGTTTCAGAAGGTTTTATGTGCCATTCAGATGAAGGGACAGGAGGCACAGTGCTCTACCAGACAAATAATGTGTGCTGTACCCTGTTGCTGGATATACTCAGAGCCTGGGCTGGGCTACAGCAGCTCTAGCAGAGCCATTCTGGCCCGGCCAGCCCAAAACGCATGGTTTAAAGGCTACCAGAGGAAGAAATGTGCTCCCCTTGCCGGGAGCCTGCAGAAAGCCCCCTGCATCGCTGCGGTCCCACTGACACCCCTCAAACCACAGAGGCCCTGGGGAAGCATTGATGCGGGACAGAGTGGGCTCATGTCCTCGCTCACTGCCCGTGCTGCAGGGAGCCTCCCAAAGTCTTGCTTCTCTGGAAACATCCGCCCTAGGATGTCAAACCCACCCACCCTGCACCCCCAGAGCCTGCAGCACCGTTGCCACTCGCTTTTACCCTCTTTTCATTTGTCCAACGGGTTGACACATGTGACATCCTTGCATTGAGATGCTTCGAGATTTGCTGATGGTGGACCGGGAATCCCTGCACTTCTTTGCCAAGAGCTTCCCGTTTGGACACAGCTGACCCATGGCTGCCCTCCGGCACCGCGGTGGGGGACCGTACTGGCGGGATTACGCAGCAGCAGCGACTATCTCAGCTGGCCAGCACCTCCCGGTTCCAGCCCCGGTCTGCTGTTCCTGCAGCCTCCCCAGAGAGAGCCAGAGTGGCCCCGGTGGGAAGCGGCCAGCATCTCCCCCCGGGACAACGTCGGCCAGACCGAGCCAGCCATGCCCAGAAAACAAGTGGGTTTGCCCATGTAAGAGGAACCGTTAGGCTGAAAACTGGGGCACCCGGTGAGAAAGCTGAACGGTACTGCCTGGTGTGGGGCTTCCTATCTGCAAAGAGTACATGATGCTAAAAAATAAAAGTCTATGAAGAAAATTCATCGAGTTGAGCCAATATCAGCGATTCGGGATAAGTGAGTCCAAGGAGATGAAGCATGTTTAATGTAATTACACATCCACTTCTTGTGATGTACGAGCATGCGAAGCATTACTAATCCCTAAACAGATACCTGCAGGGAGGACGATCACGAACAGCTGTTTGGACAACAAGAAATGAACCACACGAACTCCCGGTTCTGCAGGCTCTCGGCAGAGACGCTCGGGAGTCAGAGCTTGTCTGGTAAGTGCAAGATTTACAAGGAATTAAACAGTGCTCCGTAAGAAAGTACATTAGTTTCTTATATAAATCGCACTGCCAACTCATTTATTATTGTAATAACCTTCAGCATTTCCATTATTGGAGAGGACTTCTCCTGAAATGAAAAATGACTTTCCTAACTCGGTGTGTGGAGCTTGCTGTCATACTCGGTTTGGCTTCCTACTTCAGATGGCATGGAAGGAGACATAAAGCCTTATGCCCAAAGAGCGCTATTGATTGCAAACTAATGCGTTGTGTGAGTTTATTGTGTATTTGGGAGTTAATAAATAAGAGAGATAATAATGCAAACAGTATCTCTCCTCTTGGCTTACTCAAGAAACCTCCTACTTGGTGGCTGCTGAGGACGGTTAAGCTGCCAGCACTGTTGTTTACACGCAGCCCGTTTAATTACGAGAACCTATAAGCTCTTTACCATCATATTACAGTACTTTAATAACCTATATTTTATTTACACCTAGTTTCCACGTTTATTACACTTATTATCAAGCGTTCACTTAAGTGAATAATTGGAATGACTTTTGTGAATTTTGGGGGCTTGCAGAAAGCTAACTGGATGGGGAGCAGCCGTTTCCTCCGCCTACAGACAGGCGCAGGAAGGATTGACAGGACTGCTGGAAACGCTCCTGCAGTGGCTTCTCAGAGCACTGAGGGAAACCTCTCTGTCATTAAGGGCTGGCCACCAACGAGGGGGTTTGTCCAAACGACATATCAGTGCACACTGAATGCATGGGTCGAGGTATTGCCCTGCGTCCCAGGACTTGACCCTCGGGGTGTCTGCTGTCTCTTCGCGTGAGGGAAACAGAAGAAAAGCAAAATATTTGTGTATATCTACCAACAAAGATATCAGGGCCCCTGAGGACTGAGTCCAGCGGCACTGTGGTCAGACGGTCACATACAGTTCTACCAAAGGTATTGAGAGGCCATTTCATGACTATGTATAAAACACCTCCCAAGAGACCATTTCTGAACATGCAGCAAAGTGCAGGAGGGGCCCAGGAGACGCACAGCGGTTTCTCTCCTGCACCGCGAGCAATGCAACGTGAGGCTGTGCCCTGGCACCCGGGTATAGCTTTCTGGATGCATGCATCGGACTGGCTTTGTATCCACAGTTGGCAAAATGAAAGTCTTGCTGCCGGGCTGAAGTCCTCAGTTGGTGAGGGCGTAGCCTTTCAATTGTTTCTAGCATTATTAAAATGGTTTTGGAGCATATGAACCACAGAAATGAAGTTAGTGGCCCTTTGAAATAGGGATGTATCAGGTATGGCACATACTCGTCCAGGATACACTTGCCACAGCAAACACGTCCCTGTGGCTAGGAGGATTTTCTGTAGGGGTTCTTCAATGCCTGGACTTGTTCAAAATGCAGGAGTTGATCACCAGCTTGAAAAAAAAGCATGCATAGTATAACCATTTTGCGTTCTTATGATAGGAACGTATTCCTCCACTGAAGCGAGCTGGCCGTGACCCAGCCCTGCCACGTGCCGAAGCCTCGTGAAGCGACTGAGCTCCAAAGCAGGGGCATGCCCAGGGCGGGTACGGGCCCCCCTGCCACCTCTCCGGTGAGCGTACGGCACCTCCGTCACTGTCACGTCCACCTGACGCCGTATTTCATCACTGCTAACAAAAGCACATCGATTCCTAAGCTGTATTCTGCCCTAAGCACGTGCAGACAGGCAATAGCATTTCTTCTACCGTTATTGTCCGTGCACACTGTAAGCGGTAGATATAGGTCAGGGAACCACTAGACCAGATAGAAATCAGAACTGAGGTTGGTTTTCAAGACGGATCTGATCAGTTCAGATAAAAAAAAAATCTAGCCACATTTGTATAAACAATTCAGACGTAATTATTTTTAAACTATTGGCCAATGTACATGTTGCCATGTGTGTCCTGCTTTCAGGAATTAATGTCTTTTACTCATAAGCCACCTACTGCTGTTTACTTTATTAATGACATTCTGGTCATCTCTCCTGAGGGCAGTAAATGAAAACTAAATTTGGCTCACTGTCTTCATTTCAATGATTTAGACTATCAGGCACTGACTTTTTATAAAGCTGCACTAAACGTGGACAAATATAAAGAAAATTATTGTTTGCTGCTAATGAGCAATCATGTGGCAATAGCTCTGTTTTGCTGCAGAAATGAAGAGAATTTTCCATTGTTCCTTCCCAAAGGCAGCGCTGGTGTTATATGTTCTCGACGGCTCTTAGTCACGACCTCCGGTAACCACCGCAGAGCGCAGCCGTCACCCCACACATGTTGCAAAACACCCAGAACCACCCATCGAGATGTTTCGGGGAGGCTGGATAGTTTCACTATGAGCAAAAATGAAAGAGTCCTCCTAAAAGAAAACATATTGACATCCACTAAACAGGTCACTGCTATACCAGACGCGATAATACATTTCTTAAGCTATACATTTTCTCCGGTCCTTTAGATGTTCGATAACGCATGGACCACCCAAGTTAATTTAATGCAAATGTAATTTAACAGATTCCTTGTGTATGTCTTCGAAATGTCTCAAGCTTCTTGCAATGCATCCATCTAAAAAGGAACAGGATTTTGTGCTAGCTCAATACTTTAAAGACAGGGTTGAAATGTACAGTAAAAAACGTATTATTTACCCCCACACACACACATACTTCTCATGGGTCAGATGTTAGTAGCAGTTGGATCCTTGCAGCCTCCTTCCCACCACTGCTGCACGGGCATCCCTGCCCAGGGAAAGCGACGCAGCTCCGGGGACGGGAGCGGTGGCAGGGGCCCACGCAGGTCCTCCCACAGGGGACAGACATTTGGGGCGGTGAGAAAAGGCAGCGCCGGTACCAGCTTCCATCAGCTTTTAGCATCGGACGGTCGTTGCTGGGAGAGAAAAGAAACCGCCCTCTCATTCAGACGGTGCAGGCAGCGCCTCGTGGCACGCGTCTCGCAGCCGAGGAGGTTTTTCAGCAGCGTTAAACTTCGGTCGATCTCAGACGGACGGGCGCAGCTGCGCCCGTCGCCCGCCCAGGCGTGCCGCTGCCCGGAGGGGATCCCGGTGGATCCGGGGCTGGGCACCTTCTGGATGCTGAAGCATCCAGAAACCACGGCAGCAAGAAGCAGCAGGCAAATGGCAGCAACATTTTTCCTTTACACAATGGAAACCAACTTGACTCACCAGACCAAACATTTCAGCTCAAATAATGATTCCCATTAAAGAAATGACAACCCTGCCTTATAATGTGTAGTGTATAAAGAAAGGCATTTATAGTATGGAAAACTAATTGGTTTAGGAATCAAATTTGAAAAATGCAACATCTTCATACAGCAGTGGGAGTGCAAACACTCCTATTTTAATGAGCTTCCTCTAAAGGAGGCTAATGTGTAATATTTCTCTGTATGAGTTTGCATTAGAAATCTGCTGAGATGGGAATACTCATTACCTGCTACTATCTGAGCTTTGCACAAAAATATTGGCTTCTCCTGAGTAACCTGATGCGATTGTCAATGGCTTGGGGAAGGCATCGTGTGATCGAGGCCTGAAACAACCGTCGTGATACGCAGGTGCGAGGTGAAATTTTTGCAAAGAAGCAATGACTTCTTAGAAACTACGCACGATGAATATTAAATGAATCTGGGAAACTCTTAGTCCTGATGTCTCAGATCAGCCCCATCTTTTCCACTTGCTTTCTAATGAGTCTCATTTATACTGCTGCAGCCATATTTTTCTCATTATTTCTCTGTAATTCTGGAGTACGTGCACCAGCTTCAGTGGGGCTGAGAAACTCCCCCGCACACGCGAGGTGTGGTTGGGCTGCCCACCAGCCGGGCCCGTGCCGCAGGCAGGACGCCCCGGGTCCGGCGCCAGTGGCCCCAGCCTGGCATGCCAACGGCCGTTTGATCGTTCGGCTGCAGCCGGCAGCTTCAGCTGCCTGCTAAAGGGTAGCCGTGCTGGGTCTGGCACATGCAAGAGGCAGGATGAAACATCAATTTACATGTGAGAATAGCTTTCATTAGGGATCGTGCCTACAGGTTATTTGCTCTTATCTTTCCTTGTACAAACCCCCATGAAGCCAATTTAGCCAGTGCAATGCTGACCTTTGAAAAGCATAACCGTAACGTTCAACAAATTATATCTTTACAGCTGTATCCTATTGTTGCCAGCCACCCTTCATTCAAGGGCGATGGCATCCACGGCTTTACCGAAACTTGCAGCACCTCCCTCCGTGCGTCCACGTGCCCGTGCTTCGCCTGCACTGGCATCTCCTCCGCCTGCCGCCGGCTTGGGGTGATCCTGGAGAAGGGGGTTCCCTGTCTGCGTGGTTTTTCGTGGGGCTGCCGGGCCATTTGAGTAGTTGAGATTGCCAGTGTCAGAGGCCCTGCTGAGAAATGATCAAACGATTTCTATGCCCAACAGCTCTTTTCAAGTTGATGAATTTTTGAATTTAATTTCTGAAGGCTAACTTTTCAACAACAAAATATAGTCACCCAGTGCATGCAAATGAAACAGTTTAAGACTGAGGATATGAGCACAGAGTCCTGCTGTAATTGAGATGTTCGTTGCATACAGAAAACACTGTCAAAAAGGAACATTGAATATTTCTGCTGGCCACTTAAGTGGGAATTTATTGACGAATATTGAAACAATAAACACAAGCTCCCACTATTCTGAATCCGTAGACCAAAATGGTCTGAAATGAGGAAAACCTCAGCCAGCTGTCGTGTGTGTGTGTGTGTGCCCCAGGCGCCGCAGCCCTGCCCTTGGCAAACCCTGGGAAACCCCTGCCCGACCGTCGAACCCCCAACACCGCCCGCTCGCACCGGGGGGGACGGCGCGGTGCTGCACCGCAGGGACCGAGCCCGGCCCTTCCCACGAGGGCTTTTCTTTCAGAAAGCGAAACAAACGGAACAGTTTGGAGCAGTTAAACATTATGATCTACTTCACGTAGATCATAGATCCATCAAGAAGCAAAAACCACAGGCGTTTTGCCGGCAGGAGAGTGCATGATGCTGGAAAAGGTTGGTTGTTTCTAATGGGGTGGGGTTTTTTTATTATTTGGCTTTATACCAGGATGAATCCCAGTGTCCACCCCAACATCCAGGCAGACCAGAAGGGCTGTGCAAATGCAGCGCCCGCTCTACAGGGCTGCGGCTCTTCCTGCAGCTCCACCTTCACGAGCAGAAGCAGAAAAGGTGATGTCTGTGCTAGCAGGGCTTTATATACATTTATACTCCTCGTTATTTAAGATTAAAATCCCTTTCATGGTGATCGTATACATTTCCACAAGTAAAATTAAAGAATTTTTTCCTCACCTTATCTTCAAAAGCTGTAGCCAGAACTGTTAATGAATATGCTACTATGCTTATTAGAGTTGTTGTTTGTTTGCATTTAGCTAAAATAAATTTGAAGAAAGGCTTGCCAGATGCTTTTTTAAAAACAGTGGTAGAAAAAAAACCCACTTCAGCATGGGTGTTTTGGAAAGAATTTTATTTGCATGCCTTCACTTATTTTCGTTTCCAGCTTGCTTTTACAAATGTTGAAAACCGCAGAGGAATCTGACTTTGCTAGGGCTCCTTCTCCAACAGGCAACACTGTGCTGAGCGGTACGTAATACTTCAGGCTTTACATGTCACCACAAGAGCTATTTATAAATCACAATAAACAGTGCATTTATAAGAAATGCTTGAGCTTTTCCAAAGCAGACACTGCTTTACCTGAATGCAGAGTTTGGAAGTGCTTCTTCAAAACCATGTTGCAAAGCCAGCACAGCTGCTCGGAAATAACAGGAGACCCCCCCTGTGAAATACTCGCGGTCGAGCAGGGCGTGATGCCCGGTTGCCGTACCGGTCACCCCACCCTTACGGCAGCAGGAAAGCACGGTCTCGCCGCCCTGGAAGCCCCCCATGCAGCAATGGGACCAGGGTCTTCACTAGCCAAGCCGTGCTGGACGGTGGCCTGGCTCCTTTCAATCACATCTAGAGTTGGGAACCGAGGGGCACCTGCCCGCCCGCTTCCCATGGGTCCCCAGCTTCTGCTCCTCGGACCACCGATGGTCCGTGGACAGCAGTGTGGCAACCTTCCTTGAAAAATTGAACCTTCCAGACTGGACACTAGGAAGCATTTCTTTGCTGAGAAGGTGGTCAAACACTGGAACGGGCTTCCCATGGAGGTGATCGATGCCCCATGCCTGTTAAGGTCAATGCCCTTAACAACATGCTCTAACTTTTGGTGAGCCCTGAAGTGGTCAGGCAGTTGGACTAGATGATGGTTGTAGGTCCCTTCCAGCTGAAATTATTCTACTCTACTCCACTCCACTCTATTCTTGTTGGTGGCCGTGTCCACAAAAGGCAAGGGAGCATCTGCCCGAAGTTCAGAAAGAGGTGACAGTGGCTGTGATGCCCACACGGCTGCTTGTTTCAGAGGCTGCTGCTTCTTCCTTTCCTTCTCCAGTCGGGGAGACGGGGGAGGCAGCAGCGGCGGGGGCTTCATCTCCCGAACAGGGCAAAGCAAGGGCACCCATCCCTCTTGGGCAACCAGGCAGCCTTGCAGATGCAGAGCTTAGAAGAGCGATCAGAAAGGTCAGGAGCATACATTAAACCTGCCTCCTGGCCGCCTCGGCATATGCTGGTGGGTCTTCTGTGGCTGGTAACCTCGGGCAAAACTGACCTGGCAGCCAGGACCTGCCGCGTCCCCTCGACTCGTCCCCCACCTGCCTGCAGAGCGATGCCGAGAGGGAAACGGGAGTGTCAGCTTTCCCGGGCAGAGGGAAAAACTGGCATTTTCCTGAGTGGGCATTAGGAAAAGAGATGGGAAAGAACAGCGACAGAGACAGGACAGTCGGTCCTGACTGATGGTGATGGTTGATTATTTGATAGTACCCAGATACGATGCCGGCTATGGAGCCCCGAGCACGCGTCCTCCTGCGCCCAGCAGGCACTGCGCTCAGGAGTACACCATGCCCTACCCCTGCGCATGCTGGGCTCCCCCCCAAAAAGCACCAGCAGCCTGAGGAGGGGGCAGAGACACCCCTCCAGGGACACCCCAATTCTGCCTCGCAACGGAGCCGGTGGTGGCACTTACTGGCAGAGAAAGCCCATTGCACACAACTGCCAGCACTGTGAAGGGAGAAGCAAAATTATAATACACAGCAAGAATAGCAGTCTGTATGTGGGGGGACAGGAAGGCAGCTTTGAAATGAAAAATATTCATTTAACAAGAAATAAGAGCTCCAGATCCTGCTGCCAGCTATAATTGTGCAGCCTCGCTGAATTCACCGAGGTTGCAAGGGTTAAGGGAGAGCAGAATTTGGCCAGTGGCTGAAATAGATAAGCCATATGTCTGCACACTCCTGAATGTGGAACAGAAATAATTATGTGATATTCCCGCTGATAATAAACCTACTATATTATCACCAGAAATTACAGGTTTTCACAGTATTTATGTTTTCAATAAAACACGTTGCAAGAAAATTGATATTACATTGAAGTTTTTGTTTCATAAGGACAATGCAAATAAATTGCCATTGCAACATTCCTCGGCTCGAAGGACAGTTGAACTAGATGGCGTGGCGAGCTCTCTGCCGATGTTCCGGTGTCGAGTTGGAGCCAGACGGCAGGAGAGAGGGGCTCCTGGGAGGGGGACTGTCCTCCGAAACATGGCCGTGGCCAGCCCTGCCTGTCCCCGCACAGCCCAGCGGGGCTGGGGCCGGGAGGGGAGGGTTGGGTGCGTGGGTGCGCAGGTTTCTGCAGGGGTGCCTGGCCGAGCTGCAGTGGGGGCCACCCAGAGCCTGCACCCATCCCCTGCGTGCCGGCTCTCACATGCAACGGCAAGAGCATCCCCAGACCGACACTGCATGGAGGCTCTTTGTGCGCGGCAAGCCGCGCGCCAGCTATCACCAGCTATATGTGTTTACATTCCTTCTGCTTAATATTTCTGTAATCTTCTCTGGCATCATACACTAGTAATTTTTCTCCTCCTACTTCACACTTTTGATAAGCCTTCTGGTCCCACAGCAGATGCATTGTGAATCTTCTCCTTCTAAGTATCTTGCATATGTTTCATTAAAAGTGTTTGTTTCTTTGATCAGCTTGAAGTTCTGATGTGAAAAAAAAAATAACTTTTTGGACTTTGCTTGGCAGCACCCAGCCCCGAGATGAGAAGCAGCGTTTCGGTACAGGCAGTCACTCAGGGTCCTAATGTCAGTCATTTACTCTTTGCCAATTGATTTGCCTGTCCTCCCGACGATGGCTACAATGTGCACTGGCACCCAAAGATAGAAAACGGGCTTTTTATCCGCTACACTGTGCAACTGCACATGAAAGAACATGGTGGGAGGTGCCAAATGGGAGCAGCAGAAATCAGGATATATTTCACCCGCCGTTGCCTAGCGATGGGAAGCGCGGGCAGGCTGGCATTTCCCGCAGCGGGGGCACCAGCCCCCCGCGCTCCCACCCGGGGTGGGCCAAGCCCCAGGCACTGGGAGAGAGTGACCACGGTGGCCGGAGGGGAGAGGGCGGGCGTGGGGCGCCCCGGACCCCAACAAGCGCTCACAGGGAGGGCTTGTGGAGGGGCTGCATGGCCCTCCGTGGTAAACTGAGGCACTGCCGGCGCTGGGGATGACCCTGCCCATACGCAGGTGGAAGTGCTGCCAGCACGTGCCACCCCGCACAAGGTCGGCACACGGGTCCCACCGCTCCTCACGGATGCCTGGTGCCCTCAGGGCTTCAAGGAGCTGTGGGGCAGGTTTGAAGGACCGGGACAGTCGAGTTGCATCCAACGTGGGAAGAGATGCAAAAGCAGCTCTGCCAGCATGCACCCAGGCGTGCTCGGGAGAGTGGCAGTTTGCAGACCCCCCCCCCCCCCCATCCCCCGCCCCCCACCACCACCTCCCTGCACAGGGCGAGGAAACCACCCAGATGATGGGGTCTCACCCAACCTGCTCATACTGTTTCTGAGTGCTGGTGCAGGACCTGGGCAGACCCCAACAAGTCAGCCCACCCCTGCTGGATTTTGGGCTGTGCTAGCAGGCACCCACCCCACAGCGTTTTATCTGATCCCCTTGCAGGTACAATGCCAAAGCCTTTACAGCCTCCCCTGCAGCTGGCTCAGCTGCGTGTGCCACGTCCCCTGGGCTGCACTGTGCTTCAACACAGAGCCTGCAGAGCACACCTCTGGCCAGGAGGCGAGCCTGCGATGAGCAACGGGTGCACAAATTGCAAACAAAGACCCCCTCCTGCTGCGGGTCTGAGGGCTTGCGGGGAGGCAGCCCCATGCCAAGGGGGACGGGAGCTCGCTGGCCCCGCTGCAGCAGGACATCGCTGCCAGCACTCCCGGGAGCAGCTGCAGCCGAGCAGCATTGCCAAGGCACCAGCACCGTCCCGCCGGGCGGGAAGCGAACCCCCAGCCATACTCATGTTGTGGGTGCTCACCCCAGCACCACCAGCCCAGCAGGGGAAAGGCTGCCAGCACGGCTGCGGTGCTGGGGGACGGGGCAGCATGGCCCTGTAGGGCAAGTGACATGGCAGGGGCACCTGCAGACCCACTCCCCATCCCCTCCCGCAGCTTTCGGGGCACCTCGTGGGGGTCCTGTCCCGTCCCCTGGCTGTGCCAGCAGCCAGGCTGGGGGTGTCGGGCAGGACGGGGTCCGCAGGGCCGGGGCTGCCCTCTGCCCACCACGCAGGAGCACAGAAACTCACTCCCCCGTGGGTTTCCAACCGCACCACGAAGCTGCCACCTGGGGCTTCACACCTCTGCTCCCCAGCAGGAAATGGGAGTACTAATTACAATAATAACAGCAACAACAATAACAATAATATTTTCTTTTATGCCTGTACCTAACTAGACTAACAAGTGCGGCGCATGCAGGTGCAACAGCCACACTGCTATTAGCCTTAATATCACTGCCTGCTACTTGCCCCGCGTGATTTATTTATTGCCGTTTGTATTACCATGCCTTTCACGCGGTGCAGACGTAAGTCATTTCCAAGATAAATTAACTGTAAAAATCAGTTCTTCCAATTATTGCTAAAAAGGTGCAATTTAAAGGTAGAAAAGGGTGAGCATCTTTTTTCTGCCTCGCTGGCAGAGACCAATGTCTCCCCGTACTTTCAGCCAGAAGGAGTCAAAATGCTTTCGCAGACCTCCCCTCAGCAGCGGGAGGGCAGATGAGCCCACGGGTTTCCGCAAGGATACCATCCAGCTAATGCACTGTGAAAACATGCCCCTTAAATATCCCCGGCATGTGCTGTCGGGAAAGCCTGGCCGAGCTCCGGCTCGCTCGGAAGGCCGGTGAGACGCAGGCTCGGGCAGCGCGAGCACCGAGAACTTTAACTCCGCTCCAGACACCCTGCACAGCGCCAGCAAAATTCCTGCCTGGATTAATAGCACTGTGCACATATTTTTATTGAATCACTCAACACAGCTGCCATTCATAAAATACCTAAGCCTGTACTTTTATTCCTGTTGGAAAACATATTTAGTTACAATTCCTACAAATGTGTGGATGTTAAAAATAACATAGTATCCTGCAAGCCCTAACACATATGGTATTTTAACTTCCATTAAATCAAGTAAGAGTATCCTAGATTATCTAATTCTGCATCCTTTTATAAAAGCAGTATTACACCTTATTTCAGGACGCATTAGCCCCAGGTGAGGAGCATGAGGCCACGGCTCAGCCGCAGAGCCCGGGGCTGGCGATGGGCAGCAGCGCAGGTCCCCCACCCCGAGCCCTGCAGCACCCTCCTCTCCTGCCTTGCGCCCCTGCGGAGAGCCGCTGTGCAGGGGAATTAATGGTTTCTTACTGCTCTGATGAATTTTGCACGGCCTGTGTAGCACTGCGGAGGCATAAAGCACTTCACGTATTTTCCCCTCTGTTTTTAACCCCTCCAGAGCCCTGCCGCTGGCAAGCAGAGGACGCCTGCCTTCCACGAGACCAGCAGCTTGGGTGTAAGGCAGGAACACTCCTGCTGTGGGAGATCATCCTCCACCCGTGGGGAGGTGATGCAGAGACCTGGAGCAGCCAGGCATGCAGGCAACCCCCTGCTTCTGTACGGCCCCTCCGCAGGGCAGCTGGGGGCCAGGAGAGAGGGGCCAGCGAGGGGAGCGTGCTGCCTCCCGCTCCTCTGCTCAGCCCTCTCCAGCACGGGGGGCTTCCCAACGGGGAGCAAGGGCCTTTGTCCTCTGTTTGCCATGGGCAGGGGTGCCGAGCGAGAGGCCGTGTCCTGTCCTGCACGGCTTCGGATGGGAACACGCATTTTTCCCACTTAAATCTGGAATTGCACCTGACAAAACCCTGCCCTTCACCCAGTCCCTACCAAACCAGTCGGGAGAGACCTCATGAGTTTCGGTGGGCATTGCACCGAGCCGGGACTTGTGGCAGCTTTCTTTGGGGCAAAGCAGGGTCTGCTCCCACCGCCTGGCTCCCTTCCCCAGGCAGGCAGCCAGCCCCGCCAGCGGTGGGCAGCGTGGCCGTTTTTTACATCGACTCAATCTCACCTTGGCTTCCAGACAGCGAGAAGTTAGGAGGGAGCTCTGTCCTTGGCAGTCCATCATCGCGTCTCTGGCAGGGAAGAACAGATGCTACTTGCTGCTCACGCTGTCCTGGAGGTTGCTGAACAATTTGGTCGTGATGGATGCAGCGCTCCGAGCTGATTTCCAGCTGCACCACGGGCGGCCCCGGGAAGGGGGCTCCCCCGCGCAGCTCTTCCAGCTGAAGTCCCCCGGACACCACTCCGGAGCAGACCCCTCAGCGGTCCCCACTTGGTCCTGGGGGCAGCTCTGGAGCCTGCGGCTGCTTCTCGGTGCAAAGAGCATGGTGTGCTTCGAGCCGTCTCCCCCGGCTCAGCCTGTCCAGCAGCAGCTCCGGCTGAGTCTGCCCTGTCCCCTTCCCAGCTCCACTGCCCATTGGAAATGACCATTTTCTGATAAGGTTGGCTCGCTCAGTATTAAAAAAACCCCGTATGTACTTACCTCACAATACTATGACCCAATGCAATACTCAAGCTTAAATTTAATTAACTGCAATTATTTGCACAGAAGTCAACTAATCTATTCCCATTCCTAAACATGTGATAAAATCCCTTAAAGAAGCGAGGCCTTCATTTGCGCAGTACTTTTCTGCTGTCTCTGGTTTCCAGCTGCCCGTGCCTGGTTTTTCCCCGTGCCTGGCACACCGGTGGTTTATGCAGTGAAACGTCTCCTGCCTGTAGCTATCCCGTTTGCACCCAGGACCGGGTGTTAAAGCCCAAATAGCCGAGGAAAAGGCAGGATAGCGCAGTTTGACACTTGCTGACTGGCTCAGATAGAGTCCTCCCTGTCACTGAAAGTCATCGTGCCCCCAACTGTTCAGAAGTTTCACATTCAATTTTTCTGATGTCTTTCATGAAAAATGGTATTTCCTTACCCATCACAGAAGATATTTTCCCTGGCAGGTATGCTGTCGAACATGTTGCATTCACAACATGACACAAAGTCTAAAAATCACAGAGAGACTAATTACTGGAGGAAAATTACACCAAAAGACCAATTTCCTGGTGATGGAGATGACAGCCCGGCGCCCGGCCCCCCGGCCGGTTTGGGCAGCTCGCCCACGAGATGCTGTCACACCCCGCTGCCCTCGTGCGGTGGCGGAGCAGGGGAGCGGGGCTCAGCACCCGAGAGCCCCCCGAGAGCCCCTGCACCCCGGCTGCGCCCCATCACCGCTCCCCTTTGGAGCAGGGAGGTCACGCCGGGATGGCTCCTGCTTCTCCTTCTCCATCAAGCGCTTTGCAAATTCTTACGCAGAAATGCAATTAAATTAATGCTGCAATAGTTACAAATATAGTCAAATAATCCTTCAACTGTAAGACTTCATATAAAAGCAAAAATGCCACGAAGATAATTTCTATGAAAGCTGAGGTATGGTTGATGAATTAGTTCATATTTACCTAGATTATGTATAATAAATGTAATGTATATCATTTATATCTATATAGTTCTAATTTAGTTGGAATCGGAAAATAATGCAACACGAATTCATATGAAAAACAATTTTTTTGAAAATTAAAATGGTAGAGCATATTGTTTTATATGAAATATTGAGCTGTGCAATCATATCTGTTATATGCTTTAAGCAGACTTCAGTAGGCAAAACATATTTGTTCCCTTTGGAGCTTCTTTATAAGTGTATAAAAGCTTTAATTTCATATGGTCATAAACGGGTGGAATTTCACAAAAATGCCATCAACATTTTTCTCCCTTTTCCCATCAACATTAAAATGTGATAAACAGATATTCAGAAATGCACACCACCTCAAACTTCGTTTCTTTTGTGTTAAGTTATTCAGAGAGCTATTCTTGCCTGTTAATAAAAAAATAGTTATTAAAAACTACTGAAGATTTCTAAGAATCACTCTTGGGGAAAAAAACAAACAAACAAATTTTACCTGCTCTGCTGCTGCACCCGAGGTTTTTGAACCGAGGTTACGCGTGGGCTCTGCTTTGCCATGTGTTTAGCCATGAAGAAGTCAAGAGCGCGTTGTTTCCAACGCTGCGCTTGCAGGTCCGCATCGGCCGGAGCAGAGCCGCGGGACTCGCTGGCCGTTGTGCACACCCACAGCCCGGTGACCTCCTGCTCCTCACCACCGGTTTGCCCCCGGCTAGCACGCATCCTGCTGCAACAAGGTCAGGCAATCAACAGTTCAGGAAAGAGAGGTCCCAACAAGGACCGTCACCTTTCTTAACCAGATCACGCAGTTAGTTCTCAGGGGTTTTTTAGCTAGATAAATTTAAGCAAATGCATTCTTCTGTCCTTTACACATGCATCGTATCATTCCAATACTTCACTCCGTGAGATGACTGTTGCTGCGATGTCCCTGCAGAGCACGCTGTGCCCCTCGCAAGCCTCATCAGATGCTTCTGAGGACAACCACCTCCCAGGCTGTATGCATGAGCAAGAAGCTGCTGGTCACCACCCGCTGCCTCGTGCTGCAGAGGTACCACCAGAGATCAGAAAGAGCCCGCAGAGCTCTGAAAAATCTCAGGAAACGCGTCCAGGATTTTTAAAATTTGCTAGGGAAACTACGGCGATATTGCTGGCTTCTGGTCCGACTGCAGTTGAACAGAAAGTAACTGCAAGCGCCTGAGCTGCCGGAGCTTCGCACACCCATCAGTGCTTTGGACAGACGGTGCTCGCCCCACCACGCTCAGGCTGTCCATGGGCTACGGAGTACCCTGTACTGGGGACACCGTGGTACCGAGGCGTCTGGGGGGTTTGGGGGCAAGGTGAGCTGCCGCTGGGGCTGTAACCGATCCCACGGATGGCATGAGCACTTCTAACCCAACCGCTCTCAGCTCTGCAGAAATGTTGGGTTTGCCCATGTCCACACAAACCCAGCAGGACAGCCTGTGTGAGCAGTCCCCGCACTTCCCAGGGCCTGCAGGGCTCAATGTTTAGAATAATACTATTTAAGGTAATATTCAGACCATCTAGGTGTTCACCCTGCGGTCACGGCGCCTGGGACCGCTTGCACAAATGTTGGCAGTTCCCAGGACATCACCAGACCTTGATAACCAAAACTGGTCCCTGCAAAGGGACAAAGCAAAAGCCACCCCTGTGAACAGCACCAGCTATGGAAATTCAACATCTCACGAAACAACTGCCGAGGTAGGGCCAGAGCCTTCACCGCTGCAGATCAGGGAGGGGACAAAGCCAGGGAAATAAATGGCCAACAGAAGGATTTTCCCCATAAACTCCATTTTGAGGTCCTACCTTTTCCCCTGCTGCCTTAAAGGAATATTGCAAGCGTTTCAGAAACAAGCTACGTGGATGTACCTGAGACAAGGAGTGGCTTCCAGTATTACACGGTGTAATAAATACTAGAAAGGGAGAACTAAAGCAAACCACAGGCCGAAATAACACACACAAAATCCTAATGAAACCCAGCGATTGGGCTTGTTGGTCAATGTTGGTCACACACCCTGACACACGGCCTTTGGTTTGTCTCTGGCTAATGAACGTTTCTCAGGTCTCGGAGGTAAATGCACCTCTGTCTGCTCATAACGGGGGACAGAGGCACCCCAGGGTCCCTGGGCACCCGGGACGTCGTCGTTCCTCCCCCTGGGGTGCGACAGCTCACCCCAGCCGGGAGGCAGCCTCCCGCACGCGGGGCAGCGGGTGTGAGAGGCACAACCGGGAGGAAACTGCTGACTTCTGCCAGATTTTCATGTATTCTCGGTAACATGGTGTTTAAAGGGGAAAAAAAGGGAGCTGGTGTCATTGTTACAGCTTGCGCTCTGTGCCAAGCTGCCAGGATGCTGCCAAAGATAACGGAGTCTTTAAGATGTCTATTAAAAACTCCTGGTATTATAAGATGCAAAAGAACTAGCCTTGTGCAGAGGTAGAAAGTAATTACGCAATTCTTATGTAAAATATGCAAGCTTATTTTCCAGGAATGATGCATGGCCTTAAAATAACGTCTCAATTTCTTCCCGTTCTGGAGTACACTGGAGATGTCTCACTCTTCCAGCTCTCCAGGGCTAGAGCTGGCTTTTTCCACCACTGAAAACCAGAGCCAGGAGGACTTGTCAGAGGGAAAAAAAAAAAAGAAAAGATTCTTAGATCAAATAAATTTTTAAGCAACCTGCATATCTGTGTGCAGCGCCTACAGCTGATCCAAAACACGTGCATGTGCACACAACGCACGTAAGAAAGACGAACTTGAAAAAGAGTAGTTCCATATTACAAAGTACTAGCACAGATGAAGCGTTAGACGCTGAAACAGCGCCGAGTTCAGAAGTGCCATGACCAAGGTCCCTGTTGCAGCACGGGCCCTGTAGCTGCTGTGGGAAGAAGCACCACGGCTGTTCTGCATTAAACGGCCGGTGCCTCTGTGTGCGGAGGGAACTGTGTGCCGTTTACCTTTGCTCATGACATGGCTGACTCCTCGTGTCCAGGCTGTGGTGGATTCCCAGCCACCGGATCAAACTCCCGTGCGCCACAGCCTGGATTTGTTCTGCTGAGCCCACACCTGAGCCGCTCGGTGAAGCCGTCCTTCTGCTGGGGTTGTGGCCTCCGCCAGGACAAACGCTGTCCCGTGCCACGTCCAGACACATCCTCCATCCCTGCGCACCTCTCCTAGGCCCTGACACAGGCAATCCCTCTCAACGCAATCCTGATGCGCATTTTCTCCTCTCCGTCCTCCGGGCTGTTGCTGGAGACACATGGTAGTGGCTTCCCTGAGGTTGGGTTGGGAGGAGGACACGGGGCATCGCCATATTCACATTCGCTTCAGGAACAGCATCAGAGGGGTCAACAGCTCCTTAACGCTGTCTGGCAAGAAACGGGGAAAGAACCGGTGTGATGTAAGGTACAACTCACCGCGGAAATAGGTGCCGAACCTGCCCTGGGAGCTTTCAGAGAATGTGTTTTCCCAAGCTGTCGCTGGTGATTTTAGACTATAAATAACATATCACCCGATTGTGAAGAACGTAGTTTAGCACAAGGCACTAGCTAGAGTCACACAGTGAACTAAAATGATGTATGAAATGTGTTTCACTGGGAGTTGTAATACCGATTACTTACAGTTGCAAGCAAGGTCTAGCTCTTCAGAAAAATGGACTGATAAAATACATATTTTAGATCTCCAAATAGACCCTGCCAGATCTCAAAATAGTCCACAAATTAATCCCACAATTATGAATCCCCCCTTTTCTTTGATTCAGCACTATCCCCTTCAGGAAAAAATTTCCCCAGGTTAAAGCACTTCGGAAAATATTCCACATATGTGCTCACACATAATTATTTTTTCCTTTCTCCAGCCCCTCCTTCATCCGCTCAGTTCTCCTCACCTCTCCAGGTTAAGTACTTTCCTCTGTCAAACATCCCTTTGAAATCCATCTCATCTGAAATGCCAACAGCTTTTAACCAAGTAATGAGGGAAGGACTGGAGGGGGAGCACCGGTGTAGCACACCTGGGCAAGGCACGGCAGGTAACATGCCGCGAGTGGCCCTAGCCCTGAGAACAGCTGGCCCATGGTCCTCCACCCAAGTCAACGAAGGTCTGCAGAGAGACCTCATAGCTGTGCAGAGCAAACCCCGCTGCAAGCAGGCACAGGAGAGGGGGTTTGGAATCCCATATTGGGACATCGGTGGCCATGGTCTACTCAACCCCTTCAGGACCCGTCCCATCAGCATGTCTTGGCAGGCTGCAGTGTAATCAAGAGGTACTCAGCAACTAGGACAGATGGATGAGGAAGGGCAAATAGAGCAAAAACATTCGTTTTCTATTAAGAAAATCAATAAAATTCACAGGCTTTAGTTTTAAAAACAGTTACTTGCTGCTTTCACATTAAAAGTTAGCTACTCAATTAAAAATCGTAAATTGTTCTTCTCCTGCTACATCATCTCCTCTCTTGCTATCTGCCAGTTGTAGGGAGTTTCTTCTTGTTCCTTCTCTAGTTGCCACTACTCACAATTTTGCAAGGAGAGAACACAACCCTTATCGTTTCTTGATGGTGTAAAGACCGACTGTAACCAAGAATTATTTCCACATGCCTCATATAAGTGAAGCAGTACAATAATAGTCATAATGGTAATATCCTCCACAGAACAGTATTTCTGTTCCGAATAGAGCAGGACGAGAACTTCCCATTAAAACTTTCGTTTTTCAGTTGTAAACCGTCCTTTTCCAAAACCACTTTTTTGTTTGTTTTCTCTCACAGACAACCTCTTAGTCTCCAGATTTCCTTATCGTTAAAGTCATACGCCCCTTCCCAGCCCTAGGACAGAGGCTCTTTGTCTATCAGCGGGACTGTGTCGCTTCTGTTTATTGACCTTTTCTGGCTCAAGAAGCAGCCCCAAGACATCAGACTTTTGTAACCATCAACTTTGCACCTAAGCAGGAACTGCCCTTAAGAAGTAAGAGCCCAGCGTGCAAGGTGGGCCAGGGAGGAAAGCTGGGTTGGACAACCAGTCACACAGTTGGGTTGATTCCGCATGTGTTTGGCTATTTAAACTTCACTTTTTGCAGGATACAAGGCAGGTCTGCGTTTTGGTGATCTGATCGATGATCATCCCATGCCCGTGCTCACCTTGATACCTACATCACCACGCAGGACTTCAGACTTACGAAGATATAAACCATGAAAAATGAAAGAGCAAAAGATGAAAAATGTGAGAAAGAATAAATTAATATTTCCTGAAAGTTCACTTCAGAAAACAAAAGGCATTTTCCCAGTGAATGGCTTACTTAAAATCTCTTTGTTTCACTGCCTGAAACCACAGAGTGGAGAGGCAGTGGTCTTGGTGAGTAAAATACATGTTGCAAAGGTTAGAAAAAGTCACAGAGCAGTTTTTATTGTCTGTTTTTTTGTCAAGATGCTGAAAGTTGAAAATTTCCCCCCGTGTTAATAATACAGTATTTGTTACACGTGACTGCTTTACTGGAGTTAAACCAACACGACTCCTGCTCACTTAGACCCGAATTTCTCCAGCGGCCAGCTATTTAAGAAAACAAAAGCCTTCATGGTTTGCAATATCGGTCAGTGCTTAGCAGGACAGGAGCCTTAACGCAGACCGAGCGCTATTTTGAACTCTGAGCATTTGCAAAACGTACCACAGAAATACCTGCTCTGAGGGGAAAATTTGGGAAACCGTGGGACTGGGTATTTCAAAGATAACACTCCTAAAGAATTCCGGCTTGAAAACAAATCACATCCGAGTGGTAGATTGATGCACAGATGCTCATCTATAAACCAACACAGCTCAGATGGGTCCAGATCATTTGTTTTGACGATTTGGGGGTTCACAAGTGAAAATCTACTGCTGAGACTTTCCAAGAAAAACGGACTCTAGCAAGAAAAGGGATTTCTGCAGGCAAGGTTGGCAGAGCTGGCGGCCCTCGGCACGCTCCCAGCAGTAGATTTCCTCACTTTGCAGGATCAGGCAGGTAGGTTTCCTTGGCAGCTCCTCCAGGATGATACCTGCCTCTGTAAATCCAGGGCTGTCAGGAAAGTTCACATCACATGTTATCATCATGGGAACTGAAGAAACTCAGTTTCCCTCTGCACTAGACGCTAAATATTTTCCATCTTCTGTTTTTGGCTATGTTGGTTTTATACAAGTGTATCTGAATAGAAAGGCCCAGTAGATTTAACAAAAGAAACTGGAAACATCTCTAGCAGAAACTAGTTTTAACAAGCATTTCCATGCTCTTTGGTAGACACAGTATTATCTTTATGAGCACCGACAAACTCTGTGGCTAATATTCACTGAAGACAGAAGAGATCCTGGAAATTAATCTTCCCCAGCCTTCCATGCTGTAAAACCAGCGTTCGTATGGTGAGCACGGCTGGGGAGAGAGGTCCTTGGGCTGAGCACTCGGCTGTGCAAAGGGTGCAGCCCAGCACAGAGCTAGGCATCTCCCCTGCCTTTACACCGGCTGCGAACACACCAGGGAGAGCTTTTCTCTCTTTTCTTTCTCTGTCTTCATGCCATGTCTCTAGTCTCACCTGGGACAGTTGTTGTGGGTTAACCCCGGTGGGCAGCTCAGCCCCCCCCAGCCGCTCGCTCACTCCCCCCCAGCAGGATGGGGGAGAATCAGATGGGTAAAAGTGCGAAAACTCGTGGGTTGAGATAAAGGCAGTTTAACAGGTAAAGCACAAGCTGCGTGCGCGAGCAAAGCAAAAGGAGGAATTCCTTCTCTCCTTCCCATCGCAGGCAGGCGTTCACAAGCAAGCTCGCTGGCGGGGCAGAGGAGCAGAAAAGACCTTGACGCTGTGCAGGCACTGCTCAGCAACAGCTAAAACATCCCTGTGTTATCAACACTGCTCTGGTCACAAATCCAAAACACAGCACCATACCAGATACTATGAAGAAAACTAACTCTATCCCAGCCAAACACAGTACAACCCCAGACAAAAATTATAAACAGGGTGGCCTCTGCTCTTTCAGGAACGTCATTGCCAAAACCCGCTGCTCTTCCGAGGAATACAGGCTCGATCACCTGTGGATCGTCCCACCGCGGTACGGATAGGCAGCCCTGTGCCAGTTCAACACAGATGAGCCCCACCTCGCCTACATCGAAACAGGGTCAGGAGTTTTACTCTGAACAACTCCGGAGCTCCACTTTGCCGACCCGGGATTTGGGAGCATTTACAGACAAGAGGTGGGAGCTTTGATGCTCAGAAGTCATCTGTTTTCATCCCTTTCACCATATACCAGCGTTTGCATCCGGTACAACTTTAAAAACACATTTGCCCATCATTAGCCCTGCTATTCCGCATGGAATCCCATAAATTACAGCTGCTGCTAGGAAATTAAGATGCATGTAGGGATATTATTCACAAACCCTGTATCTGTTGCATCTGGAAGTTCTGGAGTGTTGATTAGTTAAATGCATAATTATGAGATAGCCTTAAAGGCAAAAATTGTAAGCAGTGACTTTTGCTAAGGAGTCTCCTGTTGGTGTTATCATACAAAATATAAAAAGCTGAGAGTCTAAATAAGAAATTTATCTTAAAGAAAAAAGTTGAAAGACTTGTGCTGAAGATACGACTTCTTCAGAACATTTCTTCACAAGTTAGATAATAATTAAATACAAATTAATTACTCCCACAAAGCATGTCATTTAGGCAAAAGCCTGCATTTTTGAGGAACATTAGCATCTTGTTCTGCAATTACACAGCTTGGAAGCATACAGTTTGGTTTCATTTTTGTACTATTGCTTCTAGACTCTATACGTTCGTGCCGATTTCAAAAGAAACCATTCATTTGCACAAGTAACACGTCAGTAATGCAAATAACATGTTGGCACAAGCCAGACCAAGAGGGACTGAAAACTGGAAATCCAGTATGAGCACTGAGAAGCGATCCAGAGAGCCAGCAGCGTGACTGAAACAGATCTGCTAGCTCCCCGGTACGGGACAGCACTTACCCGAGGACAGAGCCCCACCGAGGGGAACGGGACTACTGACCAGCTTGACGTTACACCCATGCTTACGCACTCCCTTGGACAGAAACCTGAAGAAGCAACATCAGCCGTTTTTAAAGTCTTTCCCAATTTTTTTTTTTTTTTTAATAAAAACCATACTAGCAGGGCAGATTTTTTTATTTCTCCCAAGAGTGCTTGCAGAGCGGGGTTCAGCCATCACGTAACGGTAGTCCACCTTGTGCCTGCCTTCAAAGCATCAGGCCAAGACTCCCACAACACGCGGACGAAGGGCAGGCAACACGACACCGTAATAATTAAGTGCATACAGAAAAGTGACATTTTTGCCTTTAGAGGAATTCCTCCATGGCAAAATTTGGCTTTCTATTGAATCAGGAAAATCCAAATACTAAAAATATTTGTGTCATGGAAACTCCCAAATATTCCAGTGTGAAAATATCAACATCACCTCATGGAAATTAAGCATTTTGACTATTATACATTATTTTAGATAGTACAAAACGCTATCCTAAAATCAACTGGAAAGGTAATTTTCCATTTTGTTTGTGAATCCTTTCAGAAGTCTTTCACTGAAAATTTTATGAAAAGTGCAATGTTCCCATAAACCATTTCAGTTTCATCAAAAGTATATTTTCCAATGAAAGATCGTTCAAATTATTTCTTTTCTGCCAGCTTTAACTGCTCTGACTTGTTGAAAAAAGCTCTGGGAATTTCTGGGGGATAATTGTTTTAACCATTCAGCCTCACAGCTCATTATCATGAGTTCTTTATCTAGAGGAAAATCTCTGCTAACATGAGGAGTCACTGGGAACTCTCAGGTGCTTTCTGCCTTTAAAAAATCAAGCTGATTGAATTTCTGAATACAGCTTTTTTTTTCCCCCTCTGCCTCCTGTACTTGAAGCAGAATTATATTAAATTACCTCATATGATAATTTATTGTTTATGCATGGTATTGGAAGTGCTGATTGAATATCCAAAGTATGACATTTGAAATTACGTCTTCATTTCATTCCACAGTAATAAAGGACTATTGTACCCTGACATATTTATAGCCTTGAACGGCGGAGTCGGTTATGTGCCAGGTAATTGTCTATTGGCTCAATCCGCAGGCCCTGAGACTTCTAAGACAGAAGCAAGCCGTACGGATTAATACGAAGTGCGACTGTGCAGCTGTATCTCGCGATCAGCAAACCGTCGCGAAACCCAGCCCAGGGACCCCCGCGGCTGCTCCGGCATCAGCCCTCGCTGCGCTCAGCCTCTACCTTCCATCTCCCCACAAGCGCCTGGGAAAACAGCGGCTGCTTGCTCGAGCCTCCCAGAAACAACCCCCTCTGCTCAACGTACGCCTCCTGACTGCAGCAGACAAAATCATTTAGCTCGCTGCAGAGGAGCGTTTCTCCATTGCATCAAAAGCCGTATAAAGTGGACATAAGCAGGAGATTCTTGCCAAAAAATGGAAATCGCTGCTAAAAGCTTATTCATTTTAATCAAAGATTCACAAAATAGTAGTAGTTTCCTGTCTGTGGGGTTTTTTTTCTTTCAGGGAAAACTGATTATTTCAGCTTTTTCAAACCAACAGCTTTTTAAGACACATTTAGTTATAAATTTTTTTTCCCCCCTAAAAGAAAAAGTCAAAATTCAAACTAAGTGCTACAGGGTTCATAGAGGAACATTTTGATAGCTTTCAATTTTTTTCCTTCGGTTTGTAGATTCATAGGAAATTCAGGCAGTTTTTGCCCTGATTTGGGCTAACAGCATTTTTGGAACCTAGAAAACTGAGGCGGGACCAGGAGCGTGTTCCCTGCCCAGGTTTTAAAGAAATTCATGGCTTATAGCTGCAGACAGAACTGCACTGAAGGCGCTCCCTATAGCATTAAGAGAGAAGACAAGACAGGTAAGTCGACATCGTATTGAAAAGAGAGGGACTGCCTGTACACGGCAATAAGGTTTCCATAGTTATTATAACATGGGGTGGGTGATATTCCCCCTCCCTGGCGCTGCCGTAACGCCCCACGCCGCCACCGCCTCTCCTGGGGGTGAAAGGGGGGCTGAGCCCTGCTGTCCCCGCGCCCCCCCAGCTGCTCTCTGCCCGGCTGCCCCTCCTCAGAGCCGGTCAGGCGAAAGGATGCAACGTTTCCATGGGCAAAGACACTCCTGCAGCGCTTGACATGCAAGTGGATGCGAAGAATCCGATGAAGTGCTAGATTAGGGCTTTTAAAATAATTGTGATAAATGATAGCATCTGCACGCACTAATTTCCCTCAAGATGTGTTAGATTAATTTTATGAAATTAACGTCCAGAATAGCAAACATTAGCCATTTGCGTGACCACCACTTTGAATCCGTGTGAGCTCTCGCAGTTTTGCATGTGCTTTCAAGCATTTTGAACCCAGGGAACGGCTCAGATTTAGAGGGGAACCCAAAAGCTGGCCTTCTGACCAGGTACTCGGGAAATTCACGTTACGTGGGTAAACTGATAACTCGGGCAGTTCAGTGTCTAGTGGAGCTGAACTGAGCATCTAACCAGGTCACCCAAATTTCAGGGCTTGGCACTAGTATTTTATAATATTCTTCCTATGTACTAGCATACTCCAGTTGCATGCCACGCTGCTCACACCAAAAGGTGAAGGATCCTTTAATCGTGTTTGCTGAATCCTGTGAGCGACTCACGGCTGAGGACAGGCAGTCCTCGGAGCGAAACGGGACCTGACCTGGGCTTTTCAACACCGTGTATATTACTTATTCCCACGTAAGACACAGCTGAAGGGGACGGTTCACTAGCGGTTCACTTTCCTTTTGACAGACTGCAGGGAACAGAAGGTGATTTTTACTGTCCAGAGACGTGTGAAGCGCTGCAATCCCCTGCTCCTCCTCTTTCTCAAGCTCTGGGACTACATCTCCAATGCCACCAAGTCGACATGCGTGTTTGAAGACACACCGTCTTCTCATCTGGTTCAACGAGCTTCATCACAAGTAACGACATGTCTGTGAGATACGAGCATCTGGAGGAGAAAGCTGAGCTGAAACTCAGCCCAGAGGAAATGGAAGTTGGAAGAAATATGGTAACACTTAGCAGAGCAAGCCAAGACCATGACTCTCTCCTCTGCTGAGGGAATCCACGCTCCCGCTGCCAAAACCTGGTTACTGCAGGCAGCCTACTCTGCCGGTCGGGCTGGACTGTCACGAAACAAAGAGATGATCCATGTATTGGCCCCATCCCTTCCAGACCTACCAACCCCGGCAGCTCATGCAACATCTATGGGATGAACTCCAGCCGGTCCTTCTACCTGAAGATCAAACCCACCAGACCTCTGCTGAACGGCAAGCACAAGGGAAGCAGAGCAGGTTTTGTAACTGTACCACACGGGTGACCAAGGCCTCTTTTGTTGTCCTGCTCCTGGACCCCACCAGACCCTTTCAGATCCCTCCGCGTAAGGCGGCGTTTTAACGCAGTGAGACCCCGGGACTCGGACAAGGAGGGGCTGCAGAGCAGCCGCAGTCAGGGCTTCCCATTGGGCCCATGGGGAAACAGAGAGCCTTGAGCAAGAAATAAAAAAGGGGTTTCTATGAAGAATGCAAAATCGACCCCGTTATTCTTTGAAGTGCCCCTGTACCTGTGTATATCGGCACTCAGGTTGAAACCGGAGTTACCAGGAGCTCACCTGCATGCTCCGAGCTGCTGCTGGCTCTGCAGGTAGGTGACTATTACATTATGCCCTACAGCAAGCTTCTTTACCACCATTTTCACATCACACTTCTAGAACCAAGGACATAGAAAACTTAGAGGAAAGGGAAAGAGTGAAAAATAAGAGGAGACACATTCACACGCCAAGACAAAAGACATACAACGGCCTTAACTGCATACTGCAGACGTACCTACACCTGGAAAGGGGTCCACGTTCCACCCGTTTGGCGTTAAAGGTGTTACGGCCAAGGCCACCTCCTGAATCGCTGAAGGCTTTCCAGCTGGACACTTTGTTCTGAGAAAGAAAACACACAGGATCACTTAATCTGCACTCAAAATTGCACCTCCAAGACAGACTCAACAGGACACGCCTCAGCTGCAAAACACTTGTTTTTTCCTGCCCATTCTGTATACTTCGTCATGAATCTCAAGATGAAGCAGACTCCTTGCTCAGGCAGAACTCAGAACTGATGCAGCCCTGAGCCACAGCAAAAAATAACTTCGTCATGAATCTCAAGATGAAGCAGACTCCTTGCTCAGGCAGAACTCAGAACTGATGCAGCCCTGAGCCACAGCGTTCAAAAAATAACGCTTATCTGCGATTATTGGTGTCTGATAACAATTATCAACTTATGTTATGTATTGAATGCATGTGGGTTTATTTATAATTTTAAAATATTTCTGTAATTTGACCATAGGGATTTTCATTTTTTATACACACACACACATATATATATAGACGTGTGTACATATACACACACACACACGACTTTCACACCTATGTGAGCACATTATTGAGGTTGCACCACGACTGCTGCCAGCTCTTGCTTCAGTTCCTGGTTGTGATCCGAGGTCCTGACCTCACCCATAAATGTCCCTGTATGGTCCCCAACAGCTGCAGGGTCATCATTTCTGCAGAACTCTCTGCATACAGAAGCATTTGTCAGCAAGTGTTGTGTTTTATCTGTTGTATCAGCACTACGCAAGTACTCTGCTCTTTGCAAACTCACGCATCTGTATCAAGTTAATTTTAATTTTGCTAATTTTGAGGAAAAGAAAGCTGACATGTTAGAAGAACTTGGGCTTGGGAACGGAAAGTGACAGCAGAGATAAGGATTTGTGGAGTTTTGGTGGGTTTTTTGGCTGGATTTAGCTAAGAACACACTGATGATGTAACACAATGACACGGGTACCTGCCCAGCCCCACTGAACACATTTTGTTTGGAATCCTGCTCAGAGACGGCCCGACGGGTCACTGGGATGAGCTGGATGAACAATTCGCTGTTAGCAGTAAGAGCGTGCTGCAGCGAGCCGCGGGCACAGGATCCATCAAGGGCTAGACGTCCAAACAAGCAGATCATCTCACAAGGGAAGAGGCTGGTGTGCAGCATAAAGCACCAGCACCATATCTGCCAACCCCTGTTTGCTCCACGGCCAACAGCGCTGGGACTGACGGGAAGGCAAGTTTGCTTTTCTTCTGCTATCTTGGGCATGAGAGGAGCTGCAGGGGAGAGAAATCCCGTAACAGAACTGCACGGGCAGCACGCACTAACCAGGGGGACAGGTGGAGGATGCAGACAGCTCGTGGGGAGCAGGGAGGAGGGAAAGCTGCAGCCTATGCAATTCATCTTCAGCTTTTGGGACGCTTAGGAGTTTTCTAATGAAATATGTACTTTGCTGAAGCATCTATGACTGTGGTTAAGAGTGGATTAGGACAGGAGCTGCAGAGACGGAATTCGGAGCACCCTGACCAGGGACAGAAAGATGAAGGTTTTCCAGGAGCAGCAGCCCGAGTGCATCGAAACAGCCTCTGTCTGTCTGGTTTTTTAATCTTACCTTCACAGGTCGCAGCAGCAGAGGCCATGAGCTACGCTGCAGGAGGGCACACGAGTGCAGCATTAGCCACTCGCAGCTGCAGAGAGTCTAGTATTTGGTGGCCCTTTACAGCCCCAACTCCCCACATCAAGTCACCTTTAACATCTGCTCACGGCCCAAAGAGAAAACATTTAGAAATAGAGGCTTGTTCTACCTTAAGAGACAGGGCCAAATACAACAGAGCACGTGGTTTTTAAATGTTACCTATTATTTATCAACCTAATGCTTTCTAGGGAGTACCTCTAACTCAATTTTTGAATGCTGGGAGCAGCAATACTGCAAAAGAGAGTTTTCCTGCTGGGCCAAGGCACGGAACAACTTTCCCTTCTCCGATGCAATTACAATGCCAACCCCAGCAGCATCCCTCCGACAGCCTTGGACACACCAGCATTCAGTGCTGGAGCCGGGCAGGCATTGCTGTGAACCTGGGAAGACCCCGTCATCGGTACCAGGGCACAGGGCAAGTTACGCACCTACCGTCAGAGCGCTCCTGCTGCCACGGAGCCTGCGGACCACGGGGGTGGCGAGCAGGAGATGCCGGCTGCGGGGGCAGTCGCCCTTCGGAGGAGCACGCCAGGATTAAGCTGTCAGTCTTGCAGGGGTCTGTTCAACCCAGAGACGCAGCCTGCGAAACAAAAGACGACAGGCAGGCTGGAGGGGATCAGCAGAGAGCGCTGCTCTTCACGGCTACGTATGCAGATACGGGAACAAGAAGAAAGTTATTCCCTCCCTCCCCCCCACCAGAGGTCCTGCAGCAGCAGCCAAGTTTTGGATAATCCGTCTAAATGTGGATTCACTCTGGCAGTTACAGATCTGAATTAGAAAAAACAATTGGACCATCTGTCAGAGTGCCTAATAGAGACACATAGTTCAGACACCTCTGAAATTCAGGTGAATTAATTTAAAACACAGACATGCAAAATCATACAAATTAACCTTTTGACCAGATACATATAATTTCCTCTCCTTTTCATGTCTCCAAACGGAGAGGAAATTTCCGGGATAAAATGTAGCTGCTACAGCACGGCTGAAAGGAAATACTGCGGTAACAGAGGCAGGGCTATTCACCATTCATCCACTGCTGGCAATTCTGCCTCTCACAGCGCTGCAGTTTTGAGGACTTCCATAGATTTACCTGCGTCTCCCACCGTTTTCACCCCTGCGCAGAACGCAGGCCCTGAAGAAAGCATCTCTGCCATCTCCCCCTCCTAAACTGGGTCCTTTTTCTGTCGGAACAGCAGTGTCAGCTCCTTCTGTACCCTGAGAACACCGGCAATACTCAAAACGAAAAATAATATCTTACAGGTGTGGAAGGATGTTGGCGATGCCATCGGCTCGCTGTCTGTGTGTGCCATCCATTCCGCTCCCATTAGCAGCCTGAACTCAGCACACGCTTACGAGCATTTTGATTTTGTCTCTGCATTGTTTTCAATTAGAGGCTTTTTTGCATGTGACACACCAAGGGAAAAACAACACTTAGAGTTAGAACTAAGGTACTCCCGGAGACAAATATGATTAATGGGATAATCTTGTAGATTACAATAGTTAGAGGCAGTTCCTGCCATTTCCCACTCTCCAAGGACTGGTTCTATTCACATCCAATACAGACAGCTGCAGATTCCTCAGCACCGTTAGTATCCAATGTAGGACTACGTTCAACATTTTAAAACTCCTGCAACGTGCATCTTCTATAATTGTGTATTGTCTAGACTGAGTTTTACAAATTTAATCTTAAATAGTGTAATTTCTTGATTGAGGGAATTTTTGCAGAGCTAGTTGCGTACATGCTCGCCTTTGCATAAATATATGCACACACTCACCCACAGTGCTCACATCCACTGCGAATATCCTTAAGTTAATCACGTCCTAATTAAACAATGATCAAGTCTTACTAAATAACCCCATTGTCACTGAGGAGTACCTGATGGGCAACAGAAGTGATGGCTCCCGACTTCCATCTGCATTTCCATTCAAGCAGAGGGCTGCAAACACGCGGCAGGAGGCACCTGCTGAACTTCAGGGCAAGTTTCTCAGGCTGTACAAGCGGACACCACGGGAAGGATTAATCATGATAGCTTCTGTTGGATTAAAACTCAGGTTTCTACTGAGTTTTAAATTAAATATGGCCAAAACCCTCTGCTGCTGAATTCAGGTTATTTTTCTCTGGCCCTCTACTTTCTGCAGCACTCTGAAAACTAATGGCAAAAGAAAGAACACGTTTTATCAGGGAAAAATCATTTTGGCAAATATCTGGCAGACCATCAGTTTCAGATTCTGGCATAAGAATGCAAGCTTAATATTTCCAGTAAGGTAATCAGCAAGAAAAAATCTCTCTGTAAACATTGGCACACCGATTATCGGCACTGGGCTTCAGTCAGCAGCACCGTGAGAGGAGTGAGGCAGCGCACTTGTTTCAGAGGTTTGTTTCTGATCAGCTCATAACAGCTCCAGCAGCATCGCCCACATGCAGTCGCTTTATGGGATGGGTTTGGGGCTTTTTTGTTTTTTTTAAAGTGTTCACATCCAGCCACTGGAGGTGGTGGGGAAAGGAAACAACAAACTAGTGCAAAACTCAACGCAAGACGACACGAATTGTACAGCAAATTTCACACTTGCAAAGTTTCAGAACGTACAAGATTCAGATGATATATTGTAAGGTGATAATTGATTGAAATTAATCACCTAAACCTTTGCAACACCCCGCTGTTCCAACCGAATGCAAACAGGAACGTGATTTATGCACAAGCCTAACAAAAGGATGCCGGGTGACCTCCTGACTTGTCCCAACCCCTGCTCCACACAGAAGCACTACGCAGCACACGTTTTTCAATCCAAGAACTGAGTGCTAATTTTGAGTATTTTGAACATTTTTTTTTAATTTGATCAGCTTGCATAAACTACTTATTACTGTTTACCATAATTCACACGAAGGGTTTTTTTTAATTATCTGTGCAAACAGAATCTTCATGTGGAGCTAGACAAGTCACGCGTTGTCCTCCGGTACCCCCCCCCTCACGGCCTCTGCGATTGTCCCCCTCCAGTCGGAACATTTTCAGCTTCTGCCTCAGGTACAAAAGTGGGGGGACGGGGAAACAAAGAGGTAATAGCTTTGTGTTTTCCCCCACTGCCCCTGCCAAAGCAGGGGGGGTTGCCAGTTAGAACTTCACTTGAAGTTACTCAGCTGACCGTAGACGGGTTCTCCTGGCTTTTGCCCCAGCTTAGTTCTCAGTCAGCGCAGATTCGTTCTCCCCTTTTCTCCTGTCGCTTTCTGTCGTATCAAATACCGAGCGACACAGGGCCGCGGAGATCGCCGCGCCGC
>NW_008794883.1:1581097-1606338 GCF_000699145.1 Aptenodytes forsteri | reverse complement strand
CGCCGGGACCGGCCGCGCTCAGCATCGCGACGGCGCTGCCGTGGGCGGGGAGCGGGGCCGGGGGAGGCGTCCCGAGCGGCCCCGCAAGGCCCCGAGCAGCAGGGGAGCAAAGCAGATCCTCTGCTTCTAGTATACGTGGATCTATTTCAATACCGCCACGCTTAAGCTGCCTGGCCTGCCGCTGCTGTAGAATCACGGGACGGTTTGGGTTGGAAGGGACCTCTCAAGGTCATCTAGTCCAACCCCCCTGCCGGGGGCAGGGACATCTTCAACTAGATCAGGTCGCTCAGAGCCCCGTCCAACCTGACCTGGAATGTTTCCAGGGATGGGGCATCCACCACCTCTCTGGGCAACCTGGGCCAGGGCTTCACCACCCCCAGCGTAAAACATTTCTTCCTTAGATCTAGTCTAAGTCTACCCCCCTTTAGTTTAAAACCATTCCCCCTTGTCCTGTCGCAACAGGCCCTGCTAAAAAGTCTGTCCCCAAACAACGTGTTTTGCACGTTGCGAACAACAAGACTTGAGCAGAGCTCCGGGACCAGCTCCCAGCTGGAGCAGGAGGGCCGGCAGGGCTGGATGAGGCCCTCCGGTGAAGCACCGGAGAAGGACACCGAGGGCACACACACACGTGCACAAGGCTACCAACAAAGCTGCCCGCAACTGATGCGAAGCAGCAAACGTGCCGTTGGCGTCTTTGAAGAAACAGGTTATTCCACACAAACAGATTTCCAATAAGAAAAAAAATTGCCTTTTAACATGCAAGAAAGGCCAACCATTATAAGAAAGCTGTAGCCACTTGAACTTAGAAAAACAGTATCCACCCAGAATTATGCATGAACAAATAAGATCGCAATTACGCCAGACACAGGCATGAGGTAGCTGCGTTCAAGCAACGTTTCATGAACACATAAATTAAAACTGCTGTGGTGCATTATCTGTGCACTCTCGCTAGGTTTGTTTCATTTGAAGAATGAAACAAATGAAGAATTTCATTCTTCATTTCAATGAAGAAAAATCAAGAAGTGAGAAACTTTCAAAATTCCACCACTATTCAAGGCCAATTAAGTAGGAGTTGCTTTGACATCAGTCCCAATGCAAAAAAAAAAAAAAACACAAAAAAACAGAAACAAAAAAACAGCAGAAGTTTGAAGATTATCAAAAGATAATCAAGAGGCAGGAATACAGTTAATGCCAGTCAACATACCTTTATAAAAAATAAGACCTTATCACGCAAACTAATTTATATACACATTTTTTAGCAAGATTCCATACTCAGGTAATTTAGGTATTTTTCTCTTCTATCCTGCTCAGCTTTCTGATAAAAACTGGCATTCTGACATCAGTAAAACATGTTAAGTACTTTTAAAAAATACTCCAGAAGTAGCTGGAATAGGTGCACAGCCCCCCGCGCACGTTCACAGAGAAGCTCCCCAGAAAGAGGGTGGTAGAACTGGCCCTGCACAGTGCTCGAACAGGCGATTCAGAGCTCAGCCTGGGGTCGTCCCCGATAACGACACCCAGGTAACGGAAAGCAGCACAAGAAAAGTACCTGGGGATAAAGCACAGGACGGCCTGGACTGCTCGGTATCAGACCACTGCAGCAAAATGCTTCTTTATACGGCCAACTTCCATCCAACTTTCTCCAGGCACGGTCCTGTACATGCATTTTTGGTTTTTAATGAAAACCTTCCATACTTTGTTTTGTTTCAGGTACAAAGCATGCTGAGCCTTGAATGTGGCAGTGAGGAAGAGCAGGGGAGCAACAGTGCATCCATAGTGTTCTTTACACAAGATAAATCCCTTCTCCCATTCACCGCTAAAGAAGAAACCTTATTCCATCATTCAACGTTTTCACATTGTGCAATTCTCCAAGGGAACTTTATTGGAGATTCAATATCAAGACAACCACTCTGTCATTAAAGGCTACAGGAAAAAAGAAATCACACATGTATGTTCTAAACCACCTTTGCAACATGCTGGCACCAAGCAGGGGAATGCTCTCCTGAACTTTAAAAGAAATACTTGTTTTGAGAATTACGCATAGAACAAGTCGCTTTATTTTCAGTGCATGCAAAGATGTATGGCATGAAGGAAGACACTTTATGAAGAAACACCCAAGCAGAAAAGACCCTTCAAAGTTTCAACCACGGGAAGAGATATATTTGGTATCGTAGAGTCAAATCTTTAAGAAACCTCGAAGTGAATAGTTCAGATGCACAGAATGCACTTGAGTTCATGCCAAACTAGGCTAGGAATTAAATTCAGTGATAAATACTCATGTTCCCTAACACAAGTGAATTTTATACTATGCAAAGTGCTGATACTTGAGTCAGTACCTAGGTATTTTATTGGCATATCTCAAAAATACTCTTCTAAATCCAGCTACAAACTGGCTGTTAAAGGGAAAAAAAAATCTAGAGCTTTTGAAAAAGTGGCGTTTGCTGCAGGTTAAGTTGTTGACAATGTCGGCCATTGGAAGTCTTCTCTCATTTTATCACTTCTGACATTCCTTGTACATACATTGTATTTTGAATACTATACCTAAAAAAGCACCACACAAGCAGCTACGCAAGTTCCATCAGGGTGTTTCCCCCTGCACAGGATTTACCTAGCCCAGGACATTTGCTCCCAAGTCAAGCCTGTGTAAGACAGTCTCATAAACAATATAAATTTGACTAATTTTTTACAAAGATGAGAATGCTTCATACAGAAGCGTTGTGGGAAAGCAGCCAAGGGTTCTTCACCTACCAATGCCACTACCGAGCCGTTTCATTGCTCCCAGCACTACAAAGCCAACCCAAGGAAAAGGAGGAGAGGAGTCTACGCATTTCTGCTTCTTTATCACCTCTGACCATGCTCTTGATTTCCCTCTCACCACATTTTAAGAGGATGTGTCATGTTAGGTCTCCTATTGCATCTTCAGCAAAGTGAGAAGGTGACAGAAGTAGGAAATGTGGTATTTTGAAGGAATCAGGCAGATTAGAGATGTACCTCCTTGGCCACAAGCACTTTTTCAGGCTTTAGCTTCTAACCATTATTACTTCTTATACTTTCTCCATTAATTTAGAAGCCAAATGATATTTAGTGGTTAGTCTTCTAATACCTCAAACTCTTACTAGAAATAAAAACATGAAGTACTATAAACATGAAAATAAACAACTTCCCTAGTGCTGTATTTGCTCTCTCCAGCAGTCTTTAGATCAAGTCCAGCGGCTCTCTGGGAATATATGCTTATTGATCTCAATACACAAGTAACATAAAGGATGAAGATGAGACAAGCCTACATCAAAGGCTCCCAGCGTACAGTATCTGCCAGCAATTCAAGTGCCCCTTCTCTGCCTTTTCAAGGCACCCACACAGAAACATTTTACGCAGCAATACTCTAATTAAGGCATTGCACTGCTTAGTTCTGTTATGCAGTCCCCAACCTGATACCCTGGCCGATACGCTCAGTCCTGGGGAACCCCACGGCTAAAGAGCCTTTTGGCGTTTGAAGACACTAAGCAAACCTCACAGCCAGCTTGCCAACCCTGAGGGAAGTGAGAGAAGGTTCCAGCTAAGACTATTCTTTAAGCTACCAGTTGAACTAGGACATTGGCTATAAAATACATGCGCACCCGCAGACTTTCAGCAACCTTTCAGTATTTTACTGGAAGTTCAACAGATCAACCTTTGCTAGAAACAAAGCAGCTGAAGGGGAACAAGGGGACGGGGCTGCTGTCAAAGCTGGGTCAGACCTTGCTTATGCATCAAAGCACGTAAATAATTTTGCACACACATGCCACTTACCTCAGTAAGATTTCTGAACAATACAACAGCTTATTTTGCCCTCTGACCCCGAACGAACGTCAGCCTTAGGATATATAAAAAGTAACGAACTGATTTAACCTAACAGCAGTGGACGTTAGTCATCTGTAGCTTGGACTAGCAAATAATTTCAATTATCATAGCCTCTGCATTATCTGAACACAAGCAGCATCACGGTTCCCTTTTAGGACTCCTACTCAGTCACGAGAGAGATCAACTTCTCAGTGTGACCTTCCCCGTTAAGAACAAAACCCAAGAACCCCAGGCCAAGCAGCTGCATTGCAAGCACTCAGCCTGTGAGATCCACGTGCACCCGGGAACACCACGTAAGGGTAATGCCACTTAAAAAGACAGCATTGCATCATAACTTCAGGTTTGTGATTTTTAGCTCCTTGTGCATAATTCTACCCCATCTTCCATTAAGTGAAACATGTGACGGTTACCTCTAAACATTTATTTAGATCTATGTACATAGGATCATTATGGAAGGTATGCATCATGCAACCAAGGAAATCACAGAAGAGTCTCATAAACAATATAAATTTGACTAATCTTTTACAAAGATGAGAATCACTAGGTTATCAAATCTCTCAGGTATAAATATTATGAGGTAAGCAATACTTAAGATGAGGCACTTAAACAATAACCCAAAAGGTAATTAGTGTACAAAATTATAAACAGGAACAGTTATTCATATTGCCCTCAGTTATATTTAAAAATGATTTATATTCTATATACACAGTGTGTTACATGCCTTACACCCCCCTGCTGAAGCAAAACATTGAGGAAGTACGAAAGAAACCAAGTCATCATCGCATGCCATCGACTATAGCACAGGCAGGTGAGTATCCTGGAGTACGCAGCAATACAGTGAAAAAACAGCGCCTCGGAAAGAATGTTTTTCTAGACAATCCCCCGTTTTCTGCTTGGAGAAAATATCTATGCTAACAGAAAGTTAACTTGGTATTAACATACAAATCTGCCAAGCCAGAAGAGAACCACCCTACTGTGTTCAAGGAAGGAATGCCAATTAGGACAGGATTTAAGCCTTAGTGGGATTTATGGTAATTAGAAATGTAACAAATTCAACTTTACAGAGAAATTAATTATGCCAATTAAAACACTTAGCAAGTTTTACTGGGAATTTATACAGTATTATACATATATGGTGCTGATCAATGCCCGATTTATTAAAATTACTTAGGGCACACTTCCAAGAAAATTTACCAAAGTAGTATAGGAATTCCAATTAAGATGTAAAATTAATATTTGCAATAAATATTTCCTTATCAGGATCCAGAGAGAGGAAAACAACACCCAATAAAAGAAAGAAAGCATTTATGTTCAGGTGGGGTGCATAAACATCTAAATCCCCATAACTGCACAGCTTGCTAGAGTTTGCCTGGGAAACGAGGTCAATATTCTCTAATAATATTAAAAAACCCAAACACTTTCAAAAGACTCAAGAATTCTCACTGCCAAACAGCTTGCATCAGCATGCCGTTTGTGACAAATCTGCAGGTTAATGGCATGGTAACTTATAATATGCTTCCTCCTCCGATGCTTTTTGAGGTGGGGAGGGAAATGGAAATTTCCAGAAGAGGTGAAGTTATTCCTATCCGAGAAGTAGCTGTATTTTGTGGGAACAATGACCCCAAGTTCACCTGGTCTTATAACAAAGTAGCTCGGATTTTATTTTAGATGGCCTTCAGAGACCATCTATGTTCTACTTATATTTGACATTTTAAACTGAACAAATGCAAGCTACATTATGTCTTCTGTTTCTAAAGATAAGCCAGCTGAGTTTTGAAGTTTAAATGGAACAAAGTAAGAGCCACAGTTACTAGAGTAACAAAAATTAAACTTGGCAAAAGTAATGAATTTTATTTACAAATACATGTACGAGGATTACAACAGAAACACACTAGGGAAACTCCATCTCAACAAAAGCAATGATTTATTGGTAATGGCATTAAATGAAACAGATTGACAGTCTCTGGTTATGGTCAAGCAATTATCCAGGAGTTGTAGATAAAAGTGAAGATCTCTGATTGTGATAAGGCCTTCCAGTGTCTTTTGCATCCTAGTGGCTCTCTCCTTTTTTGCCAACTACCTGATAAGAGAAAAAACCAGAAACAACGTTTAACCAAAAAAGTCCCACCAAGTATTTCTTAAAGTAAGTCTCAAAACAAACAAGTGCAACTGAATTTTCAACTAAGTTAATGCATTTAAGCATGCATTATTGTCGCACTTGCAGAAGCTGCAAATCCCTCTAAAGGGTTAAGAGGGATGCAAGACACACAAGAAACCTTATCTTTAGTAGTCATACAGACAGCAGAACATCAGTCTTATTTTGAGAAGAGTCACAAGACAGTAACTGCAACAGAACAGACCACACTTAAAAATGTGTGTTATATACCAAGCATGCAACCTTAATACGCTATATAAAATAGTATAGCGGGAAGAGAACCACTGGGTGCTCAAACGTAAGTTTGTTCATTTCCCTTGGCATCCTTGCCATGTACCTCACTGAGAACATTTACCTTACAATGCAGCTCAAACCTATAAAGAAATCCGGAAGTCACCTGATTTTCAGTTATTCCTTGTCAAAACGTTACTCCTTACCAAGTCTCCTTCCAATCTCCAATTCTGCAAATTCCACCTGGAATCAGAGTCAGCTTAGTGCTTCCCTTTTCTGAAAGGGCCACTGCCACCAGCCTTTGGTGAGCCCATTTGCCAGCCAACAGCAAGCGCGACTCCAGCACTCTATATACTGCTACACAGGTTTAAAGTTAGCGTAGTTCACTGCAGAAGGGTATCCAGTCCCCTTCGTTAAGATAACTGAACGCAAAATCCTGAGAGCAGAAAATGATGCCATTTTAGTCACTTTTCTGAAAAGACTCAGACATAATTCTCGTGCTCTTGCAGACCCTTGAAAAAATATCCATTTATAAGCCAAACCAAAATAAAAAGAAAACTAAGTCTTAAACTTTAAGACTTCAAACTGCAGGAGAGATCTTGGGCAAGGAACTGATTCCCAATTCATTTCCATCTAACTAAAGAGCAGCACTTACAACTCTGACAAGGTGTAGTCAGAATTCACATGACCGTAGATTTGAAGATTACACTAATGGAGCATAGAATTTCCCATTACTACTCATAATAATGCTGAAAACGAAGGAGTAAAACCTTTCTTGTATTCTAACCAATTGACTCCTATAGCAAATGTGTTAAGTATTAATGACCTCTGCAGTTAAGTGACAATATACCACGCAAGATTCATACGGTCAATAGTGAAATACAGAACTAGGGGGAAAAACAAAACAAACAAAACCCAAAACACCCACAGCCCTGAACTAGGGGAGTCTCATGGACCCGCTGGAAGTATTCTTCCCGATCCTTCCCTTTTTTTTGTTTCTTGTCAAACTTCAAGAGGGAGAATTTTTCACTAACTCAGCTGACCAAAAGCAGCTGGGTATCACCATCACAAAATAATTGAGGATCTACTGATGAAAAGTACTTTTAAAGACCATTTTCACCTCCAAGGAACCCTTGACCAGGAGCATTTACCAAGCTGTAAATTCAACCTAATGCCTAAGGTCAGGAAAATTCCAATCTGACAATGTGAGGAAAGAAGAAAAAAAAAATCAGAAGCCCAATCACTTGCATTAAGATCCAATTAATCAAGTTAAAAAAAAAAAAAGATAGTTAAACTTGTCAAGAAGCAATATTTATTCTTTGTGTGTTTCCAAAGCACCAAACTGTGTTCACACACAGATTAAGAAAAAAGAAAAAAGAAAAAACACAGTTAAAATATTAAAGATTAGGTGTTAGCAAGTGTGGAACATCAATGAAAAATATTGCTATACCAGTCTGAGGCAGAAATTGACAACTCGCCCATGTGTATTATCTGTGAAAATCAATCACACTGATATGGATATTTTGTCATCACAGGTCAAAGAAACCCATTTTCCGACCATCCCACTCCACCTTCCCAAAAGGAAACGCGCTATTTAAACTTAAACCAAACAATTGTCATCATTCTTTTCTCTGAAGTAGATCCATTTTCCTTCCTTTTGCAGAAAAAACTGCCATCTAGTGCATTCTAAGGTGGTGGTTACAGCCCGTAATTCCCACACAAAAGATGATGGTTTTGGAGCAGGCTTTTCTTCAATCATTTGGCTTTTTCCCCAAGCATCAGTCCAGAGCCTGACAGTGAAGAAACCACAACCAACTCTACGGTCTATTACCAAGAATAGGACTGGAAACACTTTATTACTGAACCTCCTGGAGCAGAGTTGGCTTTGTTTGTGTGTTTTAAACACGCATAAAAAGGTTGAGCAAGGGAAATTAGTAGGATGCTGTTGGAGAACCCTAATCAGGCCACATATGTACAAACACTCACCAACTCCTCACTGCGTCTTCCCTGAGCAGGTGCCCAGTGCCACTAGAGGGACAATAAAGAGTAGTACTTTGCAGCCCATTCTGGCTTGCCTACTACCTACTGAAGGGTCACCACAAAGAACACTAAGCTCCAATAAGATACTAAAAAAGAGTCAAGTCTTGGTAGAGCATTTCACAAGCTGCATCTCAAACAGCTTTACAAAATTCAGTACAGGCTGAAAAATTAGTTACAGAAAATAATTTGTAAGAGTACTGTATGATATGCCTTTGAAATGTCAAGTTCAGGATAACAGTGGGATAGAAATTTGTTAAGACTGAAAGGTAAAGAGAAGTGTTTAAGGTAACATTTGGAGTGGGGAACGGAGGGGAAAGATGAGTTCATGAGTCAGAAGATAGAGAAGGCTTTTCCTGATGGTAGAAGGTGCAGAGAAGGTGGCTCTTGCATCAGTGCTGAGATTGTGGAAAGCGTGAAAGAGATGCTAGATGAGCAGAGGGAGCAAGGAAGGGAGTAGTGCAAGACCACTTCAATCTTATTATTACTTTTTAATTTCTTCTGCCTTTTTAGTTCTTTACAAATGGGAAGTTAAGCTGAAAAAACAAACAAAACATTACAAGAAAAAAAAAAGCAGCAGCATGTAGTGCATATAAGCAGTTATGAATAGAAAGAAAGCCTTCACTCAAGAGGGGACAAAAAAATATCCCACAACCTGTCGATATTCATCTATGCCCCAACCTCAAAACTAAGCAGCAGTATGTTTTATTTATTAACACCAGAAATAAACAAGAACTATGTTGGACATCAATGGTTGCATGCTCTTCCAAAAACGAAAGCATGTTTACAGGTTCACCACACGGTTCACAGGAACCTAGCTAATACTAAGCTATCAATCAATAGCAAAACACCCACAGAACTTGTACCTTTACACTTCTAGCTGTCTGCCCCACAAAGCAGTCCAACTGAGCATCTTTAAGCATCAGAAGCAAATCTCAAATGCAATCTACTACAACTCAAACGCAGTCTACTGTAGTAGTTTGCATGATCTGCCTTAAATCAGACCCTGTGTGGCCAAGAAACAGCAGCATAAACACTTCTAGTGTTAAGGATATTTTTTAAAAACAAACATGCCTTTATAATCAAGCTTTTCCAAAAGCACTTCAGAATATATTAGATATGTATAAGAAGGGAATATTCATCCTAGTCCTCCGCTGTTGAGGGCCTCTTCATTTAAACAGGGCAAAGAATAGGTCTCTCCCCACTACTCTCTGTGCTTAACTCACTACGCTGCAGTCAGTTCTAAGCAGGAATTTTTTCCTTCGTGTCCCCCTTTGCCACCATTCCAAAGACTTCACTCCTCCCCAGAGGATAAAAATCAAGTTGTGCAAGGAGCAGGATACACACAACATACTAAAACAAGTTTTAAAGCAGCTTTTATAACTTTACTCACTCAATCCAGCAATACCAACTGCATGCAAGAAAATGAAAGAAGTTTTTTACAGTGAGACCAATCATTCACTGGAACAGCTTCCGCAGGGACACAGCCGAGTCCCCATCGCTGGAGGTTCTCAAGATGCGATTGGACAGGGTGCTAGGTAACCTCATCTAGGCTGCCTTTCCCATGCAAGGTTGGATCAGGTGATCTTCTGAGGTCCCTTCCACCCTGGGCTGTTCTGTGATTCTATGTATGTCCAAACTAACTTGAGGCCAAAATCACCAGTGAAGGACTGACTTACCTACACCTGCTTAGCACTTCTGTTATTTTTCAGAGTAGATGAATTTCAGCTTTCTATTTGATAGTATAAGGACTGGAAACAATGCCTCATTTATATTAAACACATGAACTGACTCCCTGATCAAGAAGAGGTGATTCTTCTTACAGCCCTGTTGGTGTTAGCAGAGCACCACATGAGCAAACGTGAGTTCTCCTCAACTGTCTGAAGGACATGGGAGCTGCAGTTATGCACCTTAATAATCAACAGCTGAGTGGTAAGCTGCTGTAACTAAAAGTGTGCATTCAGATCCTAAGCTGCTGTAACTAAAAGTGTGCATTCACACACCCCAATTGGGAAGCAAAATACATTAGCCTGAACCTTAGCAGAAGTCATTCAAACCAATGTGTTGTTTTTATTTTTCACTTTGAAACTGAACATGCATACAATCAACTGAGCAGCGATGTGATCAATCATAAAAACATGACTGGAATCACATTCATGTCCACTTCCTAAGTCAAGCCCTTCAAATAAGATATTTAACAGATTCTTACAAACACTTCTCAAACTCAGGGAAAAAAGCATTCCCCCATCTTGTTAATCATATTGCAATACTATTTCTATCACAATTAGAAGAGAAATATGAACAGTAGAGACAGACTGAGATAAGGGAGTGAGACAGATGAAAGCAGTGAGGAGTAGTGTGGGTAACTACTCAAGGAGATGAAAAGAAAAATAAGGTTTCCCAGTTAATCTACAAACCTAAATATAATTAATGCCCAACGCTATATTAAGGTTTCATAACTGACAGGATCACTGGAAGAGAGGAAACAAAAGTTAAAATTCTTAAGAGCACTGCAACTCTGCCAGACTACACATCCCATTTGCTACGATGAAATATTTTAACAGCCTAATATTAAAACTACATGTTCAGGAAGCAAAATAGGAATATTACATATAGCGTTGATAAGTATCTGAATTGAGACAGGATTAGCCACTTCGTAACCCAGTAACGCCTGCTCCTCTATTGAAGGCCGTTCTGACCAGTTCCTTCACATCCTGACGTTAGCAGTACAATGCTAACACCGTGGGACTGTTTGGTTCATACACAGTCTTGTAGGTTTGCGCCCCTTCCCCTTCCATTTAAATGGACGTCACAAGACACAAAGGCACACTCCTTGATGGTGCCAAGACATTCACCTGCAAACTTTAAGGAAACCAAAATTGTTAACTGGCATAGTATTTACCAGGCCATACAGCAGCTTCCAAGCATCCACGCTGCATCTAGAACAGAGATTTGTAAATCCCCTCTAACTACAGTAGAGGGCTGAGATGCCTGGAGACCCATGCTATTTTTAATGCCTTTATAGGGTTGCGTGAGGGCATGTGTGAATTAAAAAACCCACTCCCCACACAAACACTGACTAGAGCTCAGACTGTTAACAGCAGTCAGTTTCACACTAAGGCAGTACTTCAGTACTGTGTCCACCAAACTAACATTTTGTCTGTCCATGCAACTTAAAATACTGTAGGAAACATGTTGTGCAGGCTCAACACTAGTCTCAAACCCATGTTACATTCTACAAAAAAACCTGAATTGCTTTACCAAGTGCACCCCAATCAGGATTATCAATTAAAAAAAATAAATCACTACTTTAACAATCAGAAGGTCAGGTTTAAAGAGTGCACCTGTTGAAAATAAACTCTCAGTACTATGGAAAGCACAACTAATTTACAGAGTTTACAGAGAACCAAAAGTGAGACAGAGATCAAATACTGAGTCAGAGTCCCATCCCCTCACAATGATACTAGAAAGTACTGCAGATTAACAATGTTAAAATAGTAATTGCACAACTCATTGCAGGGGATGCCCTAATACCACAAGTACTGACAAAAAAGCCGTATAAAACAGAAAGTGTAAGCAGACTGTAAATCAATTAACGTATTTCTAGTTTTGGAAGAATTGGAAGTGCTACATTAGGGAGGTCTAGAATTGATAGCCAGTTAATTTTAGTACATTAGAACAACTTTTTCAGTGACTTCTAGTTTCACTGAAAGGCAGCAGAACTTGTTAAACTTCCATTTATTAGCTTATTACCTGCAAAGATATTATGTTTTAAATGTACAAGTTAAGATCAAGTTTTGACATTAAAAATTCCAAGTACGTGACATGTTGGTGAGTGTCAGTGTTTTTAACCTTCTGAAGTTACAGGTTATTTGTATAATAAATTCTGTGGTGCTTTCCATGTTACTGGTCACCTACACAGTAGTTTGTAGGCAGGTGTTACAGCAGTATGTGCCCTTTTATAAAGGCTAGTAAGTTTTAAAGCAGTTTATTGTAAAAGACTTATTACATTTTGAAAAAGTTGTAAGTAGCTTTGAAGTTTCAATCCTTTCAGACCTGTTTCACATGCCCAAAAAAAAAAATCAAGAATTGAGAGTGCCTTATTGTTCAGCACTAGTGTTACAGTATGACTTTAGACATGTTTGCTTCTTCATTTCCTCTTTAAAAAGCAGATATGTTTAATATAACAAGACAACTTGTGACCAAATATTTTTCAGATCTCAAGCTTACTTAATGCTGCCCAGTGAAAAAAATCCTTCAAAGTAGAAGTCAAGTCAATCACAAGGAGTCTGTTTAATTTGTACATGCAATTGCTTCTCTGCTTCCTGAACACCATGAGAAAGCAAGTTTCAAAAATCAAGACATAAATCTCACAGCTGTTAAAAAAACCTCAATGTTGTCTATAATGTATGTAACTTGACAGGCCCTCAAGTTTTCATATATACACATTCTTATCTGTTATTTTTACAAAGTTGATGAACAAAAGCTTGTAAGCAAGACCAAAGATCTGTAAGATAAAGCTACGCATTTTCTTTTGGATGCCAAAACCACCTGAAGTTGTGGAACTGTAGCAACAACTAAGTGTACTTGTTCCATCAACCCATTTTTGAATAGGTTTGAAACGTTCAAAAGTGCGTTTAAGAAAGAGGACTCACTCGCTTGAAGTCATTCATATTTGTTGCTTGGACTGGAGTTCCAATAAACGTGAAGTATGTAATTCTTGTTGTCTCTTCATCACCATGATTGGATTGGACAAACAACTAAAGAAAAAAAACCAAACACGAGTTAAGGTAAACTGCTCATCCCTGAATTAATACATAAAAGCGCTAGGTGCCCAAGATTTTTGAACTAACCAAATTAACACTTTTTCCAATTATAAAAACCTCTGCAACCTTTAGAGAAGCTACTATCCTCTTATTTTAAATAATAATGATTATATAGAATGCTATTATTTTCATGATAGTTTGTTACAACACCCACACAGCTTGGATTTTCCCAGCTTCCACTTTCGACCCGAGACCACATTCAGCAAACAAAAACAGGATCTAAGAAGTCACAATTCACTATTCACTGGAATCTGGCTTGAACTAAAGTAAATATCAATTTAACTGACTTGCTGAAGCCCCTAAGACTATTCATGTGTAGTTTACTACTACAGCTTGCATAATTATGTGTTTTACAGCATGAATACTAGATCTATGAAGTTATTTTAGGGTTTCAAACAAATATCAAGCTTCTTTTGAAATATGAACTAAGGAATTATTGCTGGAACCTTTTAAAGTAGACAAATGAAAGAACAATTTTTTGCATGAAGTAGTATTAGTAAGGAACTTGGGAGCTAGAAGAGCAATGAGGTGTTTATGGATCTTTCCACACTTTATTGTGAGCACGGAGAAAGAAGGAATGAGAAAGAAAGCAAGTAGTGGCATCAGGAGCAGAGGGGAAAAAAAAAAAAAAAAGGAGAGGGAGGACAAAAGCAAGTAGTGGCATCAGGAGCAGAGGGAAAAAAAAAAGGAGAGGGAGGACTACAGGTGGGCAAGGGACAGCATGCATCACGCCCTTTCCACAAGCCATAGCCAGTATCTGTGAAGATGCTCTTTCTGCCTCAGAAATTGCCTGTGCCACAGACCACGAAACACTGGAGGGTACGCATCACTACATGCTTGCCCTATACTTAGAAATTTTTTTGTGACAACACAGGATGCTTGCAAGTGCATGGTAAGCAAGATGGACTGCTGATCTAGACCAGTACAGACATTCAGCCCTCCAAGCAGCTTCACTGTATTTGGAAGACTGTGTACTTTCCTATACAAACAAGATGTATGGAAGGTGAGGGTTGAAATGCTGAATAAAGCACTCTTCAGACAGAAAGAAACAGAAGAGCATGTCAAGGACCGACTTTTGTCAAACAGAGGTGAACCGCAGCGTGTTCAGAGGTTGTGTCTCAGTAACAATATGAAAAGTTCAAAAGTACAGAGAAAACAAATGCCACTGAAGTAGCAGTAATGAAGAGAAGCACACAACAAATGGGGAAAAACAGCATTAGATATGGTGAATTATATGGATTAGAAACTACAGGGTATAGAATTAATAATAAAAAAATAGGTAAGTTAACTAACAAACCTAGCAGTGATATATATATATATATATATATAAAGTACAAACTTGCTAATACTGACATGGAAATGTTCAGTAAGTATTTCTGATTATACATGGCAGAAAAGCAGGACAATTTGTGTCTATGACAACCATGCCTCCTCCAGTTCATTAGGAACCAAATGGAAGATTTTTATCCACAGGACTATGTAAGCGAGCAGAACTATCACCCACACTGAAAAGCCAGGCGGTGGACAAGATGACTGGCCATCTCATTTTTAGGAGGTCTTAAATACAGAATCCAGGTTTAGCTAGGAAACAAGGGGAGTGTTACTGCAATGCCCACATGTAAAGACTGCAAACAAGCAGAACATCTATTTAATCACCTTATCACTTGTATGGTGTTTGCACATCATCCTGTCTAAAACTGACACAGGGTTTTATTAAAGAACAAATACGTAACTTGTCCTTGTCAGCACAGCTTTGTAGAATGTAAGCCTACGTGACCAATCTCCATTTCATTTGGAGGAGGATAAAGGTGGTCGCATTTAAATAATTGCTAGTAAAACATTGCTAAACATGAAAGTAGCTGACTGATCTAAAATGCAGTCCAACAATAGTAATTCAGAAGTTTACCAGAAACCTTTTTATATGAGAAAAAGTGTGATGAAAAGATTGAGGGTGGATCAATGTTTTGGTGTTACGTGTAACTCATAATAAGCTGGTGATTTCTGTGGCCAGCCCACTAAAATACAGTTTAATTCAATCAACTCTAAGTCCATACATTTGCAAATGCATAATTCAGGCCATGAAAAGCATTTCCATAGAAAACAATTTAGGGGTCATACTGGAAAAAACAGTTCAACGCAATACTGCAGGAAACAAGGCTAGTGCAGCACCAGGATGATGCCAAGCATAAAGCAATTCCAGCATCAATTTAGTCATCACACGTACTGCACTAGAACCTGTATTTTTAAAGTGGAAGGGAAGAAACTGCACCTGCATTTAAGAGTCAAAAACCCTATGTGAAATCTGTGGAAAGTCTCTTACAGCAAGAGAATTAGAGAGCTCATTAGAAGACAAAGGTGCTTTGATTACAGCATTTAAGAACCCTCACAGAGAGCATGTACAGAGTTTAAAGACATTGCAGCTACTTCACTTGATACTCAGAGAATTCTGTCATTTCTGCAATCAGATTACTGAGAAACTGGATTCCTTGCCTCCTCAACTCTTCAAATGAAGACAAGATGCCTTTCAAGAAGGTAGTTAGTAAAAACCAAGTTGTGTTAAACAGCACACTAGCTCATGAAGAGGTGAAAGCGAACCTTAGGTCCCATACTAGGTCAAGAAACCTTGCATGCACACGGCCTTGTCTCACCTTAAATTCCTGAAATACTTCTGGCATAAATATACAGTATGCAATCCGCAGAGAGAAACTAAGAACATTTACAGTGAAATCAACAAACAGGCAGAGTGCTTTAAAAGCCTATGAAGTTTTCAGCCTGCACAGACCTCAGAACAGAAACTTTACTTACAGTTACACTGTTAACATTCTGAAATTTTACATAGCGAAGCTGGACAATACCATCTTCTTTAATGTCATCTGGTGTCAGCTCCAGGGCTTGAGTTGGTTCACTTCTTTCTGCTTCTTCAAAATCCATAGATCGAGGAAGGTTGATAAAGATTTTTATGTACTTCGGACCTTGCCCTGTGTTAAAATATAGGAGTGGTATTCCATTGTTTAAATATATTTTCAAAATGCTGCTTGAGAAGCCCTCACTTATCACAGTCTCTAGACACCACTCAAGGATGGCAAGAGCTTCTATAGTTCTATTCTCTTATCTGCCAATCCTACATCACCCTGGATATTGAAGGACATCCAAAGTTGTACTACTCGTCCACGTGTCAGAGACAGAATTCTACAAAAAAATTCCAATAATAAAAAGTCTAAAAAGAATAGTTTTGCTGTGTCATATAACACTGGAACATTTTATGTAATTTTCTAATGTAAACTGAGTTACCATAAAAACTAAGCTATACCTTTCAGTAGCTCTCACATTAATTCTTGAATTAAATGTAAGTTTCTCTTTGCAGCATATCGAACTATAGTAAATGCTTGTATTTGTGTCATACCAAATACCCATGCATGAGGTCAGTGGAAAATGAATGAGATAATTTGTTATGGAATTAATTTACAAATGTACTGAAGCTGCTGTGGGATTCTCAGAAGGTGAAAGGTTCCAGGGACAACAGTGTCATTTTTAGAAAATTCAGCTAAACATGGGCAAAGCTTTGGTTTCAAAGATATGATTAAACAGACACTTCACTCACCGTTATCTGGCCCCTGAAGTTTCATAGAATAAAGCTTGACAGGTTGACTAAAAGCTACAGTAATAAGCAGCTGCGAAGAAAAAAAGTTGCTGTTAAACACTGTTTTCTTCATTCTTAAAAACAAACATAGCATACCAATTAATTAGAAATAAGTCTGAGCTTTGAAATAAAATTAAGTACTTACCTTCACTATATTCCACACATGCACTAGTCTGTCACTTTAAAATATCAGCAAATGCTACTCCGCTTGAAATTTTTTCCATACTTAAAAGGGATGTGAAACGGGAAATGCTAAACCTACCTTTGTATACTAATTTTTCTTACATCCTACCACTAGCTCCCCCTCTTCCTTACCCTACCATATAGTTTTGCTGTGTCATATAACACTGGAACATTTTATGTAATTTTCTAATGTAAACTGAGTTACCATAAAAACTAAGCTATACCTTTCAGTAGCTCTCACATTAATTCTTGAATTAAATGTAAGTTTCTCTTTGCAGCATATCGAACTATAGTAAATGCTTGTATTTGTGTCATACCAAATACCCATGCATGAGGTCAGTGGAAAATGAATGAGATAATTTGTTATGGAATTAATTTACAAATGTACTGAAGCTGCTGTGGGATTCTCAGAAGGTGAAAGGTTCCAGGGACAACAGTGTCATTTTTAGAAAATTCAGCTAAACATGGGCAAAGCTTTGGTTTCAAAGATATGATTAAACAGACACTTCACTCACCGTTATCTGGCCCCTGAAGTTTCATAGAATAAAGCTTGACAGGTTGACTAAAAGCTACAGTAATAAGCAGCTGCGAAGAAAAAAAGTTGCTGTTAAACACTGTTTTCTTCATTCTTAAAAACAAACATAGCATACCAATTAATTAGAAATAAGTCTGAGCTTTGAAATAAAATTAAGTACTTACCTTCACTATATTCCACACGTGCACTAGTCTGTCACTTTAAAATATCAGCAAATGCTACTCCGCTTGGAATTTTTTCCATACATAAAGGGATGTGAAACTGGAAATGCTAAAACTACCTTTGTATACTAATTTTACTTACATCCTACCACTATCTCCCACTCTTACTTACACTACCATAAGAACATAAAGTAGGCAAGTTCGTAAAAAAATGCTTGCAGACCAGACCATCATTGAAAACATCTCATTTAAAAATATCTACTGTACCTGCTCATCACAGTCTGATTCCAAGTAGGTAGAGTCTTTACGTAAACAATTATCAAATCCGTGCTCATCACTCTCATTAAGACATTCACAGCCGGCTTTATTGATAAATGGCATTAAATCCATCTGAAAGTAAAAGCAAGAGCATTGCTGAGTGCACAATAAGTGCGCCATGAACTCATCTGGGATTAGTAAGCATTGGAATGAATGAAATTCTTCACTCAACAGATTAAAATAACAAGACACACAGAAAACCTCAGGGGCTTATATCAAAAGACATTACAAAAAAAAAAACTATGAATGCTATAGTAATCAGATGTATGCTGTTCATAACTGAACAACATTTTTCCCCTCCATTCAAAATCCCGCACCCCTGGAATGCATGCTTGCCATTCTGTGAATAAGAAATTGGGCACAGGGAGAATTTTCAGATACTCTTTTGATAAACAAGACTACAGTATCATAAGTCACACCACAACACAGACAAACTGACATTAGACCTGGAGCTATGATCAACTTAAGAGAAAAAAAACCAACAGAAATGGGCCTCCCCAAAAATATACTACATATTGCAGAACAAATTAAAAGACCACCACTATAGTTCTTACCAGGCTTTATATGCAAAGCTAGTCTTACTTTACTTCTTTTTCAGCACTGTATACAAATTAACTTTATGAAACCTTTTCCTACTCCTTTCTCCATATACTTTGGTAAAAAACACAGAACAACAGAAAACAGAAGCTACGCTATTCACCATGAACCAGTTTGTTTTATTGCTCAGCTCTTTTGTAAAGGGTCCAACTAAAAGCTGTAACATATAGGCATTCTCAGATTAAAGCAGACCGCTATTCATGCTCCAAGCCATTTAAAAGGTGGTATTATTGCAGAGGCAGAATAATCCGTATCAATTTCCAGATAACCGGAGTTTTCTGCCTGCAACTAAAGTAAACCAAGTCCAAATGAAGCACAATCAGATATGAAATACTTGATTTTTAGCCTGGCTTAAGGCCTGAAGACAGAGTATCAACATCTCACACCATAACAGTATAAATTCAAGATCAGTGTACAGTCATAGAACAGTCCAGACATAAGAAACTAAAGGAACTTTTAGGGTGACAACCCAAAATACCCTTCTTAAAGGCATATATTAGGTCCCAAATAATAATATACCACTCTTGAAAAAAGCACACACTAGCTTGACAATTACTGCACACGACAACTCAGGCTATAGCTTCACAGTACAAACAGAATCCGAAAACAGGCTGCTGAGAGAATACAACTCATTTCCTGTATGCCACTTTCCTTAGCTCTTCCAACTAGTTATTCTGAGAAAAAAAAATACTTATCCCCCTCCCAACATCCAAATGAAGGCTTAGCTTGCAACTCGCATGCTCAGTAAATACAAGGTAAGAAAAGAGGAGGAACACAGAGCTGCACAAGAGAATAAAGATACTTTCCTGGAGCCAACGGCAGTTTGGGTCAAGCATATCCTAAAATAGCATTTCAGCCTACCACTTACAGGTCAAATGGAATTCCTGCTTGGCTCATACAGCCCTGAACATGCTCAGGATTTGATTCGTAGGGGTAAGACGCCACCTCCTACAAGATTAACTTTTAATAGAAGATGATGTGTTCATCTCAAAACCGATCTAACTAAGCAGACCTGAACTTCCTACTTGAATGATTTTCAGTGCATTTAAGACTCCAAAGCTAACAAGCTGAACCTTTGTCTTTTGACATTCCCATGACAAACCCAGATATATTATATCCCATTATAAATGTAAGTATCACATATAAAGTGAAGTGCAACACATGCCACGGAACAGTTAGCAAGTAGCTGAACTGTTAGAAATCCAAGTGACCCGTGCCCTTGCAGTTTATTTAAATGAGATATATCCAGCTGGATTTGTACCCTGCTTACATTTGCCTGATAGGATATGGCTAGCTATGAATTTAAAATACTTAACCTCCAAAAAACCTGGTTTTGCATTTAACAACATAATTTTGGCTTCTATAGATACTCATCGCAGCTAAGTTTAACGTATTGGATTTGCTAATGCAAACTAATATGCACACTACAGCAACTAGCTAAGCACTGAACTGTGACATACCATTTAGGCGAAATGTAATACACCATGTAACTAACTGTGTTTACACTTTTGGTAGAACAACAGACAATCTCATTTAAGGAGTAATATTACACCAAGGATTACTTGGAGAATACCACCTAAGACGACAGCTCTAGGAAAGTGTTTTGTCACATCAGAGTTCTCATTTACATGTGTTTGTTAGTACAGCTGTCAGATAGGCTTATGATTTGCAACACACAATTGCCTTCAGGTAACATGAAAACACGCAGAACACGGTGAAAATAATTTCCTGAGAGCACCAATATTTCTAAGTGGATTGCTCCTTACTGGAATTTTGGCCAAAAATTCAAGTATCCCTACAAAGTTTCCATTTACCTAGAAGACAGGGGCAAATCATGCAATGATAAAAAAACCTGTTCATGAATACCAATTTTTAAATTCTTTGAAAAAACTTTAAAATCATGTTTTAGTTATGAGATATTTTGATGCAAGGTTTAAAAACCATTCAGTTGGAGAACATATAATTTAGAAATGTTCACTTTTCTTTTTTACAAATTACTACGAAGTTACAAGTTATTTACTTAGTTTACATTATCTGTGAATGCCTGATCAGTGATCACTGGAGTGATATGCAGTACCCCTACGGAAGCAAAATGATATGCATTAAGCACTAAATTGAAAGCAAGTTCACATTCAGCAAGAAGTAATTCTTGTATGCCGCTTAGACCAGGCACACAATCTTTTCCAAGTATTCCTGTGACATTTTTTACTTTATATATTTTTATATCCTTGTCATTCTTTTACAGGCAAGAAGAAACCTAAAGAGAACACTTGGTAGTATCATCCACTTTTGCAAACATTAGCAATTAGGCAAAAGAAAATATATAATGAGATATCATTTAACTAACAATAGCGTCCCAAAGGCATCCTATTTTCAGGGCAAGCTGCTATAGAGGAAGATGGAGCTGAACTGTTAGGAAGGTTAATTCCTTTGGCAACAGAGTCTCTCCCTTTTTTTTTTTTTTTTTTTTTAAGAGATGAAAGAAAAAGGATTAAAGAAAGGGTAGGGAGCAAGAAGAAAAAAGGAAACCCCCGAATGAACCTACCACCACATAAACAACAGAGAGGATTTCTTAAGGAACAACGAGAGCAACTTTTCAACATTTTTGACAACCATGTCTAACAACGTCTTTTCCCATGGACATTTTTACACTTTAAAAAACGTTTTGGGAAGACAGATCGGGATGCCTGAGAAGAAGAAAGCAGAACAAGCAGCTGCAGCAAGAAGTTCATCATAAAACATTAAATTCATTATTTTAATGACTAAGGGATATGCATGGAGATTTTTCTTAAAACATTTTACAATTCTATAACCATACTTACTAAATATGTACATGTTAATTTTTTAATTTTGTCTGAAAAAGGAAACCCAGACAAGCGATCTTCTCAGAGCCATGGGGAACTTGCAATTTTGCCTGAAGTATTATTATTTGACTTAGAGTATGTTTAGAAAGCAATAGGTATTTTTTTTTTAAACATTCAAGTTACACAAACATTAAAAAAATTATCTGAAGAGATGCATACATATCCTTTTGGGATATCTGTATCTTCACTGTTTCCAGGATCATTCTCCAGGTGCTGTTTAATTTTTTCTTCTAAACCTACAGCATCTGCTCCTTGATACTGGTCGATTCGCACTTTGTTTCGGAAAAACAGAAATGTCGGTGTTGCTGATATATTATTGGTAGCAGCTGTTCCCTAGAATGCATAAATTAGTTACAAGTATTACCTAAGAGTATTACCAATATTAGACAGAAACATTAGCTTGCTTCACCTAGATAAGAATGCACACACTAGATGCAGAAGCTACATCACCTCAAACATCACAAACAATATTTGTTATTTTATAAACAGCTTTAACTTGGACAACAATTTTAAGTTATTTTAAATTCTTCAGATCCTCCTAATCCTTTACATATTTGGGCATTCTTTGAATGGATTTCCCATTGTCAGTAGATTTGCTGGTACACCATAAAAATCATATTACTCATTTGCTCTCCAAAGTGGAGGACAGCTTAATTTAACACTTCTATTTTACAAGCTTTCTTTACACCTGCATTCCTCCCTCTCTCAAGCCACATTCATGCACACCCAGGAATTGCAGCCTGCTGCTGCAGAAGGTAAATTCCATTTGATTTCTACCTGTATTCATACCTGTTACGCACCCATAGTAGTTTTTCCAAAACTTCCCATAATTTAGTGTCATTTGCAAACATTGTTTCCACTTTGATGTTCATCTCTCTCCACTATAATTTGTAGTAATTCAAGACACTGCCTTTCAACATACCATTGTTAATTTTTGTTAATGACCCTTCAGTCAATCAATAGCTCACCTGCAACACTGTTGTCTGTTAAAAACAGTTGAGTAGTACTTGAGAGGAATCTAGTCCCACTAATCATATCAGTTTATTGTATTTTTCGTTTTGCTCAATAATTACACCAGTATTTGTTTGGAAAGACTTACTCTTTTTAATTCATACTGGTGCTATCTTCTACATTCAACAGTATTATCTAAGTAGTACAAGCAGCAGGAACTGTCAAACTGTCTGTGCACTGCTTAAATGAAGGACCAGTTACCACAGTAGTAACTGCAAGAATACTTTTCTAAACAAAAATGTTGTTTGTTCACATCTTTGTGCATATCCTAATTTTGGAGAATTTTACAACATGGTTATTTGTGATTCACCAACCGTGTCAACAGCCGCAGGATACTACTCTTAGTATACTGTCTGAACAGTTTTTCTTCAAGTTTCCCATTCACTACATTATCTGCTCTTTCGCTTACAACTGAAAATACGTTTTTGAATACCAACCTGGCATTGATGCACATCTACCTCCAAAAAAGTTGCCTGGGGATATTTGTTACTCAGAGCATTGAAAGCTGGGGCTATCCTTAAACAAGGGCCACATCTGTGAAAACAACATACAGTTTAACTTAAGTCAATCTTTTTTTGAAAAACGTCTGCCCCAAATAGAATTAGCACATTCATGTTCTTACTGATATCCTTGGTACATGTAAAAATAACCTTCCTACCTGGCTGACAGATGGTGAGCAATCCTGGTGATACAATTAAGAATGACATTTAGAAAAACATCATGAAGTGTTAATTCCCACTTCCTCAGACAGCATCAATGTCACATGGTTAGCTTCACCTATTAATTAATACCAACTTCCTATTTTCCATCTAATGGGTTTAGCTCCAGCATCTATTACCGCAAGCCAAAGTCCTGCTAACTAAAGTGACATAAGGGAGGGCAAAGAGTTGCCTGCTTCTCCTGAAACAGCAAAAAACACTCTTAACAGAAAACTAGTACTAGCACTCCACATTACCTCCTATGAAAAAAATAGTATTTACAGTAAAATCTACATATGACTTGAAATATTTGACAGTAATAATGTATCAAACCTTTAGCAGGAATCATAAAATTCTTACTACAATAAATCTCACTTACTACAACTGTAACCAGTTGCTACCATATTTATTTGGCCCTGGTAGAACAGACCTGACTTCTGCTGACTTAACTGTATCACCTTGGCTGATAATATGTATTTGTTAATTATTATACTTTTGCTGGCATATATGAAGTGTACAGATGCAACTATTCCTGCAAAGGAATACTCTCACAACTCAGCTTGCTGTGAAAGAAGCAATTAAAAAGCAAAACAGAAAAAAAACCCAAAACAAAACAGTAGAAACTCCCTCCAACAGCATATCAACACAGGCCGTTATCTAAAGCAGAGAGCTCTGTCAATGTGAATCTGCCAACACATATAGCTGCAAAACAGCACAGACAAGATCTGCTTCACCTTTCCTATTCTCTCCTGACAGAGGGTATGGATCCACCGCAGCATAGCAAGGCAAACTCACAGATATTTATACGTTAAGACATCGAGCCATTAATCTAACTGGAACCTAATATATCAGGTTGTCTGTAACCAAAATACTTTCCTGGGCACACATGTACGCAGTATTACTGAGATCACCAACACCTCTACAGTTATGGGTGAAGTTGACATAGCTTAAAAAAAGCAGCCATTAATCTAACTGGAACCTAATATATCAGGTTGTCTGTAACCAAAATACTTTCCTGGGCACACATGTACGCAGTATTACTGAGATCACCAACACCTCTACAGTTATGGGTGAAGTTGACATAGCTTAAAAAAAAAGCGCCCCAATCCCATAACTAAGCAGCAATCAGACATCAGATGCGTGTCTATGAATGCTTTTTTCAGTACCCATTCAGACACACAGCTCGTGATTCTTGCGGCCTCTTCCAAGTATAAACATCTTTCACAACATTAGACCTGAAGTCTTTTGAGCTCCAAACAGCCATTGGAAGTGGAATGGTTCAACTGTACATTTAAATAAGGGGTGGAAAGATGAAGAAAAAGAGTACGGGCATTAAAAGCTAGGACTTTGACAACAATGAGGAGCACTTTGAAGCCCAGGACCTCCAACGCTATCGCTATTCTCCCTAATTCCGCAGATTACTGTGAATAATTGAATTGCTGAGATTTCCTTTGGCCGCCAACTGAGCCAGATTACACTACATTTGTATTTCAAACCCCCATTGAGTAGGGGAAAAAAGGACATCTGCTTGCCCTGGGCAAAAAGGATGGGGATCCAGCTAAGTTTTATTAAGGCAGAAGATGTTTTTAACAGAAACCAAGAACGATGCAGTTCTCTCCACCCTCTCTCAACAGTGGCTTCCTGACCTGCAACTGGATTTTAAGCCAGCGTAGCGTCTGATCTCCTCAGAGCACCTGAAGAATGGCAGGTTCAGAGGGCAGGGGAAGTTGGCTCAGCTGCAAAAAGGTGAATTTAACACCAGAAATCGAAGCACCATTCTGATTCTATGACTATGCTTATATACTACAGACAGAGAGTGTCACTAACGTTAAAGAAACAATTAGTTCGCGGCTCTTACCCGCAGCAGCTGGTTAGCGACCAAAATGATACAGCATTTTGCCAGCTAACTGCACTTCTCAAGTTTAAAACCTTGCCTCGCATCAAAATAAATAAAAATACCAAAACCCCTCTAGGCCCCCAGCGGGTCCCTCGCTCCCGGGGAGCCTCCTCAGCCCCAGACCAGGGCGGGAGCGGCAAGGGCGGCTGACGGGGCGGCGAGGAGACGCCTCCCGGTGGGTCAGGCCCCGCTCCCGCTCTCCGCCGCCTCAGAGGGAACGAGGCCGCGGCGGGGGGCCTGGGGGCAGG
>NW_008794883.1:1575416-1577612 GCF_000699145.1 Aptenodytes forsteri | reverse complement strand
GGGCTATCCTTAAACAAGGGATAAATGTGTGAAAATAACATACAGTTTAACTTAAGTCAATCTTTTTTTGAAAAACGTCTGCCCCAAATAGAATTAGCACATTCATGTTCTTACTGATATCCTTGGTACATGTAAAAATAACCTTCCTACCTGGCTGACAGATGGTGAGCAATCCTGGTGATACAATTAAGAATGACATTTAGAAAAACATCATGAAGTGTTAATTCCCACTTCCTCAGACAGCATCAATGTCACATGGTTAGCTTCACCTATTAATTAATACCAACTTCCTATTTTCCATCTAATGGGTTTAGCTCCAGCATCTATTACCGCAAGCCAAAGTCCTGCTAACTAAAGTGACATAAGGGAGGGCAAAGAGTTGCCTGCTTCTCCTGAAACAGCAAAAAACACTCTTAACAGAAAACTAGTACTAGCACTCCACATTACCTCCTATGAAAAAAATAGTATTTACAGTAAAATCTACATATGACTTGAAATATTTGACAGTAATAATGTATCAAACCTTTAGCAGGAATCATAAAATTCTTACTACAATAAATCTCACTTACTACAACTGTAACCAGTTGCTACCATATTTATTTGGCCCTGGTAGAACAGACCTGACTTCTGCTGACTTAACTGTATCACCTTGGCTGATAATATGTATTTGTTAATTATTATACTTTTGCTGGCATATATGAAGTGTACAGATGCAACTATTCCTGCAAAGGAATACTCTCACAACTCAGCTTGCTGTGAAAGAAGCAATTAAAAAGCAAAACAGAAAAAAAACCCAAAACAAAACAGTAGAAACTCCCTCCAACAGCATATCAACACAGGCCGTTATCTAAAGCAGAGAGCTCTGTCAATGTGAATCTGCCAACACATATAGCTGCAAAACAGCACAGACAAGATCTGCTTCACCTTTCCTATTCTCTCCTGACAGAGGGTATGGATCCACCGCAGCATAGCAAGGCAAACTCACAGATATTTATACGTTAAGACATCGAGCCATTAATCTAACTGGAACCTAATATATCAGGTTGTCTGTAACCAAAATACTTTCCTGGGCACACATGTACGCAGTATTACTGAGATCACCAACACCTCTACAGTTATGGGTGAAGTTGACATAGCTTAAAAAAAGCGCGCCCCAATCCCATAACTAAGCAGCAATCAGACATCAGATGCGTGTCTATGAATGCTTTTTTCAGTACCCATTCAGACACACAGCTCGTGATTCTTGCGGCCTCTTCCAAGTATAAACATCTTTCACAACATTAGACCTGAAGTCTTTTGAGCTCCAAACAGCCATTGGAAGTGGAATGGTTCAACTGTACATTTAAATAAGGGGTGGAAAGATGAAGAAAAAGAGTACGGGCATTAAAAGCTAGGACTTTGACAACAATGAGGAGCACTTTGAAGCCCAGGACCTCCAACGCTATCGCTATTCTCCCTAATTCCGCAGATTACTGTGAATAATTGAATTGCTGAGATTTCCTTTGGCCGCCAACTGAGCCAGATTACACTACATTTGTATTTCAAACCCCCATTGAGTAGGGGAAAAAAGGACATCTGCTTGCCCTGGGCAAAAAGGATGGGGATCCAGCTAAGTTTTATTAAGGCAGAAGATGTTTTTAACAGAAACCAAGAACGATGCAGTTCTCTCCACCCTCTCTCAACAGTGGCTTCCTGACCTGCAACTGGATTTTAAGCCAGCGTAGCGTCTGATCTCCTCAGAGCACCTGAAGAATGGCAGGTTCAGAGGGCAGGGGAAGTTGGCTCAGCTGCAAAAAGGTGAATTTAACACCAGAAATCGAAGCACCATTCTGATTCTATGACTACGCTTGTATACTACAGACAGGGAGTGTCACTAACGTTAAAGAAACAATTAGTTCGCGGCTCTTACCCGCAGCAGCTGGTTAGCGACCAAAATGATACAGCATTTTGCCAGCTAACTGCACTTCTCAAGTTTAAAACCTTGCCTCGCATCAAAATAAATAAAAATACCAAAACCCTTCTAGGCCCCCAGCGGGTCCCTCGCTCCCGGGGAGCCTCCTCAGCCCCAGACCAGGGCGGGAGCGGCAAGGGCGGCTGACGGGGCGGCGAGGAGACGCCTCCCGGTGGGTCAGGCCCCGCTCCCGCTCTCCGCCGCCTCAGAGGGAACGAGGCCGCGGCGGGGGGCCTGGGGGCAGG
>NW_008794883.1:1572419-1574753 GCF_000699145.1 Aptenodytes forsteri | reverse complement strand
CCAGCCGCAGGCCCTGCAGGCGGGAGAAGGATCGGGCGCCGCCGCTGGAAGCAGCTACTGAGCCTGGCTGGGCTGTCAAGGCGCTGGATGCCACCCCCTCTTCGGGAACAGGGAGGAGAACCTGTGCGCAGCCTTCCTGTTCCGGGACCCACACCAATGCTTTGGCCAGAACTGGTTCTGGAAACGTAGGAATTAAAAATATGCCGAGTTTTATTCTGCGAGTCTTCTGTTAACAAGAGTTGAAATAGCGGAAAAGTAGGTCTTGCTGCTCCACTGTGATTTTTGAGGACGAGTGGAGCAGCACTCTGACCAACGTTAGCTGCTGAAGCTGCCTCTGAGACTACTAGTACCCCATGTACAAAATCAGCAAAGAAACTCACTCAGTTGTCAGAATACCCCATCCCACTGCCCCGTCATGCATCGTCTGCTGCTTTTGAAGCTCGCTAACGTGTGTTGCGTGCTATACTGACATAGAACCGAGGAACTGCGGCAGCTGGAAGGCACCCCGGGAGGCCGGCTCGAGCCAGGGCAGCTACAGCCAACTGTCCAGGCCATGCTCAGGCAGTTCCGAGCATCTCCAAGGATGGCGACTTGGAGACCTCTCTGGGAAATCTGTCCCAGTCTTTGACCACCCTCAAGGTAAAGAAGTCCCCCTTCAGTAAAGACGGTCCCCCCTGAGCCTTCTTGTTAATGTGTACATCGGTGACAGATAAAACAGTATAATTAATGTTTAAAGTAACAAAATGAAAGTGATTAACATTCTTATTAGCACCTTATTTTAAGAAAATACTTCCCGTAACTCAGAAAACATCTTTGAGCCTTTTATAGCAGCTGGTTTAAAACAGTTTCTCTAAACAGAGAGCAAGAAAAAAATACCTACTCCTGTTGTGATATAATGCCCATGACTTTGACCAACATTGGCTTCAGGAATTTATTATTATAGGACAACTGGAGAATCTCCATTCTCCCAGCTGAAAGTAATTCACATGCTAAATAGGCTGCTGTTACAGACAGGCATCTGTTCTTCTTGGATGACAGGGTATCCATACTCACTTGCCAGGAGTCACGTGGCTGTATGCCATTTGCATATCTCTATATAGATATATTGATATATTGCAGCATTACTTTTATTATCAAAAATATACCAACAGAGTAACAATGTTTATCCATACTTTTATATTCCACAGTTGAACTGACATTGCTTACTAATTCAACAGCAATAAAAATTTGGAGTTGCTTTTTCTTTAGGGAACTGGTGGCATGGAACATATCTGATACCAAGTCCCCATATAGGTGTTATGTGCCAACATATAGTAAAGCAAGTTGTGAACTAATTTCACTATTTTAATTACTTCTGGCCATGAGAAAATGTTCTCTCTAGTTTTAACCGCAGAAATAATTTTCCCTTTCTGTCCTAAACAGCTGTGATGTATTGATGTACACTGTTAAACAGCTGACAGGAAAAAAGGAAACCACCACTGAACTGCCGTTAGCATCAGCATCTTTGGTGATCTGTATGTAACTAAAACCAATTATTCACACATACAAAAAGCTAACAGTAAAAATGTTGTTTCAGTTGCAAAGAAAATGAAGAAATAAAGTCAATAATCTACCACACCTTCTTGGCATGGGCCATTGACAAGGCCCAGAGAACAAATCCAGCTTATGCAGGTCGCTATCTCCAAGACCTCTGCTGTATTTCACCTAAAAGTTGGAAAACGTGTAGGGTAGGAATTCCCTCAAAATGTGCTAACTTAAAAATTGTCCCAGTTTTGTCATTGACTATTTTTTGTAACATTATGGAGATGACACTTCTCTTTTGCAGACAGAAGTTACTGGGGTTTTTTTTCCAGTTTCCTGATACTATGTTTTTTTATGAAGCAAAGTGAGTGTGATAACAACTGAAAAAATTAGGAGGCATAAATGCTCAGAAGCAGTAAGGGAAAAAAAATAGACAGGGATTAGTGAAATGTTTGCGTTAGCCACGTTCCAGGATACACTAAGTAAAAACAGAAATTAAAACCAGAACTTTCTCTAGCCCGTTTTGCAATGTCATTACTGACAACTTATCAACACGCTTCATACGCCCCGCACATGCTTTTGCATAAATTTCACTTCGAGCAGACGTCAGAGAGCAGCATTTTTCACGCTCAAAACCAGACGTATTTCCAAGACACTGCCTTACAGCTTCTGTCATTTATGAAGCCCTTCAATAACTGCTAAATATAAGTTATTCCCCACAGCTCTCCGCTTAGGAGCGTCCCCTGCGAGCCCTTCCGAGGGGCTGGGGACGCGGCGAGGCCGGCCTTCCCCTCAGGGGGGCGCGAAGCGGAC
>NW_008794883.1:1550383-1571327 GCF_000699145.1 Aptenodytes forsteri | reverse complement strand
GGGGGGAGGCTCGGGTGGCTTCCCCTGCGCGGGCGATGCCGGGTACCGGCTCTCCACCGTAACGCTTGCAGGTCTCGAGCTTCCTCGGGCTTATTCTTTCAACAAGTTTCAACCCAGAATGCACCGCCCTCCTGTGCGCACCGTGGGCTTGTGCTTTTTTGTAATGCCTTGGATGTGTCACGGGAGTGGGTAATAAGCGACCAATTATTAATGGAATGGAGAGCTCTTTCTCTGTTAATGGAAAGTTATCTAAGGGGTGACTCTTCACACAGAAATATCCGGGAAATAATCCTTTACAGGAACTCGAATTTCTTTTAATGTCAAATTTTCATTACATCGCACCCTCTCTGTTTCCTTTTTCCGTGACAGCCATGATATTATTGGCAACTAGGGATATGATTTAGAGTTGACTTTGCAACTGCTTTGGATAACTGTCCTTCATGTGATCATGACAGTTTTAAACAGGAAAAGTATATGCGGATTTAATGTGTCATCAAATTAAGTGCCAGAAAAATCTGCAAACAGCTTTCAAAGGTATCTATTAACTATGATGAAGGATTTAGAGTCTCAAATTATTATTTCGTCCTCTTCCTTGTTTTATAACCTTCTATCTATACAGGGAGTGGTGTTTTTTGGGGGGATAACCAATCTTGCCTTCGTATTGTTAAAGACTTTTAAATCGGACTTTTGTAGTCATTCGCTCAGCTGGGGCAAGCAATAATCTTTCACTGGATTGTTGCTGTTGTTATTGCCACCTAAAGACTGAGGAAGAGCTTGTGTCTTAACTACTTTTCAATTTTTATTTTGGAACACAAGTTTGTGTTTGTTGAATTTATTTTTGATCCTGAGTGTATTGGGAAGGTTTGACAGTAACACTATCTTTTTATTTAGATTACTGCAATACGTAACGGCCAATTCAAGACACAGAGCCCTGTGACAAGTATTGTCTCAGGGTGCTTGAAATACAGATATGTTATATGATGTAGCATTGCAGTTTGGAGATAGCTACTACAGATAAATTGACTTAGGGGGATGTAGAGGTACTGGCTGCACAATGTTATGGAGAAGCTCCTGATTTAGGGAAAAAGCAAAGACGACTTGAGGTGGTGAATTTTGAATCAACAAAGTACGTGGGGATAAAAGAAGGCCAGGTGCCATTAGTTTTTTAGTCCTTGATGAGCATAATGAGAATGACGGTCTGGTTTGTTAGTCATTATTATCTGGATTGAAATCACCTTTTCACTTCACATAAATGTCAAGGTAGCCTAACAGTTTTGACCAAGTTCAAAATAGTAGGTTAGTTCTCTCCTGCAGATATGCTTAGTTCCATTTTAACGAGTAGGGTTAGTGGGGTCAGTGTGAATATTCATAGTAGTAAAATTAAGAGTGCTGTGTAAGTGTAAGACCTGATAGATTGTTTTATAGTATTTTGTATCCTGCAGATATGGAACAAAATTTCTTTCAGAAAAAAAAATCAGAGACTTATTTGCTGAAAAAATATTACCTTTTTAAAAGCTTTCTCAGACTTCTCTGTTGGCATGGATTTACAAAGGGCAAGTTGTGCGTAACCACCTGATAGCCTCCCACGATGAGATGACTGGCTTGGTGGATGAGGGAGAGCAGCAAGTGTTGTTTATCTTGACTGTCATAAGGCTTTGACACCGTTTCCCATAAGATCCTTACAGGCAAACTGATGACGTATGGGTCTGGATAAGTGGACAGTGAAGTGGATTGAAAACTCATGGAATGGTCGAGCTCAAAGGGCTGCCGTTGGCAGCATAAAGTCCAGCTGGAGAGTAGTTGAGCACTGGAACAGGTTGCGCAGGGCGAGGCGGTGGAGTCTCCATCCTTGGAGATACGCAGCACTTGACTGGACATGGTCCGCGGCACCCTGCTGTAGCTGACCCGGCTTTTGCAGGGGGTTAGAGAGTATGATCTCCCAAGGTGCCTGCCGATCTGTCATTGGCAGACTCGGCTGTTCTGTGAACCGGACTCATTTTGTTAGATTAATGATAGCTTGAGAAGGCAAAAATATTTTGCATTTGATCCCTTTGTAGCGAGTCAAAACTAATTCCAAAAGACTCTGAAAATTACTGACAGACCTTCAGAAACAAGCGGAATTTAATTGACATAGCAAACTTTACTGACCATTTGTATTTAATAACAGAATTGTTTATTTATTCACCATCTATTTAAAGAAAGGTGTGATTGTCTAAAAAAATATGTGGGTTCTGATAGTGAAAGATTTCTGCAACTCTGGGTAAAGTACTTAATTTTCTTCTACCTACCTCATTAATCCTTTTTCTCCATTCCCAAGTATTAAATGGAAGAGGTCATTTGTAATTAAATTTAAAATCATCAGATTTTTATAAAATGCATTGGAGTATTCAAATGGAAGCCATGATGTAACAGAAATGAGACTTTACCATAAATGTATGGTTGTCTTTATGTAAATGGTTTTAGGAGGGGTGTTATAATACTTAACTAATGTCTTTTTGAATGAGAGATTCTGTATGCATGAAAAATATTAGGCATAAAAATTGCTGTTCATTTGAAAATATGCAATCCACCTAGAAGGTTTGTCCTGATGTCATGGATGGCAGCCATCTCTATATTTATTGGTGGCAAATCTGAATAATAACGTAACTTAAATTCTGCTGAAAATACAGAAAAATGGTATTAACATGTGGTAAACATTGATAGGGGAAGGAATGATTTATACTTAACCTTTCTGAGTTGCTTCGTTTGAACATAAGCACAGTTACATTTATTTAAAAGCAGATGTTCATTTGGAAGCCTTTAATGGTTCGTTTTGGAGCTGTTACATACTGAGAGTATATATGATAAAGAAACAGTCAATTCATAGATGTATTTTTTGGCAGATACTTTTAGCGTCCACACATATCCTAAGATTAATTCTTTATATGCATGTGCTTTAATTGAAATGAATGTGTTTGGAAAGAGCTGCTCTTGGCTTTTGCTGTGTTCTGTTAAGACAAAGGTAGATTTATTTATCTTTTTACTTCTTTCCCCAAAGAAGCGTTCCTTTCTCCTGGCCTGCCTTGTATCCTTCCCAGGTGCCTGGTGTACCTGGATCCATCTCCCCAAGGAAACGGGCTCGAGCGCAGCACAGGACTCGCTGAGCTCAGTCTGGGCAGTGTCATGCCACAGTGCTGTAATGGGACATCAAAGTACTGAAGTATTCCACGAATCTGACTGGATCTATGTACAGCTGATGCTTTCTGTCTCTGTTTGGGACATTCCACTGTGGTTTGCTCCAGACCAGAGCAATCCGTAGCACTTAGGCATGCAGTGCTTCTGAAAGCGCCCAGGTAACTGAATTCCAGTGGGGTCACACATGGCAGATCACCAACGCGATGGTTGCGTAGTGTTCATGCACATAGATTAAACCTAAAACAGGTTTCCTTTTGGTGACAGAACTGAAGTTACTCTCCTGGCTTTGTAGTTCTAGTAATATTACCGATGTTTTATGTGTGCAAACTGTTAGGGCCAAGTGCTGTAAGAGGGTGAAGAATTTGTGGGCTTCTGTCTGCCTTGTCTGTGCTTTGAAAGTCATCAGCAGATCAAATGAGTTGGGCAGCGTGTTTAGTTGTACTGAAGGACGATGTTAATCGTACCTTCTGGTTATCTCGCCTGGAGACTTCTCCACTCCCATGTTCTGTTCTTCCTTCCTCTCCTTTGGCTTTGTTTTCTACTTGTACAGTCTGCAACATCATTATCCCTGCTTCTTAAACCTTTCCTCGTGTATCTATCCACTGGAATATATGAGGGCAAGGAAATCTACGTGCCCACCAGATGCTGTACCGGCCACAACTGTTTCTCTGCACGCAGGGCATGGAAATACTACCAGCTAGAGAATTATATCCACTTGCTAGTGACAGGCATGAAAGGAACCTGGTTTTATTGTCCCAAGGCAATGCAGAGGGGAAAACTTGCTCTCACTAGTGGCTGGGCTTCCTACCATAAATTAATTTTGCTTGCGTGCTTTTTCTGTCTGTAAAAATCCTTATTATGGATGCTGTTTCAGGGTAAATAACTTGAGGCTTACAAGGTTTAATGAGGTCTCGAGGCTTCCCATCATGACTGAAAGTTGTGGGAAAACTTGAGGAAACTGCAAATAAAATGTTCTTGTTCCAGGAACAGTTTGTATACAGGTGGAAGAAGGCTTGTGGATTTTTTGTCTGTCTCTTGCTGTCACTTGGAAAGATAAAAGTATCTGCAAAAATCAGACAGACTGGAATGCTAATAATTTTTAAAAATACTGGAATTAGTTTCCAAGGGTGAGTTGTGGCAGAGGGTAATAACCCGTATGATAAAGGCTTTGAGTCCTGCTGTGGTTTGTATGCAGAGTGTTTTTGTTTAGCTGTTACTCTGATTTGCTGCATGTTAGGTTTATTTTATATGACAGATAAGGCAGAAGACCAGAAAAATTACATGACTCTACCTTTAATCTGTTATAGAAACAATTGTTGTAAAGCTCTGTGACTGTGCATCTGACCTTTCTCTTTATATCCGTGGCTATCCTACCTGGTCATTCCCCTGATTATATTGAACAATAAGCTACTGTTAACTTTAAAATTTTCTATGTGTTTGCCTTGTACCTTCATCATCGGACTTTGATTTGAAATTACTATTATGTTTTCTGATTGTAATTTGGCTATGAATAGTTACCATAGCTCTCTTTATATCCGTGGCTATCCTACCTGGTCATTCCCCTGATTATATTGAACAATAAGCTACTGTTAACTTTAAAATTTTCTATGTGTTTGCCTTGTACCTTCATCATCGGACTTTGATTTGAAATTACTATTATGTTTTCTGATTGTAATTTGGTTCAATAAGTTAGCTATGAATAGTTTACCATAGCTTACTGGTCCTGAAAGTGCTAGTTAGTGTTTAGAGGACTATCGCTTGATAAAGATGTTTATGTGAGTCTTTGATTCAGTATTTAATATGTTGTACTTAAAAAATCAGTTTAATAGCTTTACTCAAATAGGAATTTATCCTAGATTATGAAATTTGCCTGAATACCAGCCTCTAAGCAGTGCAGTTGAAAAAGTCACTTGACTATTCTGCCAGATTAGCCTATTATTTTCAATTTTTTTGGATCATCTGCTAATCTAAAGAATCACTCTCTTTAAATACAAAGAACGTAACTGAGATGTATGTCTATATAACTCTAACTGGATTATATTTTGACAATATAGTGGACCTAGTAACAAAAGCATGAAAAAGGCTGAGGTACTCAGAGCCATTTTTGCCTTGGTTTTTATGGGGAAAATAAAAATCCATAGGACTAGACAGTGGCTAATGTGGTTGGGAGACTGCTCTCTATTGTTGGAAGGTTGTGGTGATGGGGGGAAGTTCCTGATGACCGTGGAAAGTCCTGCATCTGAAATGGCACACAGGCTGGGGGACAACTGGCTGGACAGCAGCTTTGCAGAAAAGGAGCTGGGCATCCTATTAGATAAGAAGCTGTGTCTCCCTGTGGCCAAGAGAGTTGGGTGCTGGACGGTGTTAGCAAGACTGTAGCCAGCAGGTCAAGAAAAGGAAGTGCCAAATAGAGAGGAAGGATTACGAGGCTGCACTGCAGTACTGTGTGCAGTCTGGGGCTTCCCGGTACAAGGAAGACATTGACGTGTTGGAATGATCCAGCGGAGAGCTATCGGGGTGATTCAGCCTTTGTGTCTGCAGTTAGGTAAAGATACAGCAGCAGAAAAATGAAGATCTAAGATACTTCAGTTTGAATGAAAAAAATAAATGCATATTTATTTTATATTTTTCTAGTCGTCAAGTCTGGCGAAACATGCCCCGCTGCTCTGGACCATTCTGGTAGATCCTCAAAGAGATGGCAACTTACGGGTATAAGTAGCGGTTATCTGCTGTAGGCGATGAGCGGAAGAGCCAGCGTTATTTAGGGGGAATATGAGAGACTGTATGGGTTTGGGATCCTAAGTGGCTCCTATCAGGGTTGTGGAAAGGGACTGAAGAAGAGGGGCTTTGTGACTCCAAAAAAGTGAGTGGAAATAATTTGCTAAGGCAAAAGGTAGTGATGCTGTGATTTACATTGCAACTCTCACCTTATGAAAAAGCAAATATGAGGGAGAGAAAAGATCCTTTGTTGTGGGGCAGAGAACAAAAAAAGAGAGCTTCCACTTTTGTCAGGTCTTTTCAGGAAGGTCTTTTCCCACATCCCTGCATCTGTGTATTTATTGTCTCTCTCAGAGAGGTAATTTGAAAGTGAAGCAGAATAAATATAATTATGCTTTTATACATATATATACACACATGCCCCCCTACATACGTGCAATAACACAAACTCATTCTTTTATTGGGTGTTTGGAGGAAGAAAACTGGGATTCTGGCGCCTGTGGAAGTGATAAAGAAAAACTTACCCCTCCGTCTTCATAGGAATTGTTATTAAGCAGGAAGAAGTCTACTCAGTTTGACATCTCCATTTTCCAGTTCAAAGTTCCAGTTCCCTTTTCTGCAAAAACAGTTTATTCTAGAGAGGTATAAATAACTAAACCGTGGGATTTCATTTGTAATGATTCACTGCATGCTTTTTGACCATTTGTCAATGGTACAGCATTTATTGCTACTGTAGTTTGTCATCATTGATGTAAAAAAATTATTGATTGCTTACAGACAATAAGTGAGTTTCGGTTTTTGCAGGGGATGTATTCAGTGTTCGCCAGTGATAGAGAAGGGTTGTTCTTTGTAGACTGAATTCTTCAACTGTTAAAATGAGCCTGTGGTATTTTCTGAAAATGAAGTTTTTAATGAAGGCATTGCGGTACCATAATAAAAAACTAGAAGGAAAGAGGTAGTTTTTCTTTTTGCTCTCTCTCCCAACGGTTGATATAAAATATTCTAAGAATTGTGTTTCTCTTGGATAAAAGTTTTGAAATGTGAATATCTGTAGGCCTTTAGAAGGTATTTTTGCTGTTAATGTTTTCAGTGCTTTCTCTCACGCTTTTCTGCATGGAAATATAAAATACATTAGGTTACTTGTATGTGCTAGTATTTTTGTATGTTGTAATATACTTCTCAATTCTTTTTGAATTTGCTAAGTATATACTTATAGTGCTGTCAATTTTAAAGTATTTATAAGTAGTCTGGAAGACATTAAACTGCAGTTTGCTAAGTATATACTTATAGTGCTGTCAATTTTAAAGTATTTATAAGTAGTCTGGAAGAGCATTAAACTGACTGCAACATTTCAAGGAACAATTTTGTGCCCTGGTAGGGGAGCTTCTGTATTTATTCAAAAGTCCAGTCGTTTGCATCACTGAAACAATCAGGTGACACGTAAATACTGTGACTTGGTCCCTGAACTGTGAGCAATAGGAAATGAAAGGAATGAGAAGAGATTTTTATGTTCCTTATCAGTGTTTTTACTCCTGGATTTTTCAGCTGTGAAACGATTGATGGATTGCTTTATTAACCATTAAAATTTAGTTCATACATTACACTGATGATAAAATATCATTTACTGTCATGAAAAAAAAACTTGGAGGAAGTGTGGTCAAACAAGTACTTTTGAGATCACTGCTAAACCAGTGTGTCTTTTAGTCAGGGGGGTGAGAGGAATGCTTTGTGTGTGTTACCTGCGGGGGCTGCAGTTGTGGCATCTTTCAGGATTAATTTTGCCACAGTTTTGTATTTCTGGTCCACAGTAGTGGAGCTGCTGAAGGGAGCTTTTTGCAGGTAGCAAGGGAAGAACACCTTGTAAAGAATGTTGTACCTTTATTGGTATTCAAGTGCTTTAATATACTTAAAGCAAAGAAATTTCCATCTCTCCCCACCTTTCCCAGTGTGTCCTTTGTTTTATTTCATGACTAAAATTGGGTGGTAAAAGAGTTAAATGGGTATTTTTGTTTCGTTTTGGTGATTTTTTTGTTGTTGTTTAATTGCAATTTTTGTATTGCATCTGGACACTTTATTTCTGTTTTTCACTATATTTTTATTATTATTACACTGTAAATCAAGTATTTTTAGAATCATAGCTCTTTGGTACAGTCACAGCATTCTTTAAAATTTTTTAATTATTTTACGGTTCTGTATTGTGATCATCCAGACAGAACAATTGATCCAGCATTGCATAACAATTAACACTACATTTACAGGCATGTTTTACAACTACTAGTTTCAGCGTAGCTTGTGGTATGTTGCAATAGATTAAATGCTTGATTGTTGGTCTTTATTTATACTTGTTCATTAAATAATAGCTCTTAATAAAATAAATAGTTCTTAATAAAGATAGTCCAATGGGATGCAAGAAATGAGTTGGCATAAAATGGCACTTCATAGTAATTGATATTACTGGTTTTATAATAGGGATTTTGTGAAAAACCATAATGCATCTCTCACCTCTCAGAAGTTTGAGGCTTGGTATGTCCAGCGGGCCCTGTAAGCTGTTTGTAATACTTAGCTATTCATTATTCTGCTCTTGCTGTCTTCCTTTCCCCCATTTTTCCATGTACATTATCGTGTTCGATTTCTCTGGCTACAGAGGTGGTTTGCACTAGGAGTATAGGCAGCATTTGTCAAAATTAATAAAAAACTACTTTCTTGTAGAAATTGCACTGTAATTTTTATATAGATGGGAGATGACATTAACTTATGTTGAACTCCGTGTAGTATAGTAAGAAACAATGTTTTGAAATAGAAGGTATTTTTGATGCAGAAAGCACTTGTTTAAGTGTAGGAGTCACCACTGGGAATGGCCAGGGTATTGCAAGATCAAAAGGTCAAGTTTGTGGTTGGTGCAAGCAAGATCTCTGTAGTTGCCTCTGTTTATATCAAACCTGAGTTTGTCTCAAAGGGGAGACACTAAACCTTGCATGATAGTTTTCAGTGGAACTGAAGATTATTGAATTAAATTCCCACAACTTCCATGGAAATCTGAAGCTCGTGCTTGTGCTTCCTTTGAAAAAAAGGGCAGGCGGGATTGTTTTGTGGTGTGGTGTTTGGCGGCAGCTCGGCAGTGGGTCAGCATGACTCTACTCGTTTCCTGGTTAGTTCCTTCTAACCATCGCTGTACATTGGCGTATCGCGGGGACACAGAGGGGAGCTGTGGTTATCACAGTGGGGAAGTGGAGTTGCAGTGAACCTGACTTAGATTCAGGATGACCTTTATTTTTCCTTTGTCATAATTCAGAAATTTTTTCCCTCTTCTGAAGTGCTGTAAAATAGGTTTACATATCTGTGAACAAATGCAAATATTGCTGCATTGGTCAAGCAAGAAGAATATGTATATATCTATAGAAAGACAGGAAAATACGCATTTTAAAATATTTCTTCGGTGAATTCTGCCTGCATTTTAAGTGTTTATACTCCTCCTCTACATCAGAAATTCAGCTCTGGTTTGAGCTGTGGTAAGTTCAGAACATAAACCTCCACAAGATAGTACATAAGGAGCGTTTATTTATTTAACACAACCGTTTCACCCATTCATTTATCACAACATGCTCCAAGCAATAACTTTCCATAACTCAAACTTTTACCGTGGTGGAGTAGAGTAGCTCCTACGCTCTGTTTGAATCCAGAATAAGAGACTGATAAGAAAATGTCAGTCATTCTTGACATATTTTCTCTGCTTGATGGTTACGCATACCATTTCTCAGTTGTTTCTGGGAGAGTAATGGTAACTGGAATGGATCTTATGTATATCTTATATAAACTTACCATTAGCGCAATCGAAATACAACTTAAATTCCAGCATTTTTGTTTATTAAATGCAGAATATACCTAAAAAGTATACCCAAACCAATCATGAGCTCAGTCGGTTACCTGGAAAGCAAAAGAAAGTCTCGTATTTACAGTTTCCTTTTCCTGTGCGTGGACTTTCTCATGTTCCCTGCCGCAGGGCGGCAGGCAGTCCCCAGAGCTGCTGGTTGCATCGGGCCTCGCCCAGCCGGAGAACTGACAATACATTGACAAGCTCAGTATAAGCAAACTCGGATTCAAGGATTGTACATTACAAAAACATTTAAGTGGTTGGCAAGCTCAGAATGTTGCTAACAAAAACAATAGTTTGTTTTGGTGTTTAAATCTTGTGATAATCCGCCTAACTGCTTTTTATTACTACAACTTGAGCTTCTATGATGTCTTCTTTCTCTCTGAAGTTACAATTCAAAGACCTTTGTTGTTCTCTATTTCCCAGTTACCAAGAAAACTTTGGCTTTGTGACAGATAAAAATTTCTCCATGTTGTTTGTGTCAATATATTTTAATAAATTAAATGTTGGCATGAAGATAGTGTTGCATCTATTTCTTGTTGGATAGTGGCCAGAATCCAGTCTGTATGGCAAATCATGGTGATCAAAACTACCTTCCGATGTTAAATAAGCACATCTAGTGCTACTGTAATTCCTCAAAATACTCTGTTTCAGTGGCTGGCTGATCGATTGATGCTTTGTATTTCAATACAAATTGACTCTTAAAAAAAAAAAAAGGCATTTTAGGTCCACAGATGAACTTCACGAAACTTGTCAAATCTGCTCAGTCAGCAAGTTTGGCTGAAGTCATACTGCAGTGCCACTGAGTTTTACTTGCAGGGCTTTTTTTCTTGTCTTGGGTTTCAGCAGCATAGCAAAGCTCACACAACAGCATGCTTGCTGCCCATCGTTGTGCTGTGCCATGCTTCTCCCTCGGTGGGAGCTGAGGTTGGTCCACGGGGAACAGTTCACTCTGCAGCTTAAAGCTGGCTGGGGTCAGCGGGGCTGGGGCTCAAGGTCTTGTGGAAACTGGGGAGGGGAGAAGGGGGGTCACTTGTCACAAAATCATCAGCGTCAAAATGACTGGATTACGTGAGACCGTCGGCATTTATGCAGAATAAATAAAAATGCAACCTTTATTGAATAGAAGGTGACACAATGGATCCTAAAGTGCCCTCATGCAGGGGGTCACAGAAATGGAGTCAGTGCCTACTCGTCAAGTCTCAGTCTCTAAATCCCTTCAGTTCTGGTTTGGGATCCAGGATTGGTGGTTGGCAGCGGTGGAGAAATGAGGGAGGATAAGTGGGCTGCACTTGCTGTATTTATTCCTTTCCTAGCTTTCTTTAGTTCTATATAGTGTTGATAATGCTAGTAAGAATTTTTCCCCCTAATACCACATTTTTGATATTGCATGTTCTAATTCCTTTTCCCTTATCACCCTGTCTAAGCAGCTTTTGCTTGCATGTGGCTCTGCCTGTCATAGAAGGCAGGCTATAGAAGTACATCTTTAGTTCTATACCAATATTAAGGAGGTGACACTTTGAAAACATTTACCACCAAGGCTTAGAAACCAGAAACTGAAAGGTTCAAAACTAATGTATATCTTTTAATTAGGCTATTTCTATTTTTAATTAGCTTTTATTTGTTTAGTTAGCCTCTTTAGCTGTGTGTGTGAGGGGGAGTGAGCTGTCAGAGTATGAATTAAGGAATGGCATTAACCTTGAAAACGTTTTTCATCTCTAATTTCACCTAATGCAGGATACTAGATACTCCAACATAAATATAAATTTGAAAAAGCTGTGTCAATGTGACACTGTTCTAACAGAACAGTATTTTTGAAAAGTGTGCAGTCACCTGTAGAAAGCTCCGGAGCCTATTTTTTGACTAAAGGTTGTTGCATTTGCGAATGGGGATGAACTCTACTATCGGGCACGTAATAGCTGCTGCAGCCCTGGGACTTAAAGCATTTGTTACTTCAAAGTTATTGTATAAAGAGTGATTTTGGCAGAAGTACCTGTATGCATAGGGAAATGCTATTTGGTACCTATGCGTGTAGGGAAATGCCACTTTGAAAAGTATCTTTTGCAAAATGTGTAGGAAATCAAAATTGTGAAGTTATAATACTACCACAGTTCACTGTATTTTTCAAGTGACTGTTTAAAGAATGTTATTTAATCCATATATGAAAATAACACATTCCCTGATGAGATGATTGTACACTGTATTTTATTTGAAGAATGGCATATATAGTGACTGTTTCTTTTGTATAAAATGTTTATGAAGTACCTTCAGACTAGTATTTTAAGTTTTTTTGTGAGGATAAGAACATGCTAAGTGCAGGAATAGCATACCTGCTGAGACATAATATTTATTATCTTGATTAAATTGACAGGCGTGAAAGCAAAATGGCAGGAAACAGCCTCGTTCTGCCCATAGTCCTGTGGGGCCGTAAAGCCCCCACACACTGCATATCCACCCTGCTGCTCATGGAGGACGTGTCAATGATCGTCACGGGATGCCACGATGGGCAAATATGTCTTTGGGACCTTTCTTTGGATTTAGAGGTAAGGCTAAAGTCTGTATAATCTTAATTTTCCTTGTGTTTAAAGCGCGTGTCGTTGTTGCCAGTGTGATTTTATTCTTTGATATTATAGTATCCATTCTGGTCTTCAGTTCTTTCTACGCCCTGTTCACTTGTCCTTTCTTCCTCCCTCTCATGAGGCCTGGATGTGACACTACATGCTTCCTGTAGTGAGTATTTCAGATTAGAAAGAGGCATTTTTGCTCTTGAACTTTGTTGCTGCTCCCGCAGTAATTTTTTAAAGTAATCACTTCCTCTTTTCTGGAGCTGCTCTAAACTAGTTGTTACTTTCAAGTTTAGCTGCTTAATACTGTTTTGTGAAAACAGATTCTAGTGATCAGAGGACTGTACTTAGAGAACTTTTTAAGGTTATTATTTTACTCAACCATTTTTTTCCATGAAAACTGAAAGAGAAAAAAGGCTAGTAGCAGAGAGAAAGGTTGATGATTGATTGTTTTATGCCAGTCCCTGCCCTAGAGTTGAAATCTGCAAGTGTCTATTTTGAATGTGATCTCGTAGTTTGCCTTGGTACAAAGAGTTTTAAACTCTTGGAATGGAATAGCAAAACAATCCTTTCTTGTAAAAAAAAAAAAAAAAAAAAAAAAAAAAAAGAGGCAGCATGCTTCAGGAAAAGTTTATACTGAATACCTAAAAATCTCGATGTCTGTGAGTTACGCCAGACATAAACATAATTTATGGGGGTATTTATAAAGAAAAAACGAGAGAAAGCAACTGGATCTTTCTAGAAAGGACAAATAAAGGGCAGTTTTCTTTTTTTATCTTTAATCTATGCATGGGCTTTATATAAACTTACTTATGAATATATAGGGTTGTGAACTATACTTGATGGGGGGAAACTATTGTCGCAGTACAACATAACTTTTTCGTTCAAATTGGGCCAAATTCAGTTTATGATTTAAAAATATTGATAGCATGAGTTTGATGCAAAATGCATTTTTTCACAAATTTGCATTACAGTATTGGGCAGAAACTTTTTTTTTTCCACGTACTATAGCAGCATTTGGTGCAAACTCTTTCAAGATTATATATCCACTGCTGTGCTAATTAAATGTGTGTGTGTGCATAGTAACACATGTATATTTATATAATACATAAAATGGAAATCTGGAATATGTATATTCTGGTTCAGTAATAGTGCCTATTTTATTTTTACTTCACATTTTATTTCCCTAATTCTAGATTAATCCCAGAGCTCTGTTGTTTGGTCATACAGCCTCAATTACTTGTTTATCAAAGGCCTCTGCTTCCAGTGAAAAGCAGTATATAGTGAGTGCATCAGAGAGCGGGTGAGTTTCCTGAGGATTTATTAATATGCAGATCTGTTAAATAATGGCAATTGAGGGTGGAGGAGAGATCAGGTTGTTTACATACAGTGTTTTTTACTTAGTATAATCTCTATGGATATTCCAAATGATGGGACTTCTCCACTGTAGATACTGTGTGGTGTGAGTTTTGGATTCGTGGCCTGAAAGGAGCATAGGAAGGTGCCCGAGGTCCTGGAGGGCTTCCCTTGCTATTTGTTGTACCTTGGGAGTCAGTGGCAGGGTGCCGCGCAGTTGTATGTAAAGCAATATGTGGAGCACTGGATGCGATTTATGTTTGGATGGGCAATGAGATGTGTGACGTTGTTTCCTTCAGTCAAGGCACTTCTGTGCTTTCTGTCATCTTTTTGCTTGTGCGAGTTTGTCAGTTCAGTTGACAGCAGATGCATATTTTGCTCCTTTTTCTCTGCTTATCCAAGATCTGTTTCTTGAGTGGAATCAAGCTTGAGTTGTAGTGTAGCTTGTTGGCAGGAAATGGTTCCTAATACGTTTTAAAACTTGGAAACCTGTCACACAATTTATCTATATTTCTGTTGCAGTGTTTGATTTTTTTATCCTTAAGAAAAAATACATCAGCAAATACATTTTATTTTTAAGAGGTTTTATTTACTAATCAGAGTAACTGGGAGGTGGAAGGGGGAAGGATTTCTTATGCAATTGACATTAATGGCGATTGCAGTCAGGTAATTTAAAGAAAAAAGAAGTCATACTCTGTAAATTTTAAATAAAATATACTTTGTACACTCACATTTTAGCCTAGATTTTGGGCTAATTTATTGAAAAGATACACAATTTGATAAATTACAGGTCAAAGCTTTGGGGCCAACTAGTTTTGTCATTCATAACTCACACATGTTATTTCCCCCCCCACCTTTTCTCCTTCCCATTCTCTGCCTCAGGCTGAGTACAGAATCTTTAGTAACCAGCTATCCTCTACTGGGACAGCACTTTCAACTGGCTAAATAACTTGTTCTGCTGCGGTTTCATGCTGTAGCTTTTGCCATCTGAATTCAGTTCCCCTCCTGCTACGGAGAGTGTTTCCCCAGGCGGCCCTGGGCATTAGTGGCCGTCAGGGGTTGGGATCGGAGTCAGTGCGGCCGGGCTGGCCGCGCAGCTCAGGCAGGACGGGGAAGAGGACCCAGCTTCAACAGCTTTGCAGAGGCAGGGAGCCCCTGCTGAGACAGCTTCCAGCGCTTTCTCAAGAGCTCTTCAAGGCCAGACAGCAACTTATCAGAGCTGGCCGTGAGCCCGGGCCAGCCCCCACAAGTGGGGAGGATGCATTCCCTGTATCCTTGTATCTACACTCATACTCTGGTTGGCTATATGAAAGTGAGTCCTCGTTACCAGCAAGCAGTTTCTGGGAAACAGGCCATGGTCGTGCTCTTCTGATAGAGTCATTCTGGGAGGCAGGAGGTCTTTTTCCCCAAAATATGACGCTAGTGTGGTTCAGGGAGTTGGAGTAACTACTGTTGTTATCAAGAGTCTAGAATAGCTTCTGAGTTTCTCAGTAGAGATACCAGCACTTCAGTTATAAATGAATCATTTTCCTCCATGGACTTGTATTGAACAAGAGGGGTTGCCCTTCACTTCTGACCTATGGCAGGCCATCTCATAGTACTGCTGATTTTTTTTTGGCATCCCTTTCTTGAGTCTTAACAGCACAGGGAATGCTACGTATTGAGGTGTGGTATAGATTTAAAATGGATTAGCTCTCTGCTTTTTTTGGAGACAGTTACTTTTATTCCAGAATAACAGTATTTTGGAAAGAAGTTGTAATTACACATCATAATATTCCTTCTTAAACTAGTGGAGACTTTGAACACTCTTAGATTTAATGTGGTATGCATGTATAATTTGTTTTTAAAGTATGCCTTTCCACTTTGCCTTTTCAAAGTTTGCTTTGAAAAGTTAACATTTCCAACTCAGTTGTCTTTCATTAGGTAAAATATTTAACTTGAAAGTATTTGCAAAGATGTTCCTTCCCAGAGCATCAGTCTGTTCTTAAGGGTTGGTTTTTCATTCATCTACAGAACTTCCTGTTTGAATGACAGACTTTTCTGCTGTGCAAACCAAGCTTATAAAAGGAAAAAGAAGTTTGTGAGTCAGGGTTTTTTTGTTTATTTGCTTTGTTTTTAAAAGGCTGGTTACCCAAAGGTAGACCTCCAGGCTAAGGCTGATTTGATCAACTCTGAGGAAGAAATTTCTTAACCTCTGCCTATATAAATGTAGTTGGCCAGGTATAGGTTTGTTACGTTACCAAATAAAATAAGTAAGTTTTTTTTAATCTGGAAAAGGTGGGGAACAATATGACTGAACAACCTTTTAACCTGATTTGAGCGTATAAGTAAGTTTTTTTTAATCTGGAAAAGGTGGGGAACAATATGACTGAACAACCTTTTAACCTGATATTTGAGCGTAGAATGTGTCAAAACTTAGAATTTCCATCTTGTAGTGATTGCAGTACTAAGTAATATTTTCCTTTTGGATTTAGAACCAAAATATGTTTTCATTGTGAAATTATATATCTGATGTAAAGGGAAAAAAGGTGAGAAAGCAGCTGACGGATTCTGTTCTGATTAAATTTTAATACAAAATTTTAAAAGTAATTTTTTTTGAAAAATACTGTAAATAGGGGGAATGGCTGCTAACTGGAATGAATTTATAGAGGAAACTGTAATCTTTGCTCATAAGGCAAGTCAGAAAAGTACCTACTGGTACGACTTATAATTTGTTGTTCAGTGCTTTCAATTTGGTCTTAGAAGTGCTGAAGAGTACCAGGTGATGCTTCCACCTCTTAACAGCCTGGGCCCTCAGAAAAACCTGCAGTGTTCACTGCCATCTGACACAGCTCTGTCTTCTGTAATGCTGTTTTCTTCCTCACAAATGTGGAGGAGGCAAGCTAATCTTTGGGCAACTTAGCGGGTACAGTAGAAGTATATAATGACTTGAAACATTGGTGAAAAAAGTGAGAAATTCTCAGTTACGTACTTGCATTTACTTAATATTGATTGCTTATGATAAACCTTGGCATTTCACTTGTTTGCGCTTTGTAGGGAAGAGGTTGTGTAGATTCAGATAGAAGGACTGGAAATTCAAGTTGATTTTGAGTTTCCTTTATCTAAATACAATTCATATAGTCACTAACAAATGATTCAAATGGTTTAAGTTTCTTCCAATGTAAATGATTTTTAAACCCTTGGAAGACTGAAATATTTTCCATGTAGTTTTAATCTGCCTTCTATATTTCAGGGAGATGTGTCTGTGGGACGTGAATGATGGGAGATGCATAGACGTACTTGCTACTTGCATTTACTTAATACTTATTGCTAACCTTGGCATTTCACTTGTTTGCGCTTTGTAGGGAAGAGGTTGTGTAGATTCAGATAGAAGGACTGGAAATTCAAGTTGATTTTGAGTTTCCTTTATCTAAATACAATTCATATAGTCACTAACAAATGATTCAAATGGTTTAAGTTTCTTCCAATGTAAATGATTTTTAAACCCTTGGAAGACTGAAATATTTTCCATGTAGTTTTAATCTGCCTTCTATATTTCAGGGAGATGTGTCTGTGGGACGTGAATGATGGGAGATGCATAGAGTTTACTAAACTAGCCTGTACACATACTGGCATACAGGTTAGTACTTTGTGTATGTTTCAGAGGTCCTATTCTATATTGCAGCGCATGGATAACTATAGATCAGTTATCAAAACAAGGCTGTTGTGCTTCTTTTTAAGCTTAATAATGACATTATATGCATACTGAAGTATCTCATAAATAGTTTATGCTGTATCATCAGATGCCCTAGAGCTGGAAATATGTGCTGTGCTTCAGCATTTGAAAAAATGTATCGTAATTAATGAGAAAGGCTGGAAAGAAAGGAGGAAAATGAGAAAATTTTTGGAGGAGTGCTGCCAGGGGAGGTGGGAGCATGAGGATGACCTTAGCAGGGAAGGCCGAGGCAGGCTTCTGTTAGCTACAGGAGCTGGGTATACAGAATAAGGATAGCCTTGGGAAGGTAACAGGAGAAAGGGGGCCGCTGCAAAAAGCTCCCCTCATCAGTGCGGAGTAGTAATTTTTAAACATATAAGCATTAGAATGTATTTATGAAATTATGATTTTGATTAAAAAATGTAGTCAACGTCTCACATGGAGTATAACTTCTGTATTTTGTTAATATCCATTTAGTTCTATCAGTTTACAGTTGGGACTCAGCGTGAAGGGAGACTACTATGCCACGGACATTATCCAGAAATTCTTGTTGTGGATGCTACCAGCCTTGAAGTTCTTTATTCTTTATTATCAAAGATATCTCCTGACTGGATCAGCTCCATGACTATCATTCGATCCAATAGAACACAAGGTAATTATTTTTGTTGCTTTTATTATGGCTTTGCCTCCGTGTAAGAGAAACACCATTTTCAACTTTTTCAGGAACCTTGGGAGGAACTAGAATGTTACTTCTTGTGATCTTGGGCAACACCCAGCAAGCACTAACCTTTTCGAAAAGCAAAGTATACATAGTTGTTTCTAGTCCCTGAAAAAGAGGCTAGTTTAACATCTATGCAATATTGTCTCTGTTGCTGTCCCATCAAATGGGAGTTTTGGCTCTGGCCAAAATTTAACTGCTTTTTCATGAACAGAACCTAAAATCTAGCCAAATCACTCTGTGTGTGTGCACGCGCGCACTTGGCAGGATCCAGGCTCACCTAGTAAATAGATTCAGTTCTGTCATCTTCAGTGTGTGCATGGGCTGAAACCTGAAGCACAAGGAACCTTCCTACAGGAAGAGTGATTTTTTTTTGTTGTTTTTATTTTGGATAAAAGCACATTCCACTAGAGTGATCACTTGTTTTTTATTTGAGAACTGAGAAAGAGTTCTGGAGAGCACTCTGACAGTGAGAGCCTGGAAACTGGCACAAGACTGAAGGAAGGCGTGCAAGAACTCTAAATGCTAAGGCTGTCATCTGTATTACAAATGTGATGTATAGTATGCATCGAGATCATTTGGCAAGCTATACATTGTAATTTTTTACAAGATATATAAGTACCATGAGTATTTCTTGTGATTAGTAGCTTTATAAAAAGTGCTGTCATAACATTTTCAAAGCTATTATTTTAGGAAGTGTGTTTAAGGAATGTGCTGATTAAAAGTATACAATAGGATTAAAAAAACCTGAAGACTGTAGAGGGAGGAACTTCTAAAAGTGATGACAGTCAGTTTAGTGGAGAGATATGTGAGTAGGCTCATGTTCGGTGGTGGATTAGTTGACATGGTTTGAAGTGATACCTGTCCACACATCCGTTTTGCTCTGCTAGTTTGTGTTAATTTGCTAGGCTTTAAATTCTGGCAGCTGAGGTGGAGACATGTCTCATTCAGGTTTTCCTGTTGTGGAGACTGTAATTCCTAAGAGGTTTGGGCAACACTAAGGAAGAAGATCCTGACAAAAGGAGAGACTTTTATCCTGAGTTAAGGCTGACAGCAGTTGTAAACTGAGTGTTCCCAACGTCCTGGAGTGGGAAAGCTCAATTGCTATCCCTACAACATCTAAGTTGCTGGAACAACTGGAAGTTAACTCTGTACTAAGTGTTTCCTGGTACTGCCTTTAATTTTATTTCTTGTTTTGTAATCGTTTTTATTTTGTAATCAAGAAGTTACCCCTTGGATTTTGGTCTTACGCCAGACCTGTCTGGTAGAAACAGGAACGTCTAGAAAGTTTGACTAGCACTTGATATACTTTGTGTTTTGTGAAGATGATAACTGTAATGGAGTAATTTTTGCCCTTTGGGAACCCGCAGCCAAGAGGCGCTTGGGCAGCTGTACAGCTAGAGTGTGCTTCCCATTAAACTTCAGTGTCCTCACAGGCTGGTGTGGGCAGACAGTTAGGCATAAGCAATAAATCTCTCCTCTTGGGAGAGTAACCCCTTGCCTTTGGGGAGAGTGATGGGACAACCCACAATGTCTGATAGCAATACTAGAAGCAACTGTGACTTCCCTTCCCCCATTTAGTGAGTGTTAATTGAGAGATGTAAACACAAAGCCATGGAATCTGTGTGTGTGCGTGTGCATATGTGCTTCTGGAATACCACTTTGCAAATAAACGTTTGATTTTGAAGCAAACACTTCAGGAATGTTTTGATAAACTTTTCATGTTGAGGTACTCTCAGTATAGTTTTGTACTCAGATATGCACAAGTGTGCAACAAAATGAAGACCTCCTTGTACTTACCAGCCTAACGTTTGTTTCTCCCCAGAGGATACTGTTGTAGCAGTTTCGGTGACTGGCATCCTGAAAGTATGGATAATAACCTCTGAAGTTAGTCGGATGCAGGTAAACAAAGGCTTCTGAATTAATGATATTTCCTGTTGTGATCAAGGGAGAACTTCCATTAATGCTGTTTCCTGTTCTTCCAGCTACCTAATGATATTATGGTTTTTTCCACTTTGCCATTTGAAAATCAACTTCCTTAATTTTGCTTTACTGATTCTTCAAGTTACCAGCAGAACTCCTAATCTTTCTCATGTTTGATTCAGAGAACTTATTTCAAAATTAAGAGTAGGATAATCTCCAATTTCTACAAATCTATTTTTTTTATTTGTACCATGTAATGATTCGTGTTAATATACAAATATTCGTGTTAATATACAAATATTCGTGTTAATATACAAATATTCGTGTTAATATACAAATATTCGTGTTAATATACAAATATTCGTGTTAATATACAAATATTCGTGTTAATATACAAATATTCGTGTTAATATACAAATATTCGTGTTAATATACAAATATTCGTGTTAATATACAAATATTTTTCTTCTAACTTTTCCCTCTTTAAAGCTGGTATTCTTCTGTTAAGTCATCTAGTAGTACATTCCACAGGAGTTTTGAGTTCCAAAGGGAATTTAGTAACAAAGATTGTTACAGTAATGTTTAACTTTCCAAACTGATACAGATGCTGTACTGCATGCATAACTTTATTCAGTACAGGCAAAACTTTTATATGCAAGAGCTCGCAGTACAAGTACTCGTTAGTTGGAAGAGATGATGCTAATAAATACATGTTTACTCTGTATAGTACAGTTGGAAGAAATAAGTCACAGAGTTAAAGCTTGCCCTGTGCTGCATAGGAAGTGTGTGTCTTTTAATATGGTGGTGGCATTATGGAAGTGACTTTATCACAATACTTAATTTTTTTAAGATTAAGTTCTCCAGCTGTATTTCTTATGCTTTTAAAATATCTGTACTTAATTTTTAAAATTTTTTAATTATAGTTT
>NW_008794883.1:1520661-1550161 GCF_000699145.1 Aptenodytes forsteri | reverse complement strand
TAATTATAGTTTTATTATATTACTATTATTAGTAAATTTAGTATTTTATTTAGTATTAAAATTTATTATTAAATGTAGTATTTTTTTTGAGAAAGATAAGAAGTGAGATGTGGAGATGCCTGAAGGGTTTGCTGAGCAGAGAATACAGTTTTTAGGAATATGTTTTCTTGTTATCTGATTTCCATCTGTACGTTGTTCTGTGTAGAGACTCTTGGTTTCAGACTCTGGTTGCTGTGACACTGTCTGAGCACTTAAATGGTTTCTGTGTAGGACAGAATGCTTATTCCCCATTTTGAAGATGAGGAAATAATATTTCAGGAAAATACTTTCTTGCCACAGAGATCTGTAACAGAGTAAGGAGTTGTGATCTAGGACATCCGAGTCCCCACCTCTTCCTTAATTGCCTGGCTATCCTGATTTTCTCTGCCCTGTCTCGATAACGTTGTTTTTTTATGAAAGTGAAGAGCCCTGTGAAATCGGTTAAAGTGACTGGCACTGCAGACAGGTCTTTCTGTAAGTCTCCTGTTTATACCACAGCAGGGTATCTGCAGCCTTCTGTTGTTTCAGCCAGGTTTTTATAACTGTAAGCCAAACTCTTCAGATTATGAATGGCATGGCTGTCCCCTCTTCCTTTAAGGTATCCCAAGTCAGAGTGAAGATGGACAGTCAAAATGAGTATTAGCTTGGGAGTTAGTTCATGTGTGTTCTGGATCTGGACAGGTTAGTAGTGACCACCCTCAATACAACCAGAAGAGAAAGTTTTGCTTTGAGGTGGGCCCAGATTAATCAAGGTACAGCACCGATGTGATAGATCAGTCTGATACTCAGACTCAGCAGAGGGTGTTCGGCCAAATGGTTAAGATCCCGTGCTATTTGATAGTGCTAGATTGAATCTCAGAAGAACGTGGTCAGCAGTGACTGAATCTTAACCTCTGGCCAAGGGTCAGTCTACAGCTGAAAACTTTGAGACGTGATTATGCTAGTGGACATGAGGAAGGGAACAGGCTCATGTATTCAGCGGTTCAGCTCCCTGGCTCTGCTGGCGTGCTGGTCAGCACTTGTGCCTGATTATGGCTGTATACATATGCTCTCTAAATAAAAATGATAACCTCCTGCTGGTGTCATTTTTGTCTGTCTCTACAAGCCAATTTCTCACCTATCACTACTTCAGTTCTGCTTTTCTGCACATTTGCTACTCTTGTACTTGTGACAGAGTCTGCAGACTTGACTATCACGGGAAAGTTGGTATTCAAGGTATGATATACCCACAGGAGTATCAGAATAAAACATAAGTGTGTTTTTCAGTTAAAATTTACAGAAACATTTGCTCATGACTTGAGCAAATTTAAAACCATCACGAAATGCCTTTTTTGAAGACATTGTTATTACGGAAGGTAATATGGCTCTATTGAATTTCAGATTTATAATTTTAAATAAAATGCAGTTAATCTAATGTTGGTTTTGTCTGTTTGTTTTTAGGATACAACACCAGTATTTGAAGAGGAGTCAAAACCTATTTATTGTCAAAACTGTCAAAGCATTTCTTTCTGTGCATTTACCCAGCGGTCGTTGTTGGTAGTGTGTTCCAAATACTGGAGGGTAAGGCAAGCTAGCTGAACAACACCTGGCTGCTTTTCACTGTAGAAGCTGATTTAATTAAATTGCCAGTAAGACATTTAGATCAAGATGCTCTAAGTCCTTTTAATGTGTCTATATTGAAACCAAAATTAGCTGCTGTATGAGCATTTCAATCTGTAATTGGTTAATGACAACAGACTTTTCTGTTTCTTTTCAGGTTTTTGATGCTGGAGATTATTCCCTCTTATGTTCAGTCCCTAGTGAAAATGATCAGACCTGGACTGGTGGCGACTTTGTGTCAGCTGATAAAGTGATTGTATGGACAGAAGATGGACAAAGTTTCATATATAAATTACCAGCCAGGTAGTCAACAATGAAATACTCCGCTTATTTATTTTTTGAGATAAAAACATGAGCAACCTTGAAGAAATGTTGAGTATCTTTGGCTTTAATTTTGTTACAAAATCATATGGATGTTGCAGAAACTAGTATTCCATGAGCATACTTTAAAGTGTGTGTCCCCTAAATTGCTATCGTGTTGAAGCAATGCTCAGTAATTTAGATTGCCTCGACCAAGATTGCTTCACTATTTTCTGATATTACACTAACTCTTCTTCACTTCGTAATGGAGCTGTGTGATGGGAAGAGGTGCATTTTGCTGTTGAACAAGTGTCATAAATTGAAATAAAATATAATTTAAATATTTCCTTAACCAGGTCCAAATAAGGAAGAAGTAACATTTTGCTATATGGAGTAGAATGTAAATGATGATTGTATTATTGTAACAGAGTACTCTTTCAGCCCATTAAGGGAAGGCACAAACAGCTGACTTTGTGCACGTAAATGTGAAAATATAAAATTAATTTAAAATTAGGTATCAAAGAGGTTAAATAAATGTAGAATGACAAAAGTAAAATAAAAAACTCTTCTTCTGACATCTTGATGATATGCAAACATCTTTGTTCTGGGTAGCGATACAGTTTTGTCTTAGAGATCCTCGAATATTCTCACATAAATCAGGCGAGAACTCCTTTCTCACCCTCTTATGTGATCAGAGCATAAGGCTGCGAGCAGATCTATCTGGTGATCTGTCAGAGAAATCCTTGGGTTTGGTGTGTTTTGGTCCTGAGTCTGAGGTCAGATGTGTTGAAGTCTAAAGCAGACCTAAAGCCAGGCTCCCTCCATTCTTTCTTCCTTCAGTTCTGAATGTGTGGGGGAACTGAGCTGGACACATTTGGAGCAGTTATTAATTGATGAAGCATGCCCTGTACATCAAAATTAGAGTAATAATCTGCTATACGCTGTATTAACAATTGAAAAAATGCAATGTTTAAGGGCTTGGGGGTTGTTTTTGCTTAGTATTATTTAGTTAGCTGGTGATGTAGTAATCACTCTCTAGTAATACAAGGAATTTTATTCCTTTCTCTTTGTTCTTAAACCCAGCTGTCTACCAGCTAGTGATTCATTTCGCAGAGATGTGGGGAAAGCAGTAGAAAATTTAATTCCGCCTTTATTGTACAGTGCGTTGGACAGAGCAGATAAACAGAAAAAATATATTTCTTTGGAGCTGCTTTTATGGACTGCATTTCTCTTTTAGGGAGTTGAAACATGCATACATCGTGACCAGTTCTTCTTTTTTGAAGTAGACCTTTAGGATTTCTTCTTTTCCTAGAGAAAATAGACAGATGTAATTTCCCTGCTGTTTGGTTTGGTTCTTGGTTTTCAAATAAATGCAGAGGTTAGTCTCTGGTCAAGTGAATCTTCAGTTCCTATATTCTAACAGTTTATCATTCATCAATGCCTGGAGAATTAGAAGTCAAGTTGTGATGTGCATGATAATTAGACAGTAACTGAGCAAGAGCTTTTAGAATTACAACTTTCCATTTGAAAGCTTAAATACGTGCAAAGTAAAGAAAATAAAATTTTGTAGGCCAGTGTCCTCTGAGCTATGCTTCATTTTTATATTGTACTGTGAACTGTATCTGCTATAAACTAATATATCTAAGACTGCTGTATGGTATATCTAGTACTTATACCTATACTACTAGGTATAAGTAACTGTCTGATTTACAAATGCTGTTATTACAAGACTATTGTAGGAATCCTTTTTCTATCTTAACCATTTAATCTGTTGCCAAATTTGGACACTGAAACATTTATATATTTGATTTTTTGTTCCTTTATGTTGTCAATCAACATTAAAACTTTTTTGCTTCTGTCGTGGACCATGTACCTTACTGACTAGTGTAACTTCAAGGCCCCATTGCAGTTAGAATGTTAACAATTTTAGAATACACACACACATACATAAAATATGCTAAGTATGAATATATTTAGAACAAAACCAAATATATGTAAGAATTTTCTTTACTGTTCCCTAAACCTGTGACTTGTTTTGTAACTAACCACAGTTTCTTCTGACTCATATTGCTGTATTTATTCTTTCTCCTGTAAGAAAGATAAAGCATAAAGTAGCTAGTTTTTGTCCTGCTTTTAAAAGGTACAGTGTGGGGAAAGGAAATTTTGAGGTTAGTACACAGTTTGCGTGTGTTCTGAAGTTATTAATTTATTTTTTTTTAACAGCTACTAATATGTCCTCCAGTTACTCGATTCTTCTATGGACATAGGGAGTTTTCCTATAAGCTGTTAATCCAAGGAGACTCTTCAGGGAGACTGTGTATTTGGAGTGTGCCTGATACTCTTGAACAACGAGATGGTGCAAAAGGTATACCTAATTAACAGTCCTGTTGCGAAGTCTTTTAGCAGGATTTTTTTGTTATGTGTTTTTGTGGCTGGATAGAGCACTGCTGCTTTTCCTACAGATCCATGAAGTTGTGTTTTTGTTAGCTTCTTGTAAGAGTTATAGTAACTTGATTTTTTCATGTATGATCAAAATCTTAATTTACTCTGAGTATTTTTCAGGTATTAAGTTTTAACTGCTTTATTCCAAATACTAGCTATGGTCATTGCTGTCTGCCTGTGTAACTTCCTCTTGTAGCTTAAATCATATACTTTTCCAGTTCTCACATATATTGTTTCCATGTGTTGCTGTAGCTTCACTCATGTAGTCAGTAAATTAATCTGCAGTATGTACCTTTTACTTTGTTCAAAGTGTTGTGACATGGTGTATTTAAACTTTGAGATCTTTTCAGAAAAGCATTCCTAATTTCCTTTCTTGCCTTTTTTTTTTAAATCCTCCTCCCACCTCACCCCTTCCTTTGTCTTTTTTTTTTTTTTTTTTTTCTTTCTAAAAACAGGACTGCAAACAACAACTTCAACATCCCTCCAGGAAGCTTTTGATAAACTTACTCCTCGCCCTGCTGGGATTATAGACCAACTAAGCTTAATACCAAACATCAATGAACCACTTAAAGTTACAGCCAGTGTGTATATCCCAGCACATGGGCGTCTGGTTTGTGGTCGTGAAGATGGAAGCATTGTTATTGTGCCAGCCACACAAACTGCTATAGTTCAGCTGCTGCAAGGAGAGCATATGCTTAGGAGAGGTATGCAAATAAGCTTTTGAAAAGCACAGTTGGATTACAGTGTGCACCTGTCAGGAGACATACTGAAGTAAAAAATAATTTCATGAAGTGAGCATTAAGTCATTTTACAGTAGAAATCATATAACTGTTTTCTTAACAATTCTGATGTTCTATTATGTAATGAGAAACGTAAGTAATAAATTAACTGTGGCCAGCTTGCATCAATTTTTTTTTTGGGAGGGGGAGTCCCTTCACTGGAAAGCCTTGGATATTTTCCCTGGGTTTTTGAGATGCAGTAGCAAAGATCTGGCGGGGGACATCTCCTGTCTCTCTCCCAGTATTGTTCTGGGCACTGGGGTATCAGTGTGTCAGTGAAGATGTTCTTGGGAAAATAATGAAATCTAAAAGAGAATTCCTCTTTGTGTATTGTATAGTTAGTTGAGTATTATACGCTGGCCAGCTGTTGTACATTTTGGTTCCAGATAATGTTATTTTAATACTTCTGTGATTACAGTTGCAGAACAAATATTTGGGTTTTGATTTCTTACAAGTGCTGATAAATGAAAAAGACATGTAAATATTTTTCTGTGAATATACATATGAGCTTGTCAGTTGTATACAAGGCTGTTGGTTGTACTATTTCCTTTATATAACTGATTTACTTTATACAAAAATGATTTTTTTTCTTAACGTGAAGTTGGATTGCCTCGAAGTTGATACATTATTCTGCAAATAAGCGTTGGTGGTTCTTGCCCTCATAAAAATACAGAAGTGCCTGTGTGTATTCTACGTAAGGTTTGCTGTGCTTGCTAGAAAGCATAATCACATAGAGGAAAAAAAGTTTAACTATATCATGCAGGTATTGCATAGAATACTTGATTCTGGTATTTAATTTATTGGGCCCATTTTGTCAAATTTGCAATCTAAAAAGTTTTTTCTAAGCATCTTTTGCAATAGTTAACAGGTTAGAATGATTTAACTGATGTATTTGATCTCAGTGAACAGAAGACTCGCCATTCTTGCTCTTTTCACAAAAATTATTTTCCTTTGTAAAGTTAAATTTGATGTCATTAACCTATTCTGCACAAGCACCAAATGCGTAACACTGCAGACTTGCATGCCACTGCTGTGGCCAGTGCAGAGTAAGATTATGTTACTGGTCCTTTTGGTTATAACCTTGGATAAATTCATGTTTTATGGGGAAGGGAATTTATTTTTTCACATCTTTGTGGCCTTTCTAATTTTTTTTTTCTGGGATTTTTTTTTGGTGGGAGGAGTCTGTTTTAAGACAGCTGAATTACTTTAAAGTGAGATTGTACAGCAAGACAAAAAGAATCATTCAGTCCATGTCCAGTAAAAAAAACTATGAACATTCTAAAAAAAGACAAGGCTAATTCTACAAGAACTTCTGTCAAAAATGGCACTATGTCTGTATTTTTTTAATCAAGAACAGTGTTTTGGATTGTTAACTGTTCTATTGAATTATGTTTTTTCTCTCTCTTTTTTTCCTTTTCTTTTCCCCCTTTCGCCCCTTCCCAATTTCTCAGGTTGGCCACCTCACCGGACTCTCCGAGGCCATCGAAACAAAATTACATGTTTACTGTATCCTCATCAGGTTTCTTCTCGTTATGATCAAAGGTATTTGATCTCAGGTGGTGTGGATTTCTCAGTCATCATATGGGATATATTTTCTGGAGAGATGAAACATATCTTCTGTGTACATGGTGGAGAAATTACACAGCTTCTAGTTCCACCAGAAAACTGTAGTGTAAGTTTTACATAGTGTCTGATAACCTGTCTCACACTTTCCATAAATGGTACAGCTCCTCAAATCCTCCTTGAAAATGAATGTAATATGAAATACTGAAGATTTAGCACTGGCCCAATGTATAACTCTTGCAGACACTTAAAAAGAGTTCAATTGTTCTGTTAATCTTGGTTTTGTTCACATCATGTTTTAGCTACGTAAAGGATTAAAAATAGTGGAAAACCTAGATATTAAAACCTAGCTAGCTAAGGAAATGCTTGGCATTTTATGATACATGTCATTAACAGTGGGAGAGGATTTCGACGTGGAAGCCATCTTTCCCCTGAAGGTGTTTGCAAATGTGATAGGCAAGCATTCCCACCAGTTACCCCACAGGTTTTAAAGGCAATTTTTTCTTTCATAACTTGGATGAATAGGTAGAATTTAATGAACAAAATGACGTTGATTTACTTGAAAACTGTGGTTTCTCTTTTTTGCTCAACAAAATAGGTTCTAATAACCTGTGTGCTTTTTGTGATATGCAAGAGGTTGGATTCAAGGGAATTTCTGCAAGTGAAATTCTGTTTCTAGTGACCTCAGTGAGATTAGCCACAGACTTATGTGCCTGTTTTTTGTTTCTAAAACAGGTTGTTGATCACCATGCTTGGTCCAGTGAAGAAGAGATTATTAAATGCAAACTCTCTGCATTATGATTAAGATTTCTTTTTTCTTTTTTTTTTTTCCTTTTATTAGGCAAGAGTCCAGCACTGTATTTGCTCTGTTGCCAGTGATCACTCAGTAGGTCTTCTGAGTCTGCGGGAGAAAAAATGCATCATGCTGGCATCCCGTCACCTTTTCCCTATTCAAGTAATAAAATGGAGGCCTTCCGATGACTATCTGGTGGTAGGATGTTCAGATGGGTCTGTGTACGTCTGGCAAATGGATACTGGTAAGGTTAAGTTCAAAGACATTGATTAAACAATTTTTTAATATATATATTTGGTTATAGTTCTGTATAAGTGGTATCTGAGAGAAGACTTAACATTTTTTGCACATTTACATTTGGAAATTTAGCACTCCACATATTCCCAAAATTTGTAGATTATGTAAGCTTTTGTTAAATACATATTTTAGTATTTGGAATAACTCATTTAGTTTTGGAGAAGTATAGCTTGCTGTGCTGGGTTCCATACATATTTTAGTATTTGGAATAACTCATTTAGTTTTGGAGAAGTATTGCTTGCTGTGGCTGTCTTCCCCCTACATGTTTTCCTAGTTATCTTTAGAGAGACCGGTTAAAATGTTGGCTGCACGTGTAGTGTCTTCTCAGTTTATTAGTGTCCGTGCTTCCTCAGCAATTTTCTTGAAAGCTTGGTGTAGAAGTGCAGCATCTTGAATCTACAATAGTTTCTTCATCTGTAGAGTGACGGAAGTGTTTGTCTGGGGGGGGGGTTATTGTTTTGTTGTTTAGTGTGGTTTGGTTTTTTTTTTCCCCAAAAAGGGACTAATGCTTAGTTTAGAAGAAACTAAATATGAGCCTTAACAGAATGGGCAACAAGGCATAAAATAAAAACAGCTTTGTTGTAGAAAATTTTGTGATATTTTAAAGGGAGAAGGTGAGGGAAAAAATGCATCAAAATATATGCAGTATGTAAATACCATCTAACTCCTTAACTCACTTGAAGGAAAAACACACAAACCTGCAATAGTGTCTGAATATTATTTTCAGCTTATTGTGAAAACTAGATAGGAATTGTTTTTTATTGAAGCTCTAGGAAGCAAAGAGGAACCAGAGATCCATCGTGGAAAATTTAATCCAAACAGGTATTTGGGTGGGAGAGGGAATTCAAAATGATTGAAAACAGTCTTCCACTAAAAATGTTGAGCAACTGCAGTCATCGCTCTCTGGTCAGTACAGCATCACATTGTGGTAAACTTGTCTTGATTTTTGTTAATGTATTTTTTCCTTACACACTTCAGCTTCATGGAAATTTAGGGAAATTCCATCCCTTTAGGACTATTAGTTCTAAAAATAGCTATTAACACAACAGAAAGTTTTATGCATTGCATCCTGTGGTGTAAATTATTTTCACACATTGTTGTACTTGTGATATTTTGGACATTCAATTTTTTCTGCTCCAGCTCATGCTTTTCAAAATACTTGCAGGTGCGCTGGACAGGTGTGTGATGGGAATAACAGCAGTGGAAATCCTGAATGCCTGTGATGAGGCAGTCCCAGCGGCTGTGGACTCCCTGAGTCATCCCGCTGTCAACCTGAAGCAGGCCATGACTAGGCGTAGTCTGGCTGCTCTGAAAAATGTGGCACATCAGAAACTACAGACTCTTGCCACTAACCTGCTCGCTTCCGAAGCGTCTGACAAGGTAAGCCGTGTTTCAGTTTGTCTGATGCAGTACCTGAAATGTTTGTTTCCGTAAATAATTGAATAAAATAGGGGAGTCTTCATCATTGTAACTGAAAGGGTCTTACCCAATGCCCTCTGAAATTTTAATAGACAGACCTAAACTAGCTTTACCTGGCCTTGGGTCAGAGTTCACTTCCCTGGAACAAAAAGTATCGGCCTTCTTCAACGTCATTGTGCAGTTTCTAATGCAGGTGGTGTTATCTAGAGTTACGTTTTAAAAACACGTTTCACTTACGTTTTTTTTCTATTTTGTACTCTCAGTGGTAGTGGTTTTCCTTGCTGGAGTCTAATGCTTTTAAACTTCCTCTTCACTGTCTATAACTCTGTACTGCTTTCACTGTCTTTTTCTCTAGGTTCAGTAGGAACAGAGGTTATGCACCAAATAAACTTACCCCTTTCTAGATGGGTAGTAATGTATTTTTAGTATCAACAAACACAATCCCTTCCACATATCTCTGGATGTTGTTCTCCAATTTATGTTACTGTTCATGGTGCTACCTCCCACTATGGTGTGCATTCTACTGTATTTTCTCAGGTTGAATTTACTTAAAATCTGGATTTAGCAGCATTTCTTAGAGTCTGGAATGCTTGCTCAGTTGTATACGTTCTGTTAACTTTTAGCGTCGATGGGTAGACGAGGAACCAGCCTGTGACCCATATCTGTCAGAAGGAAATCTCCCCGTTTCGTTTTGTGCTAACTTCAAGGAATGGAATCAGCATTGATCTGTTTTTTCCCCTCTTCCCCCCCATGCTGGATATGCTTTATACGTTCCTGCAGATCTTGCTAAAGGCGGAGCTAGAGCTTGATTTTATTTTATTTTGGTAATTGTTGCTGTGTGACAGTTCAGAAAAAGTATTACTAAAGTATATGTACAAATAAATATAAATGGAGCCAAAGTAACTTAAATGCTGAAAATTAATTAGGTTTGAGAAATATTTTAAGTGTTCAATGCTAGAAGATATTAATGGGCTTAGTTGATTCCTAAATATTTCAGTGCTTAATGTTTAAGGACTTTTTAAATTATGTTTTATGATTTAAGTGATTAATTCAAATGGAACTGTCTGTAGTAACTTGTTAAAAGCACTCATTAACTGTTCCTGAGCGCTGTATGTCTATGTCTAGAGAGTGTGTGAGCCACTTCATGTTTATGTGTGTTCATTTAGGCACAAAACTTTACAATTTATATGGGTGTTACCGAGTACAACAACAGGCTACTTTACCAATCTGAGCAAGAAGTAAGTGCTCGTATTAAGAACCCTGCTAAGCAGACCTTTCTGATAATATCATAATGATAAGAGTTGTTCAGGTGTTAGAGCAGTAGCTGAACGGCGAGCCTGCACATTAGTCTCTGCAGTCAGGATGATTCTTCTCCATCCTGGTTATTATTGCATAAGCTGGAAGCACCTTAAATAGTTTGAAATGTGGGGCAGTTCCTTTTTTAAGAGCTAGTAGTGAGCTCTTTTTCCGAATTGATATCTTGCAACAAGAAATAACTTAGATTTCAAATTGTATAAAGAGTAATTTTTGCACTTTAGCATTAATTTTATTGTTCTGAAGAGCAACTAGAGTACAATATGGCATGTATCCCAAGGAAAGCTAGTACAGTGTAAAAATTTTAAGGAACTTCTTTATGGCAGATAGAATGGTACAAGAGTTAGTTCTGAATATCATGTTAATTTTTGTGTGCCTAATTATTACTCAGTCTGATGGATTTGGACTGACCATTTTGAAAACTAACAGGCAGCTAACAGCCTCACGTTGCAGAGATGGTAGAGATGGAACAGAAAAGCGAACAGTAAATTTTAGAAATAGGCTTAAATGGTAGTTTAGCTGGTGGGCTCAATAGCATGTCAGTGCAGATCATCAGAGAGCTCGAAGGAAGAGCTTTCTCTTAGGCTTTGCCTCATGCATTTTCTTTTGGCCAAATATAGAGAAATGGTAAGTCCTGACCTTGTGAGGGTTTTATGAACTTTGTCACAGAAAGAATATGACGCCTGAGTTTTAAATTTTTATCTTCCCATTAAAGATTAATTAGAAGGAAATGCAAAATTATCTTGAAGGAAACTGGGCAAAATATCCTTAGAGTGGTGTATTAGAGAAGTATGTAGGAGGCTTTCCTTGCCCTGAGCAACTTGCTGTAGTGGACCCTGCTTTGAGGAGGGGGTTGGATTAGAGGATGGCCAACCTTAGCAATTCTGTGGTTGTGTCCTGCTTACATTTGCCCTTCTTGATGATTCCAGTACTCTGCCATTCATCACAACTTTTTTCCCAATAAAGACCTGTCAGAGTAGACAGGTATTAAATTCGTGTAGTCTGTCAATGTCATTCAAAAATGTTACCTGAGTCCAAACAAAAAGAGCGAAAATACAAGCTTCTGTTTTCCTTTTCATTAACGCGGACTGCCGGCGTTCGGTAGTCTGGGCTGTGACCTGCAGAGAGCAGCAGAGCTCTGCTCCAGCGGCCCACTGGCCTGGCTCTTGTTGCTTGTTTGTTTATTTTGCCGCCTTCTGCTATATTCTGTTTGGAAAAGAAATGTCACTTAAAGAGCATTCCTTAGGTGGAAACACCACCACCACCACGTTTCCACAAGTGTATGTGCGCTCAGACTTGCGTGCTGCTATTCCTGCTGCATCCAGGACAACTGTTCGCATATGTGAGTATGAATGTTGCATTTGTAGATGCTGTGAAAATGTATGTGTTTTATGTGCAGGTTCCTCACATCTAAGGAAGGTATTGCTGCCTACAAAGGCATGATACATAGCACAGCAAAATGTGTTCTATACCAGAGGTCAATGATGATTAATAGCTAAAATATTTTGGTTATATTGTTGCTTTCAATTTTACCATTATGACCATTACCAGAGAGCATTTCCTAAAAAGTCACCTACATTACATTCTGAGAAAATAACTAGATTTTTTTCATAGATAAGGAATATGTCAATAAATCAGTGCATTGTAGAACATAATTTGCAGCTATTATTTATTGACATTTAATTATTTCTATTCTGGTTTTAATTATCCATTATTTGTTTCTCACGGCAAATTTATTTAATAAGCATGGTTTATTCATTCTCAGAGTTGCCCGTGGGAAAAGAAGGAGCAGAATTTGGCTGTTTGCTCTAGCGCTGGTTGTGTTAGGCCCTGGCTGTTTGTCTGGCATGGTGAGCTAGCCCGTGCTGCAGCTCCTCCAAGAAATGTAAGAACAGGGAGCGAGGAAGATGGTCTCTGTTTAATTTTTTTCTTTCATAATCCCTGTGACCAAATGTGAATTTTTCTTCTGGTAGTGCCTTAACTTCATTACATAAGTTAAATGAATTTTAATTTGAGGAAAGACAAAAACTTAAAATTATTTGATTCTAGTGGAATAGCAGATGGTATCGAACATTTTGCCAGGTCTGCACTCATTGTTGGAAAGTCTTATGATACGTTTTGAATATTGCTCTGTGTGTGTGCTTTTGGTATCTGGTTGGTTTGTTACAAAACGAGTGCATTGGAATAATGTAAAATATTTATGTGTTTTTGTTGAGAATCATCCTCTGAAAGTGAGCAAGAACTAGCAAGTGCAGCAAGCAAACCAATAATTGTACTTGCTCTTCTCCATTTCAACACCATACAGTAAAATATACGTGGGTATTCATTCTAAGTAAGCGAAATATTAGCAGCCTTAAATTAAGAGTCTGCAAATTAAATAAAGTATTAGTGTGGTAGAAAAATTAAGATTACAATATCAAATAAGACTAACATAGCGGATTGTTGTAGATAAATCGACTTTCTGCGTATTATGTTTAGGCAGGATTAAAGGAGCAGTTTCTTACTCTATTTTTTTCCCCTGGGCCTCTTGCTGCGAAACAGTCAAGGGGGAGAGGTTATTCTTGAGTTGCTCTGAAGTAGCACTCAGAAATTAATCACGAAGAAGCTGTGGCTGGATCATCAGCTGCTCTTGATGGCGGGTCAGAGTACTGAGCCTCTCTTGGACAGATTGGTTTCCAAATATAAAGCTAATGTAAAACTTTGGGGAGGTCAGGTTTTCCTCTGAAGATTTTTCCTGTAAAAAGCAATCTTACACTCTTCAGGGATATACAGTATCTAATAGCCACAGAAAAAGCAGAGTGCTTTACGAGAGACAAATCTCTGTGAATGAGAACCTTGAGAAGTAAAATAATATGCGTATTTGAAAACCAGGTTTATACACTGGAACAATAATTGAACATGCTGTGGTGGATATTATATTCGTTCATGCCAACAGTGTTTTGGGGGTCTTTACAGCTATAATGGAAAAGGAATATATAAAAATTACTTCAGTTTTCAAACACATGCTATGAAATCTGTACAAAACTTAAAGCAGCCAAGTACTTGTAGGACTAGAAATGCTTACTGTCTTGAAAAAAGTCCTTGAGAGAGAAAATAAATGGTACATACACATGTCCAATTTGCCAATTATAAAATGTTAAGTAGAATATGCATTTATTTCTGTGATTCATAATGATAAATACATTTGTTAGCGTTCAGAAGTAGAATGGAAGGGGTTGAAAAATGCAAGATAATGGGTGTTGGTAGAAATAATGTAGTTCTACAGCTCAGCAGATTTTCAGTGGTGACCACTCCTATGGCCCAGGGTATTTAAGGCTTCATAAGATGTGTGCATTGCTTCACGTCAGTGAACAAAGGAAGCAATATATCAGGATGTATATAGCATAGGGTAAAAACCTATTACAAATTAGTGTATATATACAGAATGTACAAATTTTTGCATGATATATAGAGTGTATGTTAGTTATATAAATAGTTTGTGTATATTTATAGTGTGTATGTGTATATATATGCATACCTATTTGTAAATATATCTACAGTGTATATATAAAAAACTGCAAGCCTTGTTAATTTCTAAATAACTACCCTGCTGTAAGATGTGCTTTGAAAAAGAGCCTAGAGAATGAAAATTTTAGACTACCAAACTGAAAGAGTTTATATTCATGTTAAGGCTGTTGAGTTACAGATGAGAAAAGGCATAGGAGCCTTGACTGTATTGCTTTTCTTGGTGATATATTAAGAACTTTGGGGTTAATTCTACTTTCAGCAAAGGTTGATGTTTTCTGAACAAACCATTCAGCCTATATCAGTTGTGGAAGAAATACCATTTCTCCTGCAGCCCTTCTTAGACTTGTGTAGGGTAATGGTCTTTATGTACTCCCTTAGACTCAGCTGTCAGCTGAGCACAGGGTTTAACTTCTACAGTGACTAATACAAGCGTCAGGAATGCTTCTTCATCACTGAGCCTAGGAACTGCTTCTCCTGTAGGTTTTTCTGGCTCTGACTTTGTAATTCTGTGCATCAAACATGAATATTCAACCTTATGTCTTTCAGGTTGTTAATTAAATTGTAAACGAGGAGAAATGATATTTTACTTACATTTGAACAGGGTTTATTTCTGTTAAAATATCCTCTTTTTTACTTGTTTGAGGAAACTAAGTACTTGAGCATAATTTTGTGTTGGTTATGGAGAGAATAAAATTCTCACAACACTTAAAAACTTATGTTAATGTTCTTTTGTCTGATCTCCTTTTCTGACTTTTTTCCTTTGAGTATAACTATTATCTTTTAGAATTCATGAGAAAGAAATGTGAACTTCTGTCTTATCTAGAGCTCTATTTATCTGATAAACTTCTGCAAGTGAAATTTCTGTATTTTAGGGGTGTAACACTTTCACACAAGTCTGAAATTCCTGACGTTGTGAAAAATGCTGTAAAATTGTTCACTGATATTTTCAACATTTGTCTGAAATTTTATTGTTCCTTTGAGTATAACTATTATCTTTTAGAATTCATGAGAAAGAAATGTGAACTTCTGTCTTATCTAGAGCTCTATTTATCTGATAAACTTCTGCAAGTGAAATTTCTGTATTTTAGGGGTGTAACACTTGATCACAAGTCTGAAATTCCTGACGTTGTGAAAAATGCTGTAAAATTGTTCACTGATATTTTCATAACATTTGTCATAACATGTTTTATACCCCTGTGAGTTTTCAAACTTTAATCATCCACAGCTTCCTTAATTTGTGAATTAACTTTGTGGAAAGTGTTAAGAAAGTAATCCAATTAAATTTCAATTTTTTCTTTTTTCAGGGAAATTTACCGAAATACTCGCATAACTCACTGATGGTTCAAGCTATAAAGACTAACTTAACAGATCCAGATATACATGTGCTCTTCTTTGACGTAGAAGCCCTGATTATTCAGCTACTGACTGAGGAAGCCTCCAGACCCAACACTGCACTCATTTCTCCGGAGAATTTACAGAAAGCCTCTGGCGGGTCTGACAAAGGAGGCTCCTTTTTGACTGGTAAACGAGCAGCTGTCCTCTTCCAGCAGGTCAAGGAAACAATCAAAGAGAATATAAAAGAGCATCTTCTTGATGATGAAGATGAGGATGAAGAATCGATAAGACAGAGAAGAGAAGACAGTGACCCAGAATATCGCTCTAGCAAATCTAAGCCATTAACTTTATTAGAATATAATCTAACCATGGATACAGCAAAGCTTTTTATGTCCTGTCTTCATGCCTGGGGCCTGAATTCTGTTCTAGATGAGCTTTGCCTTGATCGTCTTGGGATGCTTAAGCCACACTGTTCAGTGTCCTTTGGCCTCCTGTCTAGAGGAGGCCACATGTCTCTGATGCTTCCTGGCTATAATCAGCCTGTAGGCAAACCATCGTATGATAGTGTGGAGCTAGGAAGGAAAACGTCCGTCACAGAAGGACTGGGAAAGGGGACGTACGGTGTGTCACGTGCTGTCACCACTCAGCATCTCCTGTCTGTTATCTCACTGGCCAACACACTGATGAGTATGACCAATGCAACTTTTATCGGAGACCACATGAAGAAAGGTCCGAGCAGGTACGGTGAATATTCACTTGAACTTGTGATAACTTTCTTTCAGATTCTCTATTTTAATACAGCATTTTATTTTGTTTAATTTTACTGTGGGGTTTGATGTATTAAATGGCTATGAAAACCTTTGGTACCTAGATGGAACCGAGTGTATTTCTTCTTTCTTGAATGTAGTATTTTATGCCAAGATAACTATATTGCTTTGAATGGAGTTATGTAACTTACAACATTAATAGAAGATGGAGTTGCATTAACATATGCGCCGGTAGGTCTGAGACACCATTTTTGTCCTCCTTTTTAGTGCTTATTATTTTTAAAGAGTTTTTATAACGAGTAGGTCAAATTCTAAATAAATCAAAATGTACAGATGAACTTTTTATCACCAAAAAATAAGCCTATCTAGGAATTGTAAATGAGATATATCTTTTTTTCTTTTCCTGTCAAACTGACTGGTTTTTATAGCGTTGCTTTTCAAAGTTTGTTTAGTCACAGAATCTTTAGCAAATAATATCTCTTTTTTCTTTTTTTTTTCTTTTTTCCCTTTCTCTTCCCCTATCCTCCTCCTTCTCCCCTTTCATGTATATTTTGTGTTTAGGCCACCTAGGCCAGGCACTCCTGAGATGTCAAAAGTGAAGGCACCTCCTTCAACTTCAAGTCATGCAGCCCAAGGACAAATTAAGCAAGGTAAAAATCACTTGCTTTGGAACAATTTGATATGTCATTTCAGCTCTTGACACTGAAGTTATCACCTTACTATCAAGTGATAAAAGTATTGCTAGCTTCTGTGTTGGAGGAAAAAGTAGTGTAATATTCTAGATAAAAATTTTAATGACTAAGACCTTTTTAAGAATCAATATAAAATGCTGATACTGTCATGAAGTCATTCCCTGACAATGAATTTTTGCATATTTTAAGTGCTCCCGAACATTCTGGTGTTGAGGTGATAGTAAGAGGTTTAAAGGCTGTAACTAAGGGCCATACAGACTAATACAAAAATGTTTACGTATGTTATAAACTAAAGCATAAAGGTAAACACATCTAAGTAGTATGTATACGTTTCCTCTCCTTTTTATGAAGGAGGAAGAAATTATTTTATTCTAACACTACTTTTATGGCTGCTGCTATTTTCATCACTTGCAGTTATGAAAGGTGGCAGTGGATGATACTGCAGGATCCTTTAATAGTCTGCATTGTATCTTTCCTTTCATAAGTACGATGGTTAAGTACAGGAAGTAGAACAAGATGTGATGTGAAAGAAGGATGTACACAAGATTAGACATGAATTTTTGAGTGGAGCGGGGACTAGAGCTTCCTCCGGGCAGCAGGAGCACATGGGAACAGTCCTGCTGGGACTGGAGAGATGGAGAAGGAGGAGACACCTTCCTGCTCGCTCTTTAAATTAGAGCTGCAGTTTGATGGAGTAAATGAACTACTCCTCTTAATGCCAAAAATAAAGTAGATGTAAACCGCCATGATGTGGCCAATTCTGACCGGAGCTCAAAACTAAGGAGCAAGTGAACTGCTGGGAAGAGTGTGGGCCGACTCTTGGAGGCAGCTGGTGCTGGCTCGTGTGGGGAGCGAAGGCAGCGCAGTGCAGTACACCTGCGGTGCCCAGAAGGGGAGGGCCAGTATTCACCCGCTGGGGATAACAGGGGAATAAAATCCGCATGGGACCAGTTGAAGGTTGTTGTGGCTTGAGGGGAATGTATGTTTGCAACCTTTGTCATACATGTTTTGCTGTATATTAAAACAAAGAGGAAAGGTATACACATCATTGCTCTTTTTAGAGTTCTTTGGGATTTTTGTGGATGTGAGCCCAGCTGTGCGTGTATACTGTAGGGCAGAAGAGGAAAGGTTTTTCTTTTTTTCCATGATGTGTTTGGTTATTTTTTTTAAGTAATCTATAAGGCAGATATCCTTCAGGACTTATTTGAAATTTCCTTTGAAAATGGCAATTATCTTTTATTTTTAACTGTTAACTATTAGAACGTTGTCTTTTCAAGCTATAGGAATACAGAGAAACTTGCAATTTGTAAAATAATTGCATTTTGCAAAATATAAATACTTTTTCATTGTGGTATTTACCACAATGTACAGTCTTTAAAGATGGACATTAAAGACATATGTACATCTTTAAATATATCTTTAGACTGTGGAACTGCTCTTGTATTAGAGAGCTAGTAAGCACAACAGGTAACATATATCAACTGTGTGATTTTCTTCACGCGGGTGCAAAAAAGGGGGATGTTTATATCTGAGGAGGAAAGTTGCCCATCAGCAACATTTGTGTGTATATATTATTTTCCTAAATATAAGCATTAATTTACTGTGATGTTTGGTTGGAAAGGGAAAATCAGTTTCAGGAGTGCTATGCGTCAAGCTTTTTTCATGATCAAGGGTGCTACATAAATAGAGAAGTAGCAGTCAATAACAACAAGCAGAAATAAAAAATCAGGGCTGTTGTCTCAACATGTAGAGCTCTCTCAGTTTTGGTTTTTTGTTTTGTTTTTTTTACAGCCATTTACTTTTCCTCTTTGAAAGATAATTATTTGAAAGGTCAGGATTTCTCAGAGGTGGTGTCTATGTGGCAAATTCAATGCGAGAAAAAACATTCGTCACAGAGAGGGTCTTTGTGTGTTGTTTTTGAAGATATAGTTCCATTATGGTTTTTCTTTCCTGAATGACAATTATGTAACTCTTATTTGAAATAGCTTTGCTAATTTTGGGGATAGACATACTTTAGTTACCTGGTGGAAATATTTATAACTTCCTGAGAAACAATTGATAAAAATTAAATTCTGTGTTATGACAAAAATATAGAAAAATACTCCTGTTCCTAAATTGTCATCTTTTTCTGTGTCTGGTGGCATGTCTTGCATGCTCTTGGGGGAAGATGGGTTTGTTTCTAAGTGGTACTCTTAGGTTGTAAGTTTCCTCAGTGTCTTACCTTTACATCCCATTGTGCACTACTTGCAGTATCTTGCTACTCATAAATTTCTAGTGTTACTGTTCTTAAAAATCAATTGGAGATACAATTAATGCATTTCCTGACATACTTGATCTCCATCAATTTGACCTGTATTTTTCTTGATATGAGCTCAGCTACAGGGCCAGCTGCTTCCATTACAGTGATTATTGTAATTACTGATGTCGGAAGAGAGCTGGCAACTACAACAAAACGAGGCAAAAAAGAAACTTCAGAGTAAGACTTTAGTTTCAGTATGGGGTGGGTTTGTGTTTTTACAAACAATCTTTTTCATAAAATAAATAGCTTTTTTATACATCTACTGAAACTAGGTTTTGCTGTTATGAAGTGATTTACGCTAGTAGGCCTGTCACTGTACACGTGCCATCGTGACGCATTTGTGTGGAAAGTATGGAAAAAGTAGTTTTGATGCAGGTGTCCCACAGTAACAAAAGAAGTTCACTGCATGAAAAGCAAACAGACCGTTCAGAAGACAATGCTTAATCGGTTCAGGAGCTTGAACCCATTGTTGTTCTGCAACGGAATAAGAGAGGGGGATTAATTTGAAGATGCTTGTGCATGACATATGGTAATTTCTCTATAGGAAGGAAGTGTCAGATAATGACCTCTAAATCTCCACGTTGACCTCAGGTTGTAGCATGTGTATGCCATAAGGTCTGCGCATCTTTTCATGTGATAATATTAAGTCATGAAGCATTAGTGGAAGTATAATGTTTAGAACTGCTTTTAAATTACATTTGCACCAAGAAATGATGCAGTTTATGAAATAAATGTCACGGATAATGTTTTGAGTAACACACTTGAACTGTGCTCTTCTGTAGTTGCTTGTCTGTAGTCTTACACTGTGCGCTTTGTATGCTTCTGCTTTAGATTCTTAGTCCTTTCTTTGGTATAGGCTTAAAATTGTCTGAATGGAGACACATTTATTAAAACTAACCATCAGTAATACATTCTGTGACATTTAAGAGTGACAGATGGGGCAGCCAAGGTTTAAAAGGGGTTATTTCTAGGGTTTTTAATGAGTAGTGCGAATTCCAAATCTATCTAAATATGGGGAAAGCACAAGAAGAAGCAGCGAAACTCCTGTTCTTAAAATTCATAGTCAACCGTGCTGTCAAACCAAATCTAGCTATCTAAAGACACATTTGTAATCGCTTTATTTACAGGTACTTTTGTCTTTTCAAACGATGCAAGTTTCTGTTAGTGTATCTGTGTTTCTCTGCAGTTGCATGTCTTCCTCTCACTGGCATTGCACTTCTTGTAAAACCTAGAATTTTTTTAAGTTTAATATTATCACAGTTTCCTCTAGTTTTTTGTTTTTCATTCTTCAGTGATACTAATCTGTTTTTCAGAAGCTGCTATCCTCACTTTCCTATTTTTTTCTCTTTATTTCTTCTTCTTTCCTCTGCAAGTTGCTCCTGCTGTTTCTTCTAGCACTGAAGCTGGTCACTCTGGCTCTGACACTGCTCCTACTTTACATACCTGTTTCTTAGTCAATGAAGGTATTCTTTCCTCACTTTTCTATCTGTTTGTCTTTTACTTTCAACTAATGTCCCTTATCATTGTTATGACATGACTTTAATTTGATCTATGTAGGAATTTTTCTTTGCAAAAGAGAGAGGCAATGAGTTTATTTTTGTATACTTTGCCATTAATGCTGATAGAGGGTGAGCAGATAGTTTGTGTCTTGGACTGTCTGTAAATTCAGTTCTCAACTGAATTGTATCAAAGATGATACTTCGGATCTCGTTTGGGTTTGCTGTTGTCTTTTGACAAAAAATCTCAGCCCTTGTTAAGTAGGGAAAGCACACGTGCCTTTTCCCCTCGGTAGTATATGCAGGAGAGAAGCTGCAACACGCGTGGTGTGTTCCGCGCAGGTGCCGTGTCCCATCTCTCTGCTGCGCGCGAGTGCCGCTTCTTGGTACGAAGGTTCAGCCTCATCTAGAGCCCTGAGAGGACCCTCCGGGGGGAGCATGGGATTAGGTCTTCCACTCCTGTGATGAACGAGCACCAACACTCCGTAGTCTGCGTTACAAATTGAAAGACTAAAAACTTAATGCTCCTTTTAAAATGAAAGACACAACATCAGTTTCATGTCATTTAAATTTTATTTTTGGTGCTTATGAAAACTTAGTGTTTACTTAAACCACTTGGGTTTTGTGTTGGGGATGATTTTTTTCCTAATAAATATTTATCCACGTTATGAAGAATGTCTTTCTGCTAAAAAGATTGGCACAAAAATCAACCAACCAAACAAAAACCCCTTGTATCCCTGTAGGCAAGTTGCTTTGAACCAGAATTTTTTTATGCCTTTATTACTAAGCTATAAATTCCTGCTTTCATGCATCTGAAGTAGTAGAAACAGCGCTCTCTTAAATTGGAAATTCTTCTTTTTAATCCATTTTTCTTTAAGGAAAATTGACATAATGATTTCTTCTAGCACCACGAAGAGCTTTATTAGTTAAAATACTTAGATTTTTACGCTCAGTATTGATGACAATTTAAAAACATAGATCTATATGCACACCTGAAATATTTTTCCAGTTTCTCGAGTCAATGTAGAGCATAATACTAAAAGAAGTCTTTTGCCTAGAGTACTTTACAAGCATTTTTACAAGCTGTGTTGTTTGAGCTTGATATGCTTATCTTTACTGGCTTTAACTATACAATATTGCAGGCCTGTAGTATAAATGTACCCGAAGTAAGCATGTTGAAGTAAGATTTAGATGGAAAGATAAGGAAAGCGGACAAATGTGCACTTGTACATATTTGCATACCTTTTAAAATGGAACAGAAAATTCTATGTAATCTTTCTAGTGGTAATTTGTATGCTAAGTTTTCTGTAACTGCGTTATATCACACTTGCATGTAGGACATTAAATATCATGATAAGTAATGCTAATTATGGTTTGAACAGGGCATCTAAATCTTGAACTCGGAACCATGGCTTATGCTTTTGAAAAAAATTGGCCATAGGACTTTTAGGGACTTTTTTGTATTTAGTATGTATGTTGAGTATATTCTTAAGGCTGCAAGTTTAAAATCCAAACATGTGACTAGATACTGAAGTCTTTTTGAGAGGGGCTGGGGAGGAAGAGGGATATTTGTGTTTAATTGGGACTGATTTGAGTCAGTCTTCTGCTGATGTCTCATTTGACCCTTGCATATGTTTGAGATCTGACCAGCTAGCTCATGAGGCATGATTTATGCCTGGAAGAGCTCATTCCTCTCTGAAGTTTAAAATCCAAACATGTGACTAGATACTGAAGTCTTTTTGAGAGGGGCTGGGGAGGAAGAGGGATATTTGTGTTTAATTGGGACTGATTTGAGTCAGTCTTCTGCTGATGTCTCATTTGACCCTTGCATATGTTTGAGATCTGACCAGCTAGCTCATGAGGCATGATTTATGCCTGGAAGAGCTCATTCCTCTCTGATACAGAAAGCACATGCGCTGTACAGCCTGCCCTGAGGTCAGCTGGCATCAGTAAAGGTGGGGTGAGCCCTGGGTTCCCACGGCAGAAGAAACAATTCGTGCCAGGCCAATGTGAATTTACTTGATGGCATTTTGAACTTAAAGTTGCTTCAGTGTTTATCATGTTTATCTTCCTGTTGTGATGTGTGTTAACAGGGTGGAGCCAGCTTGCTGCTATGCACTGCGTAATGCTCCCCGACCTGTTGGGACTGGATAAATTCAGACCTCCTCTTCTGGAGATGCTGGCTCGCAGGTGGCAGGATCGATGCTTGGAGGTGATTTCAGTAGTAATTTTGTACTGCTAGGTTTTTTGGGTTTTATGTTGTCTTTTACTGATCAGATTTTCCCTTAATATAAAAAAAAAAAAAACATAATTCTTTTCTGACACAAGCTCCTGCTGTTTTTATTTCAGATTTAGTAAGTTAATTTTCCAGTTAACCTGTCAAAATGTTGAAAAAAGTGATCATGTCTAAATATGTATATTTTTTTAACCTTCTGGATGCTGTAGATATATTTTAAAGAAATTATTGGATTAAAAACTTCCATGATTCCATTAAGAATCTTATTAGGATTAAAAAAACCCCTACCCTATATTTTTCGAGAGACTGCTGAGTTGCTTTATTTTTTTTTGAGCATGTGTACAGTAGCCAGTAAATGGTTTGTCACCCAACTGTTTGATGAATGACTAGTGGGCCTTGACACTACACCTGTGCTGTTGTGGCAAAAAATTTGTTAGCTGTGCAGCTTTCCAAGTGGGAAAGGAGTAACAGAGCTGGGTTGTAGACTGTAGGTCCTCAGCAGTCCTGGAACTTAACTGGGAATATGTTTTTTGCTACCTGATTGCCTGTTCTTTTGCTAGATAGGATATCCTGTGAGATGGTTTCCTGAGAGGGTAATTACTTTGAAACTCATTAAAATTTGTTAGCAACAGAAGTCCAGTTACGGGGTATCCTTAGGTGTAAGGGTAGCATATTTATATTACGTCTGTCCACAACTTCTTATTCTACCTTGATCAAATCACTTAACTTCCTTGTGCGTTAAATCTTTTAGACCAAAAATAATGTGTGTATTTATGAATGTGTGTTTATGAACTCTTCAGATGGAACAAGTGCTATTAATGGGGGGACAAATAGTACATGATAGTATTTTGTATTTGTTGGTGTAAAAACCCAGAATTTTTTTTTTAAACTTTGGGATACCTTTTTATGTATATTTTCCTCTGCTTTCATTGTTCAGTCTTCCATAATATGTAGTAAATTAGTAAATATCATGTGAAAAAAATATTTTTAAGAGATTTTTTTTGTTTTGCTTTTATATTGTAACATTCACGATACTTAAGAAAACTTCATCCATTGCACAATTGGAATTTTGGACCCAACTTTGGAACGCTGTATAGAAGGGTGACCACAAGTTGCTTCTAGAAAACTAGATTTTTGGTGGCCTTTCAATGCATCGGCGCAAACATAAGGTTCAGCCTTATTTCCTTGAGTGCAAAACCTGTGTCGCCGTTCACTTTACGGGATGGGAGATGGCCTTGGTCGGTCTTGCTGTCTGTGCTGAGAAAGGCATGTACATGGAGGCCAGGAGGAGGTGCGACAGCTATTTGGTTTATGCAGTGCACTGCTGCCGGGGACTGAATTGTGACGTTCATCCCCTAGTTTTCTCATGGGGCTGCACATCTTTGCTGTGTCCTGTTGAGAGCCGTCATAGCTGGGGCATGTCCTATTCATGGTTGTTTTGCTTCTGTGTTTAAGGTGGGGAGGGGTGGGAAAAAATGGTCTTCTAAAAGCTTAGTTTAGTTTTCTGTAGAAGTTTTTTCTTTTGTTCTTGCTAAATTATACTGAAAGCATACTGATAAATATTTGATATTTGAGTTTGTATGACGTTCCTGTTGGCTTTACAGGTAAGAGAAGCTGCCCAGGCCTTGTTGCTAGCAGAACTGAGAAGAATCGAGCAGGCGGGTCGGAAAGAAACCATTGATGCATGGGCTCCTTATTTACCACAGTACATTGACAGTGTTATATCGCGTAAGTAATGCTGTGTTAAACCTGAAAATAACTTGGTTGCTAGATAAAAGGAAAAAAGGCATTTTGTACACAAAATTATGAACAGTACTACCATTCTAGGGGAAAAATCTAGGGTTATATAGAAAAGTTTCTTGACATTTTCAAAGTAATTTCACAATCATGGAATCACTTAAGGTCACTAATGTTGATTAGGCAAATCGAACACTTCAGTACATTGGGATTGGGATTGGAGTGTCTTTTGCAAAGGCTGTCCCTGCTGTTGAGGGGCTAGGCTGTAGTTCAGAGGTTTCGGGGAAGAAACATGCTATGAAAGGGGCTGATAAAATTACAAGGTGCTGGTGGTAAACCACTGATGTTCCTTTTCAAAGAATGTATAATTAGATTATAGAAATTGTTATAAAGGGATCCTTTGGCATCCCAAGAGTATAAAAGGATTCTGAAAGGAGCTAATGCAGGGTCGTGCAGTATATGTCCGTCAGATCAGTGTCTGTTAAACGTTTGATGCAACGCCTGCCCAGTCGGGTGTTCAAAGCCATTGGTTACCAAGTGTGGCAAGGAGGTATTGGGTAAAGATTATTCTCCAAAAAAGTTAAAAAGCTACTGACCACTATTTAATCTGTTGTATTTTTCTCCAAAATAGCTATTTTCATTTTATTCATTGTTATTAAAGCAGAGATTGTACAGACTCTTAAGAGTATATTCTTGGAAGATCTGTCAGCATCATGAGACGCTCCATTCAATTCTCTATCTAGAAACTTGCTTTTATAGAATAATGTCCAAACGCATCTGCCTTATATAACAAACCAGTAAAAATTTCTATTTTCATGAATGAGAATGTTTGCTTTTAAGTTATAGGTGTTCATCTTTCTTAAAATGAGATTCTTTTTCCACTGAAGAATGTAATTTCTATTCAGAGAAAGATCTATTAAATACCAATTGATTTTTGAGAGATGTGTAATAATCTTATTAAATTGAATGCATAAATTACACAGAACACTACTTTAAAGTGACGTTGAGAATTTGTTGGTACGACTAAGCTGTTAATTACAGCCTTTAGCCATGTAGCATTTGCCTTATTACAGGGACGTTGTTGCACAGTTAGATGTGCAGCCAAGCAGTGAATAATAAGTGAAAGTATGTTGTATATATATGCCAAAGAGCCTTGATTCATATTGATAGATATTTGTGCCATTTTGTATATTAGGACATATTTTTTAATTGATCTTCTTCTGAGGTCGGTTATACTCAGTTTGTAGAATACAGCTATAGTTGCCCTCTACTCTCAGGAGTAGCTGCTATAGCAACTGTTGATGATTACTAATTTCTTTTCGCTGGAGCGATACTGAATGACCTTGTTGGGTGCAAGGTTATGGACGTAATTGTGTTGGTGAAGTGTATATAAACCACTCTGTAGTGCTTGCTTTAGCCAGTTGACTATTTCCAAAAAGGAACTTCTTTTTAATGTACTTGAAAGCAACCAGTAATTCATATTAGTTTCAATAATTTGCTATTTCTGGTACTGCTCATTACTTAAGCAATTACATTTGAAAGTTTTAGAGAAGGGTATGCAGTTCTGCTTTACATGTGCATCAGTTGGAAGCATAATATTTTGTTCTGCCTCTTGTGCTTATGTTTGCGCTCAGGTTAGAAGCATGGCGTGCATTTTTATGGCAACAGTTAGGGACTGACTGGTTTAAGAAAAAACTTGAGTATTTTGTATGCATTCAATTCAAATACGCATACAGCAGTATTTTGGCCTTTATGTTAGTCATTAGCAAATCAAAGCATAGCATTTTTTTTAACGCTAGATTAGGATGTGCTTATCTATCAGAACAAGAAAGTTTTAAAACACAGGAAGAAAATATAAAATAGAGAAATCAGCTGAGCATGGCTGAATGAATGACTTGAATGTAAATGTTCAATATTGTGAAAACACGGATATTGAAAACCTTTCAAACAGGTCATGACTAGCAAATTGAAATTAATTTTTTCATATTAACAGTATTGAAAACTGTGTGAATTAAGGTTACAGAGTTTGTGGTTCTCCTGAATGACAGGGCTGAGAAGGCATTTGGTAGTGTTACTGTCTGTATGAATGTACACAAAGATGCTGACGCTCCGAAGAAGGATAATTACAATATCAGAAAGGAGAAACAAAATAAGGAGCTACAGATGTTGCTGTTGTGGGTAAAGAGTAAAGTGTATATATTAGTTACATTGTAAGACGTGATTAAAAAATGACATGTTTTTTAAAGGTCTGGGGAGGAATTGAAGGGGATAAGAATTATTTAGGAGGGCCAAAATGGATGCAATGGACTTCTGACAAGTATAGTTTTATGCTAGAAAGGTAAGGAGAAGAAATATGAAAGATAAAAAAATACTGCTTTGATTCCTTCATCCTCCACTTCTCCCAATTTTGTCTCTTGATATAGGGGCATAAATTATCAGCATATTTTTGTGTCCAGCATATGTTATTACTCTGCAATAGTTCTTATATGCATGATGTAGAAACAGTGCTTCTCTTGCACATTAACAGGTTTGTTTTAATTAAAACAAGTGGTAATCACTAATAGAAGCTTGCTGCTGATAGAAGATACTTTGTCATATGCATTTAATTGGCTCTTGAATGAATCAAATGTGTGGTACTAACAAACAGAGATGAAATCTTTCCCCGTTTGTATATTCAGTGCTCAGATCCAATAGCAATTTTGGGACATGACCTTACTCGTACAGATCAAGCGACTGGCATGTCTCCCAGCGTTTTGATAAAATGTGTTCAGGCAGGAGACTTGAAAGACAGGCAGACTCGCACAGGGTTATCTTTTAATGATCTTTTAACTGATGCGAGAGAGATTATTGTCCCCTGTAGATGGTGGGGTGGAGGAGCAGGGAGAAAGCCAAGCAGATCTTATTTTCTCTTTTGTGGGTCTGCCAGCACACCACCAGCTTGTGCTGTGGGGACCACCTCAAATGGGCCCAGTTACACTGTCATGGCTCCGAGCTGCTCACTTAGAGCTGCCTGCACGGCTTCTGCCTCACACGATTTGCAGTTCAGATGTTCAGACACATTAGGCTTCATTCCTCAATGCCTTGTAGGGGGAACAATAAATCTTTGTTTTATTTGGGCCTTCAAATCCAAAATCGGCACGTCGGCTTGTTGACCCCACATCGAATGGGAATGGATGTGTAAGTGATGCTATGAATTAAACCTATGAGAGATGTTGCAGGTGTTTGTTATTTTTCAGGCTCCCACAGGGAGGAAAACAGTTAAGCTTTTAAAGCTTCATCTTGTATCTACTAAGATTATGTCATGCGGCTGTAAATACTTGCCATGGCCTTGTCTGCTCCTCATTTTCACAGCATACGGTTGTTTCTGAAATGTTACATAGTGCGTGGGGCATTTGCCATGAGGACGTGTTTTCAGGGGAAGTTCAAAAATGGAAAAATGCTACTGCCTTTTTCTACCTGCTTATTTTTAAGAGCAAAGGCTATCTTCAGCATCAAATGGATTCTGCAAATTAAGTTATCTTTTTAAAGAGATTCCTTTGCTGAATATTATGTTTCTATTTTCTTTCTTTTATTTACTTTCTTTTACCTTGGCCAGTGTTACATTTTCTTAAAACGCTGAAGGCATCGTTTCGGTGCTCTGTGCAGTGGGACACCTGCAAGCTCTTGGTGGTGGGTCTGTCCGCCAAGCCCTGGAGGGACAGGCATATTTTTACATATGTGATGTTACTGCAGATAGAAAAATGGCTACTATGGCTTTAATGGAAAGCAAAAGGTTATCTTGCCCCGGCCTTTGTGTGCGTGTGGGATGCGGATGGAGCCGGCAGACATGCAGCACGTGGGGCGGCTGGGAGCTGCCCGGGATCGATCGGAGCAGTGTGAAGTGAATTAATGCGAGGCAGGCAGGCTGCCTGTCACGGGCTGCCGGGGTGCAGGCAGTGCTGGTCAGTCTCTGCAGAAATCTGTTTTCAATACATTCTGCCCAGAAATTAGTATAGACGTTTCTCTTGCTTCCCATATTGCTAAAACCCAGTTCATTCAGGTAAATGTTTGTATCAAATTACTGTTTCGTTTTAAGTGAAAATCTTACATGTGGCAGTACAAAATTAAAGACATTTAAATAGATATCCTTAAATTGTGTCTCTCTCTAAACTGCTTCAAATAGTAATCCATGTTATCACTGGAAAGCAAAATAAATATGAAAAGTCTATAATAACAAATATGCTGTTGTCAGTTTTTTATGAATGTATTTCTGGTAGGCTTATATTTCTGTTAAAGTTTTATTTAAAGCCAGATTAACTGAGTAAAACTTAATTAAACTTCCATCGATTTAAATGGGAGTTTTCATTGAGTAAGGATAGTTTGATTGGACCCCAAAGACCTTGCTATTTATATGTGTGGTTGATCATCTTACTCGTGCAAGGTTTGACTTAAAAGAGCACAAAGAAGTAAGGCAAATAATTTTGTGCTGCAACTTTTTAATGTATTAAATGAATAATGAGTTTAGGATGCTGCAGTAAATAGTATAATTGTAATAATGGTGTAAGTTTCTAGTACAAGTATATCTTAATTTTCCAGTATTTTCTAATATGTCAACTGGCTTATTTCTAATACATTCAGGGGTTTATGATCTTTTTGCTTCTTAAATGTGCTTCTAAGACATTTTTTGTGAATTATGTAGAAAACACTTGTGTCCAGGAATACATGTTCCTTCTTACTGGATTTTCATTGAGAGGAAAAGATAACTTATTGCCTGACATATTTGCATGTTGTCTATTTTTCTCCCCTTTTGGCTTTATCCATACAGGGTTTTTTGGGGAATGTTTAATCATTCTCATTCAATAGATTTTTTTTTTTTTTTTATTTCTTAAAATTTGTAAAAAATTTTT
>NW_008794883.1:1514981-1519845 GCF_000699145.1 Aptenodytes forsteri | reverse complement strand
TTGGCCTGGGCCCATCGATCCAGCCTGTCCAGGTCCCTCTGTAGAGCCTGCCTACCCTCGAGCAGATCAACACTCCCGCCCCACTTGGTGTCGTCTGCAAACTTACTGAGGGTGCACTCGATCCCCTCATCCAGATCATTGATAAAGATATTGAACAAGACTGGCCCCAAAACTGAGCCCTGGGGAACACCGCTCGTGACCGGCCGCCAACTGGATTGAACTCCATTCACCACAATTCTCTGGGCCCGGCCGTCCAGCCAGTTTTTGACCCAGCGCAGAGTACACCTGTCTAAGCCGTGAGCCGCCAGCTTCTCTAGGAGAATGCTGTGGGAGACAGTGTCAAAATATATGGAATATTACAGAATAATACGGAAAATCAGCCTCTTTTCAGCAACTCAGGGCTAGAAAGCAGGGAAAGAGGTGAGGTAATAACTAAATAGATCACAGGCTTTGAATTTTGGCCCAGCCTAAACCTACCGTTTAGGGACTGCTTGACCCTTGCCTTCTACCAACTTGGGTGTTCAATCACAGAAAATACTGCCTCCGAAATGAAAGCTCATCGGTCAGAGCCTTCATACTGCAGTTTTCAAAAGGCATGCAAACTCTTCACCCTTCTCTGGCTGTGGAAAGAAATCAAAGAATTTTAGACTATGGAAGTGATATTTAGGGAACAGCTAGATGCTTGCTATGCCTGCAGAGATTAGCAGCTTCTTGTACTAATTGCAATGCAAAATGTAAAGCTGTGCTTAAAAAATAACCTCCTCTCTCCCCCTCAACACACTGGCCGACTCCAGTGGGTATACACAAATAAATAGTAGTGTTAGAAAATAGTTGGTGCTCGAAGGTGAAGACCAAAAAAAGTATTTTGGCAAAGTGGTGCTGGAATCCTGGTGTCTGTGTGGAAGCTGGTGAAGACCCCATGGAGTGATGCCCACGGGCTGCAACAGCTGCACCGTAACAGTGAACTCCTTATTTTTCAGAAGTGTCCTGAATAAGGTTCATGTGCAATTTGTAATTGCATGTGATCTCTATATATTCATGCCAGCATGCTTAAGGAAGTGATAGGCTATTGATTTGGCAGTGCGTTCCAGTCTGGTTGTATATTTGTTACCACTGTTTTTTTATATGTGTTGACACAATGAGAAGTATGTTCAGAAAGTTATTAGAAGTTACTAGTTTCTTTATAAAGAGGCTATGTCAGAATGAGGTTAGAAATTGCTGTCAATCACTCTGTTATCACAAGGTATAAGTAATTACTTTGCTGTGAATACTTAGTATTTAAAAACAGTACTAAAAAAAGTAAAATCTGGAGTACTCATAAGAGGTGTTAATGTTTCTGAACTGGTTTGAAGGTGACCCAGAGTTAAATGGCTTTTGGGCGTGGATTCACAAACCTTGTTGTACACAGCGGACAGAGATTCCCCCCTTGTGATTTGTTATGATACCGTCATCTTTTCATTTACCAGTCACATTCATATGTTTGGAGAAGACTAGGAAGTTATTACATGAAAACTACTGAGAACTGAAGTAATGCATGTTAACGATTTCATAAAGACGGTCTAAAAGCAGAAGAGGAGCAGCAGCAGGTACAGTGGGCAGTTCTCCACTGCCCAGCAGCAAGCCATTGCGGGTGCTTGTGTTGGTCAGCGAGAGCTGTGTGCCTTCTGCACGGCAGGGTCATTTACAGAGACTTAATTTCGTGTTGAAATTTGGTTGGTGCTGACAAAGGGCCGTGGCCCTTTTTTAATGGGGAATTAATGCCCCTGTGGATTGCAAACCTAATGCCACAATCAGTAAAGCAGCAATCTCTTCATATAATAAGATTTTTTGATAGCATAAGCTGACATAGAGGATGTATTGGGAGGAAAGAAATCTTATCAGGGCATCCCTTCAGTCTGCTTTTTAGCTTTCCTAAAGCTCTTTGGGAAGACTATTTGTGAGGCTTAGCAAAACACTTCTTTTGATAATGCCTTGACTGAATTGTGGTAAGGCTCATATAGGGAATAATTAAAGATTATAACTGGGCAGAGTATAAACCAGTGAATTATAACTTTAATCACGTGGTGTTATGTGGCACGATTTGGTGTTCATTGTATAATTTCTAATAGCAACTAACAGATGCATCCCAACCCAAATGACATGAATGAGTCAGCTGAATTAATATACTCTGAAGGTAGCCTGGAAAAACTGCACTTTTTTTGGTGAGAGAGATGAAGTATTGAGAGGGGATGTAAGAGAAGTTCTGCTGGAAATCTGTATTTTGTGGCTAAATAAGTTGTTAGGGTGTAATATGTGTATCTAATATTTTTAATGATGCTAGAAGATGGCAGAAAAAGAAGAAAATACAGAAGATATACTTAAAGTGTGGAAAAGGTTTTTAAGGCATAGGTTTGTGAAAAGTCTGCATACAGTATGAAGGGAAAACAGAAAATAGTTGCCCTTTGCTTTATCTGTGTTTCATAGAGTTACATTGCATGGTTCAGAATATGAAAAGATAATTACTTTTTTTTTCCCCCTCATCTAAGGATGTTATGTACCAAAATCACTGACTTTGTGGGTGTTTGGTTGTTTCTTTCAGCTGGAGTAACCACGGAAGCCATTCAAACTGGTAGTGCAAGCCCAGATTCATTGGGAACAGAAGCAAAAGTTCAGGAAGAAGAGCATGATCTGGCTGATGATGACATCACAGCAGGTAAGCATTAATATAGTGAATATGTTATTTTTGGCATACTAGGTACTGTGCAGAGGAGATGGAACACTTTCTGTCAATAGCATATTTTTAATGAGAAAATGAAATACTAAGGCTGCTTGTGAAGAAGCGTGTGCTATTAGCAATGAAGTAATTCAAAAGTAGAGAAGAGCTGTGGACAAAAACTAAGTACCTGCTTAACTGTAACTACTATAATATTGTTGTGTTACTTCTGAATCATTATCTGTATCTTAATATATGTGTTTTGAGCTTTTAAGTCTGCCTGCAACCAACATGTTTAGCTTGTGGTTCTTGAAGAATAAAGGCTTTATATGATTCTTTATAGTTATCCCTTAAATTATTTACCTTGGTGAAACATCTGACGTAAGGGTGCTGCCATCAGTCTGCTTGATTGAACTGAGTATTTTTTTCAACGAGTGAGCATTGCTAGTTCGTTGCACATAGAATTAAAGTGTATTTCATTTCTACAATACTCATAGCTTTTTTACTGTTGTTCTAGTTTATTGTTTTATTGTAGACTGGCAGGGAAAGTCAAGAGTTCTGGTCTATCAAGGCATATTCTGAAACGACAGACCATACAAAAATATGTATTTAATTATAAGCAATTATCTTTTGATTCTTTTTTTCATGCTTATTTATGCAGCGTCATAAGGAAAATATCTATATGCTCAATATCAATATTCTCGGAATTTCAGTGACTACAGTACATATTTTAGCATAGCATACCGCAGATTATAGAGCGTGAAAGCTATCTTTTTTTTGGCTGAGCTTTTTACAGATTTTTGTGAAAGTCTAAAAGAAAATTAGTTATTTCTATTGACCTGAAGACGGTTAGTATGGCAGATCTAGTTTTGGGTCAAGTCTCTAGTTGAAGGTGCCTGAGACAGGATTACTGCTGGTGGAAGAACAGCCTGTCTGGAGCAGGGGGTTTTAACGCAGGTTGGGGGTAAAATGCTAACTGGAAATAGCCGAGAGGGAGGTAGGATGCTGGGAATGCCTTTAGCAGCTAGGGGACGATGCAGGACAACAATGAATAGAGGATGGACCCCCGGAAAAAATAAAAATAAATTAATAATGGGCTCAGCATACCCTGAAACACAGATTTCCCCAGCATACACATCAGAGCAGTGTTTCCTTTAGGAACCTATGCCATCTCCTTGGCTGTTAGCGACCTTCTGGTTCTTTTTCTGGAAGCATTAGCAATAGCAGTATTATAAACAATTGTGTGTTACATCTGGGACAGCTTTCTGCCCCTTCAATGTCATATGTTCTTTTCACGGGGAAGATATTGAAGATGGGATGCTTTAATGGAGTAAACTCCAAATTATGTGCGGTTTTTTGCTATGTGCTAGACTGAGTTTTGAGGTTTTCAGAAAGCTATCCGCTATGTTGCTAGAGTCTGATGGTAAGAATTTCATTTACAGAGAAAGTGTTTCTGTTATTAAAAGCAGCTGAGCTTTTAAAAAAGTATTCTAAGTAAAGATGAAACTTTGGCCTACAACTGAATACAATTAGTTTTGTGTTCGTAGAATAACAAAAAAAAGAGTTTTGAGACAATTTAAACTTAACCTTATCTTAAAAATATGATGCAGCTTCTTTCTATAGTGGTCCTATTAAGGCTAATATTTATCGATTTGACTGCACAATGTAATGCTGGTGTGTAGTGGTCAACAATATTTTTTTTCAGTTCAAATTGAGATTCACCAAATGCTTTCGTTTATCCAAATAATTTTTTAAAAGGATCACTTTCACATCAGTCCTTTTAGAGATTAAAGCATTTTAGCTTAGCTGGCTGAAAAGCACTGAAGCCTGTTTCTGGAAAATACTTCAGTAATACACTACAGTGCCTCTTAGGCATTTAAAAACACACACGCAGGAGTTATTTAGAAAATTGGGTCTATCTTCAAATGCACTGAAAATACATACAAGAACAGTCTTCTAGTGTGGTAGTATTTATTGCTATCTTTAATGCCTGAAAGGCTTTTCTGGATAACTAAAAGTAGAGCAAATGTTTTGCTTAAATAATTGACGTGTGGACAACAGCATTTCTTCCTAGTTGGGTATAAAATCTACTGGCTTCAGTGATCAACATTTTGCAATTCATCATGATGGTAAACTGGCTTTTTCAATTTTTTTTTTTTTTTTTTTTTTTTT
>NW_008794883.1:1445959-1514898 GCF_000699145.1 Aptenodytes forsteri | reverse complement strand
TCCAAAAAAAAAAGAGCAAGATACTTTTAAAAAAAAAAAAAAAAAACACAACAAAACACCAACAACATAGTACTGTTACATATTTGGAAATACAAATATTTGTCTTTATGTTTTAACACAAGTGCAGCAGCATCTGTAGGGATAATAAAACAAGGACATGCCTGAGCACATAACAGGGATAAATGGTCAAATGTCACCGATGCTGTGAAAAAGAGCATTGTAGTGCATCACTACCTCTGTGACAGATTTATTTACTTACAAAGCAAATGATAGAACAGCATAAGTAGACTGTCTTTAAAAGTCCACCGAGTTCACTGTGTGGAGCTGTTTTGAAAATGAAGAACTTCAAGGATGTAACCTTTTACGTTGCAGAAGTGTTTGCCTCTGAGCTGTGCATGGTTACTTTAGTAATGGAAATAAATAACATATTGGGGCGCAGTAGGATATACATATTCTGAATATTGTATGGATTGCTTTTATATCTTATCAACAGAAACTTCTAGCAAGTTTAGAATTAATTTAGTTCTAATTAATTCCCAGGGTAACTGTAGATGTTTTCAGACTTACGTGAATGTCTTATCAGTGGCGTTTGGTATTGCTGCTTGTAGTAGGAATGCCAGGTTTTGGTTGAGACGTTGTTGCTGATGGTGCCACATACAATGAAAGATGACTCTTGCCATGAAGAGCTTATTCTAATCTCTCTTCCACTAACTTAGATACTACCGCCAACCTCTTCAGCCTTGCATAATGTGGATTTTTTCCATGGCAAACACATTTTGTAACAATGACCTTACTCACGTTAGTGTTGACAATGATACTTGCAAAGCACAAACCCATTCCTGGTTCTAATTAAACAGCAATATTTTTAAACACTTTCTCCCCCTTCCATGAGCTCTGAATGGCATGTTCAGCCACCTTGGCTGCAAAGACTATAGAAGTGTAGACTGCCTCGGTTTTGTAGATACAAGGCTTTCAAAAATATACCTCTGTGTTTGTTAAATCTGCACCTGGACCACTTCATTGGCCTGTGCTTCACCCAGCAGCGAGCTCAGCCGAACTGCTGCTGCAGTGCTTTGGTGGAAAAGAAGGTACATGTTGGAACTCATTTGGACCTTTCTTTTGCCATTATTTAAAGCAGTGGTGCCACGTACATGTGTGCGAGGTGGAAGCGGACGCAAGCGCTAAGAGTTCTGCTAGAGGGTTTGGTCTAATTCTGGGAGATTTGGAGGAGTTTTATGTAAGACACATGGCTCTCGGGGAGAGAGGGTTAGATGTCCTTGGAATGTCGTTCCGACCTTAGTGAACAGATTTTGTGCCCCCTAATTGGTTTGATTACAAAATCTGTTGTCTGCTATTGAACAGTAAACAGTTTATGGTTTTTCTATGCTTTAATAGCTATATGAAAATAAAATGTCGGTAGGTGGGAAATTCAAGGCACAGATTGCTGTGACTGCTCTTGGGCCTGCTCCTAGGAGGTAACACTGCCCTGAGGAACAGAAACAGCGCTGACAACTCGCTTAAGCTGGCTTGCTTGTGAAATGATAAGACTCCAACAGGTGGCCTGACAGGTAACAAAGTTAAATACACTGTTATTGGACCAATTATTCTGTTTCAGTATTTCCATAAATAAAAACAGTAACAGATACATTTTTCATTCAATTCTACTTGAGCCAATGTAAATATTTATCATTTTAGGAAACACTGTGATACAGCATAGTCAATTGCTGCGTCAGGATAGTGAGGAATTGAATTGAAATGCAATTTATTCCTAAGGATCTGTCATTCCAAAAGGCTGGGAGACAGGGGACAAGGACTGCTTTAGCTACGGAGATGAGGCTTATTATTTGGTCCAGTCCATTTTCTCCTGCACGCTGCTGTGACATGTTAGTGCACAGAACGGGAAGAAATAATGGTCAGCCTTCTCCTTGTCCTTTGGTGTGATCCCTTGCACAGGGAGAGAAAGATCTGTCTGAAAACGTCTTGTAGCAGGTTAAGGCAATAAATAGATGCTTTACAAATACTCTTTGTTTAGCTGTGTAATCAAAATGAGTCTCAGTCAAGCAGACTCTTACGTATGATTTGTGCATTGTACAGACACCTATCTCTGATATGAGAGAGTTCCAGCAGTTATAGTTGTGCACATACAAAAGTTTATATGGAAAATAAAATCTGGGAATGCTACTGATAAATGTTTGTCAACTCAAAAATTTAATATTTTAAGTATCTTCTTTCAGTATTCACAAATCTATTTTCGTGCATAATGAGTAGTATTTGTTAAGTAATAGTTATCCTTTAACTGGCAAAGTCAGAAGCAAGAAACATTGCTAGATTAACCCACACTCTAAGTTTAAAAATAACTCTTTAATTGGTGACAATATTTGTCTGTATTAAAGATTCAACAGTGTAAGGGCAGGGATTGTGTTTCTTCAGTAAGATCCGTCTCGTATCTTACTGCACCATCACTGCTGCTGAAGTGCAGTAGTACATGGAATGCATTTGCAGACATTTTTAACTTCCAGCATTTTCCCGTATTTGGAGTGCTACTTATACCCGCACTGTTTAGACTTTCTGATTTTGGTAAAATCTAACTGTTTGAAGTAGTTTTAATTTAGTTCCTAGCTGATGTATTATTTTTCTCTGTGGATTATTACAGTTCTTAACTCAAAGGCTTCTTTAACAGAAAGGCTTCTGTAACAGAAGAAAATATTTCAACAAACTGCAAACTGAAAGTCGTGGACAGTCATATACTATGGGGTTTTTTTCTTTTTCTTAAATTTTTATTTAATATATTGAGCTTCTGGACTACTTTGGTGGTTTCTCTTCATTCTCTTTCTTGCTGCTGGAGCTGGACGACTTTGAAGTGGGAGCGACAGGTGCTGTTGCCCATTGCATCCCTCCCGTTACCAGCCAGACTTCCACTGAAAATTTGGGGTGGAGTGGAGGTACACAACAAATGAAACCATCTGCCATCCCCAGCAAACAAGCCAGTGGCCCACTGTTCAGCACAATGAGGGTGCCAAAAGAGTCAGTCTCTGGACAAAGTTCCTGCTGGGTTTCTTTTAAGTAGGTTAGACTGAACCTGAGCACCTTCCACAAACCCTGTCACATACATTTTTGTATCTCCAAAGCCCACCATAGAGAGATCAAAGAAGCTTTTAATTTGTATTTAACCACTCATTGGAAAACCGTCTACCATATCATGCACTGACTATTGTGTAAAACACCAGAAAAGTGAGGTTTTATCATCTGAAGCAAACTTCATCTGTTTCAGATGCTAATTAAGAAAATAGAGAAAATACACGCTGACTCATCGCTTTCACTCTATTACATTTAAAAATGGAATGTGAATTCACAGATGCAGGTTATTTAACATGTAAAAGTTAATTTTAATGGAGTTTTTGTGTGTACTAAGAAGAATTCTGAAGCACCTTGAGAAATGTGTCTACTAGGTAATTGTATACCAAGTTAATTGAGAATCTAGGTTCCTACAATTTGTAATTAGCTGTCTACAAGGAGGCATGAAATTATGGATAAAATTCTGTTCCTTTTTTTTTTAAGGAAACATAATTCATGTAAAAACAGGGGTTTTCAACAAAGCTGCATGTATTTGAAAAGATATAGGCATCTGCCAGTCAAGCAGATGTCACCCAGTAAACGCCATTAAGAGCTCTGCTCTCTGTGAGGGGGTTATGGGCTTGACATCTGTCTGAATGGCATCTGTCAGCGTTGGGAGAGTGCTACGTGTATTCATTAAGGAAGTACTAATCCAAGAAAACTGGTTTGTTTGGGGGGCTGGTGGGGTGGTTTCTAGTTAATGGAGAAGCGTAGAGCAGAGCAGTAGCGGAGTGCAGATTGCGGGCTGTGCTGAGCGCTGCAGCGCCCAGCGGCGGGGTCGGTCCTCAGCCGGGCCTGGCGGCTGCAGGAGGAGCTGGGCAAGGGCTGCCAAAGAGCCAGACACAAACTGGGCTGCCAGTTTGTCTTTAGTTCTAACGTTTATATTGATTTAGAAATAACTAACTTCTAAAATGACTGTAGATTTTAAAAAAACAAATAAAAGTGCCTTGGCTGAAAAAGCTAGCAAACTTGAATAAAAATTTCAAAATTATTTACTTAACAAAAGGCAATATACGTAGGTTTTAAGCTCTAACTTGGATTGCAGCATTGTTAAATATCTTTGTCCTCTGTGGGAAGCAGCATCGGTTTTTCTTCAGCTTGTAGGCCACGGAGCTGAAAACAGAAAAACTTGGGCACCTGGACACATGTAGCACTTCACGGTGTCAGCAGCTGCTTGTCTGCCAGCTGGAAGGTGTCGTCTCGGGGAGCTGCTTCGGGAAGGGCGTGCAGGACTTTGATTGCAGTTACCCGCGTGCTGCAGGTTTTGTGTAGTTGAGGACTAACAATTAGAGCTGCTTGCTGGTGGCCGGCCGGGGTGTGCAGGACACAGCCTGGCCTCTCTTCCTGCCTCCCACAAGGGCAGTGAATCCGCTGAGGGTAAAAACCGGCAGAGCTGCTGTGTCTAGAGCGTGGACATTTCGGTGTGTTCATTAAGTCTAGCATTCTCTCCATACCTATGTATTTACACTGTGACGTACTAATTTAGAGGCCACAACTTTTATCACAGGAGCAAGTAACTTTTCAAATTTAAAAACATTTACCTCATCTCATCTAAGATGTATTTCAATAAAATCAGTATATTACATTGAAAGCACAGTGTGGTTTTGAAGAAAGACTGTGTTAAATATTGATCTCTTTAGTGTAGCATCAGAAGCAGTCTTTAACATGCATTCATCTACAAATGCTTGCTTTTGTATTTGAAGAGATAACTTTTTCATTTAGTTTTGCATACTTTCTGATATCTGTTCTTATTTGATGGTATACAGCTTAATACTAAGCTTTGCATAGTGTATCTGAGTAGTATCGGTCCTTACACTGTCTTATTTTGTGTGTGAAAGTAGGAAGTTGGCATCATTGTGTGCATTATACGTCAGTGCTTTGTGAAAATCGATCTGGGACTCTTGTCTGAAATTCTTTTGTTGTTTTGGTGGCAGATGTTGTCTTCCAGCACTGCGCAGTCTCCCTTTGTGCCACAGTTACTCTGAAAAATAGTGTTAACTTGGGAAAAGTTAGTTCTCTTTGTCTTAGAAAAACATTTATACCTTAATTGTATTCTTCTGGCTGCTCATCTTCTCTCAGTGGTATTAGGCAGAAACACTTCAGCGTGATGCTTTCCATAACTCAATGACTTTTGAAAGATTGTTACAGTCAAAATTATTTAGAATCATCTTTTCAGGTGTAGAAGTGGAGTCTTAAAGAGGCACAGGTTATAAAAGGAGCATATTAAAATGTGGGGGTTTTTTGAGAGTCCTCATTTCTTTGTTTTTTCTTTTTATTCTGTTACATTTCTGGTTAGCATTGCAATGAAAAAACTTCCTATGCCTCATACTTTTTAGTTTTTCTATTTTGGTTCTAATAATAGTGTAATGATGTTAAAGTCTGTGGCAGGAATATCCTTAAATCTCTATACGGCGTTTTCTTTGATGGTTGAGACACAATTGCATCCATAAACAGTTTCTGTTTTCTGTCGTTGCTGGGCGATGCGTTTGGGACGTGTCAAGGCTACCAGCTTTGGTACCGTTCTTAGCCAACTTCTTGACAGCAGTTGTTTTGCCTAAAAAAAAAAGTCTATATTGTCATGTTTGTCTTACATTTGAAGAATGTCTCCAGAGGCACAGTAAGTCTTTGTGCTTCAGCATTCGACAGAGTTTTACTCCCCACACGGTACCCTGAGGAGGCAGCGGGCAGGGAAGTCCCTTACGGCGCGTGCTGCAGCCCTAGCAAGGAGCGCGGCGGCTCCGAGGCCTTTGGTAAGACACAGGTAATGCAGGTAACGCTTTGGGATGTGACAGCATCGGTACAGCTCCTTCTAACATCCGGCATTTCAGAAAGGTGTGTGGTGAGAAACAGTTGGAAATACCGCTCCGATTTCCCTTAATCTGCCTCAGTAAGTTTAAGCTTGATTGCACGTGCTAACTATAACAGTGCTGGCAAGGTGTAAGTGTCTTGGGGTAAGTTAGCTTTAATCATGGACCAAACACTTCAAGAAGCCATTCTGCTGTTAACGGGCATAATGTTCACTGCTTTTAGCAGTATTTACTTCTGTAAATTAACCATTTGCCTGCGGAAGACAGTTCTTACGTATGTCGCCATAAGAACTACTGGAGTCTAGGAATTTCCACGTGGAAATTACTTCCCCAGATGCTTGTGCTGGTTATTATTACATGAATCATTTACTTGATGGCCAATATATTGTTAAATATAATGTACGACTTCTTTAAGACTTCCTTTAGTCCTGGAAGCAACTTTTGAAATTTGGGAAGGTTTTTTTTGTTTGTTTTAAGTTTACTGGACATCTGCAGTTTGAGATCACCGTCTTCTGTTTTCTACAACAAGTGAGCTTTTTTCCATCTGTAATCCAGTAAGTACATTGCAGAATATGAATTTACTGCATCAACAGCAGTAATAGCAATTCTGGAATTGCTGTGTTTGTTACTTAGATATCTAAATGCTATTGCCCTGAGGTTATACTAATTCCTGAGGCAATGAAGTAGTGATGTAAAGCAAAGACCTGAAACCTCTGCCCTTTTCTAATTTACATTTTTGGACTCGCTGGTGAAAAATGACGTAGATGTTAAATAAGGTTTAAAATGTCAAGCCACAATTTCATTTATAATTACATATAGCTTATTAAAAGAACCAAACACGGGCAGAGTTTACTTGTGTGGTTACAGAACGTCTCTTACAACTCAGAGTTAAACTGCTGGTGCCTTAGCGGCTGCTTTGACTCATGAAGGAAGAGATAAGGTGTGCATGGGTCTGGCCATCTCCTCACCCCTGGGTGCATAAGCCTTTCATGTGTTGTCTGGACACTTACTGTAACCCCAACAATATGTAGACTACATCTCTTGGGGTAATCCTTTCAGAGGTCCCCAATTCATCAGTTTAAAACACATTTGCTCTGTGTACTGCTCTTGTGACTTTAATGCCTTATCACTCCTCTGACCTATCTTCCTTCTCAAAAATATCAGGTGTTGTCTCAGAACTAAGTCGGTCTATGTTGGACTTAAAAAAGAAGAAAATATTTTTCTGTGTTGAAATCCCAGAACTCGCTCTGGGCACCCAGTGCACAATAACCTGCTGAGCAGAAGTTGTTGACCAGCCAATTGTTTGCGACAGCAGGACTGTGGTCTGTACTAGTCTGCATGGTATGCCAGAATGATATAAATAGTCACCGTAAGACCCCCATCCTTCACCTTCCTGCCCAAGGAAAGTCTTGTGTGGTCACCTGGACGTAGCGAGTAGCTGTTGCATCTCATTTGTCCTGAACATTCATCTTTCTTGCATGAATCAAAGTGCTCTGCTTCTCTCTCCGGAAAATCCTCCTGGCCCCTCTCTTCCCGTGCTGTGTAATGAGCTGCACTGCTCAAAGCAGGCAAGAGGTAGCCATAACAGCATGAGACCAGCAGATTGGCCCGTGCCTGTAGGACTCTCCTGGGCTTCGTCTCCCGTGCTCTCTGCACCACAGCCTGTGGCCAGCCTCTCTTCTCCCCTTCTCCAGCCCCCCAGAGCCTGAGCAGTCGCTGTAGCAGTGGCCTCTTTCTCCTGAGCTCCAGCTGGACTTTCCTCGTGATATGCGATAGCTTGGTTAAATGCAGACGTGAAATGAGATGTGTAGTCGTAACCACATCATTTCCTTACACGTGGTCTCTTCCAGTGCTGGAAGAGTAAACTTCTCACACACTTAGTTTTGGTTACTTTTTTCCATCATTGGCAGATCTTTTTCACTACTTAGTAATTTTTTTGAAGGTGTTTTTTAGCTGTGCATAATTTTTCAGTTTCTATATGCAGACCACTCTTCTTCATGCAAGTTTTGCAGGACTTGTTGATAGGAAGAACATAAAACACGGAGGGTTTTGACTGAGGTCAATGTTAAGTGGATAAGGGAGCTGTTACCACAGTTTCAGATTGTGAATATTCCCCCAGGGTGATAGGAGCAATGAAAAACAAAAGCTGTACAAGGTACCAGGCTGACATTTAGAACAATAAACAGTGGGCACCAATCTGCACCTTTAGGCTCCTGACTTTGGTGTTCTGAATTTCCTTCCCTACCTCTTTCCAGTAACTCAAGGAAATTAGGGTCCTGGGTTGTCCTTCAGGTGCCTAGAACACATGATATGAATTCCCCCAGGCTGTCTTGCTCCATGAGTGGGATTTGAAGGGAGGGAGAACACCTAGTCAAAATCTTGCATCGTTTAACAAGTGAAGAATTGCAGCTGGTTGGACTAGTCATGTTTGAAAGCATCTTCTTGTAGTTAGTTACAAAAGTCCATTCACTTGTAATAATTCTAGACTTTACCGTTTATTATACGTGTGTGTATATATGCATTGTCTTAAGAAACCAGCTTTCCATGGTTAACGGTGTATTTTAAGCATAGGATTAGTCACAGCAAAGTTAGAGGATGTTATTCATAAATTAATTAGTTCTATTGATACATTTTAAAAATGGTATTTCCTTAGTTTGTGTTTTTTTCTAGGTAGATTGATGAAAACAACTTTTAAATTCTGAAGACCCATGCCTGTGGGTGCTGTCTGATGTCATTTTATTCTAACCAAAAGTATTTTTCATTGAGAGAGGTCTGGTTTGAAATTTATAGCGGTTTTTTGTAACACGTTTTAATAGCAGCTGGGTTTATAGCATTTTATAGCATTTTTCTATACCTTCTTCTGGATAGTCAGGTTTTCAAGCTAGCAGGTTCAAAACATCAGTTATCTACATAGTATATAAAAAACCTGATGGAAGTTTAAAAAAAAAAAAGCAATACCTTATTGTATTGGAAATTGCTTGTTTTCACATTTCAGCTGTAGTTTGGACAGCTGTAACTTCAAAAATAAAATATAATGCAAACACATCGAACTGTGTTAAAAGATTATAATTTTAATAGTACTTTCTATATGCAAAATCTTTTAATTTTACCTACTTACGCAAGAGAGAAGATGATTAAAGTTCATACTTCATTCTTTTACCAGTCTTCGCACTTTGATAAATAAATAGATCATCTAAGATTCAATAGGCCAATTGCAGCATATAATAGCTATTCAGAGGCAATTAAACTGCCTTTTTTCATGCTGGCATGTGAGCGTGCCCTTTCACAACCTTCAACTTGATTTGTGGTGATTCAAAATTAACTTAAAAGTCTTGTTTGCTGACAGCTTAAAGCTTAATTGACTGAAAGCCAAATAGAGTGTGTTCTGTATTCAGCGCTGGAGCCCTCGATAAAGCCGTGTGTAAATCGCACGTGTTGAAAGGCAGCGCCGGGTCCCTCCCTGCCTGTACCAGGGTGGGAACCACTCCACGGGGTTGTGTATCGCACCGGCTCGGCCCTGGGGCTCCCCGGCCGCGGCGGAGGGCGTTCGGCTTCGGCAGGGCTGGCGCAGTTCTGGCACTGCCCTGGGGCTTCCTCCCTCCTTGTTGCTGCCTCTTGCTCCTGCGCAAACCTGCACCTGCTGTTCAAAGGGATGCTTGTTTTTCCAGTTTCTAGCTGTATTAGGTGATAGTGAATCAGAAAATGAGAATTAAGTCTTGTTGGTTTCACTGTTTGATTAGAATGATCCCACCGTGAAAGGTAAAGTTTACTGTAGTTTGAATAAAATTTTTATGACTATTAAAGACTATTGGTCTAAAGACTCTCTATATTGCTAAACAAGCAACAAATAAATATTAAAATATGTGTTTCATATTAGTGGAATTCCTTTCCATCCATAGGTGCAGGGGGAGATTTGAAATCTGTTTGTGTACCTGTACTGTCGTAACAGGACGTACCCGGAGTTCAAAGGCTGCATGTGAAGGCTCTGGAAAAGTGCTGAAAAGCACCTCCCTACATGTTTCTTTGTGGCTTAAGTTGGGGGAAAAAATTCCTGATGAATTGTAACCCTCATCTCAGTCTAAATCCTCTTTGTTATGCTGCTAAAAGCCTTCCTTTTTCCCTGAATATTTCTATATAGAAAAAGGTGTTTTGTTGTGGGGTGCTGCTCAACACTACACATCATTCTCCTGCCACAGTTCCCTAAGGGCAGAGTTGGTGCCTTTGCAGCTGAAAGCTCCCCCTGCCCCTCCTGGTAATGGCTGATGTGAAGCATCGTAGGAGGTGCTTGCAAATAAATATTTGGTGGAGATTTTTTGTGTTATAGAATGTTCTTAAGGACGTCTTAAATAACTTCGAATTGAATAATGGCTTTAAGCAATGGGAATGTATTTTAATCTGTCAAAATCAGAAAGGTATTAAAAGCAAAATGCCTTAAATTGTCAGACATGATATGATAGATCAGAAAAATCCCTGCCCCTCCTGGTAATGGCTGATGTGAAGCATCGTAGGAGGTGCTTGCAAATAAATATTTGGTGGAGATTTTTTGTGTTACAGAATGTTCTTAAGGATGTCTTAAATAACTTCGAATTGAATAATGGCTTTAAGCAATGGGAATGTATTTTAATCTGTCAAAATCAGAAAGGTATTAAAAGCAAAATGCCTTAAATTGTCAGACATGATATGATAGATAGGTCAGAAAAATATAACGGCACCTCACGTGTTTTCTCCTGTAAATTCTTGAAGTTCTGTTCACATGCAAGTCGAATTTTAATATGTAAAAGTTAAAGAACATGGGTTCTGATATTGCTGTATTTCTTACTGATTTCTTGGCAATTCATAGCTATCTAATTTCTTCTGCCTTCCTATTGATTTCCAATAGGAACAACATCTTTTCATAAAGCATCGGAAAAGTTGCCATTTGGTTTCAAAATGACTGTAATGTAGAACAGTTTTACTCTTAATGTTCCTTTCAATAAAATAATAATCATACTTCAGAACGTGAAGTCCAGATCTGTACCAGTTTTATTGAAGTCTTACCTATGTCTAGAGAGATCTGAAACTCAACAATAAATTTAATTGTCTCTTATTAACATCTTATTAAATGCTGTTGAAAAAAATATATCTTATGTTTACATTTATCTGGCTTTAGTTATGTGCAAATTAGTTACTTCCAATACAAATGTTAATGATGCAGTCTTCCACTATTCTGTAATATTTGGTTTCCCCGATGGAATTAAAAACTGTGTATAATTTAATGGTAGAGTTATTTAAATGCCCCGAGTTGTCATATATTTAGAAAGCTGTAAGACAGACACCACTCTAATTTTCGTAAGGCTGCTGGACTCATGTAGAAAATGCACTTTTCTACATAGAGTAAGTACTTTTTGCAGCCACTATTCTAATCTGTTGCAGTTTAGTGGAATTTTCTCTTCTGCTGTGCTGCTCCTTTTATGACAGAATATTTCACTGTGCTACAGCATCTGGGAACACAAAATGGGTGAGGATGCTGCTTCCTCGCAGGGCTGAGAGCAGGGAAATAGTCAAAGACAAAATGGATTCTCTGCTGTTCAGGTGGGGAAATATCAGGCGTGTTTCATTCAGTGTGACTTGCTGTTTTTAAAGCACTGAGTTAATCCGTCAAAATTTCCCTTATTAGAAGTGACGTTACAGTGATTATAATCAAAATTTTGAAAAGGTATGATGAACAATTAAAATGCTTTTATTTATGACTCATTTATGTAGACGGTAATGAAGAGAAATAGATATTTCTGGAAACTGCAGCACGAAACTGCATCTAAAAATTGAAACAGCAAGGTTGGGGACAATTAATACTTACATAACTGACGTCTGGTTTTCGGATGCGGTATGAAACAATCAAATGTCACTGTGGTAAAACTTACTCTCGAATTATTAAATACTTCAGGCTATATGGCTTACAACAGAATTAAATTAGTTTAAGATGATGATTGCTTAGTGGATCTTGTTGGTGAAAACACATGTGTACTGAAGAGAACAGCTAATTTGTTTGCTTTTTGAAAGCGAACAGATGTTTTCAGCACAGAGTTCACAAAGCATTGGTGAAAAAAGGAACGTTTATTGCTGAGAGAAAACAGGTTAACCTCTATGTCTGTATTTTCCAAAAATGAAATTTGTTATTGTTTTCCTTGCTTCAGGTATTCAGTAACTATTAAATGTCTCTTGGGTTTTTATTAGTATGTTACAGACAGGCAGTGATTGACAACAGCAACCTCAGTATTTGCAGTTACATGGATGAAACCAGTTTGCTGCTGGTTTCATATAGCCTCGTTATAAAGTAATAATTGGCACTCAAGTCAATGTTTCCTACTGCAAAAAAAGTTGCAGTAAGGTCAGATAAGAATCTATAACTGTATGAAAGTAATTAATACATGTCATCTATCACTAGCTTTAATCTGAACGCATGAAGCAGCCTGGGATTTAGGCAATGCTATTCAGCTTTTCCGAGGTACAGAATGCTTTTGGTAAAGCCTAAGTGCATGGGTAAACACAAACAGAGCCGGACTACACATTTGTCTTTTGTCTTGTTGCAGGATAAAGCCAAGTAACTTAAATGCTCATTTGTAAAATTTTTGGGGTGTGCTTGGTGCATGAAATAGGCTTGGCAGGCTGGAAAGCGTGTGAGCACTGTGCTTGCAGTTGAGCAGTTGTTTCCAGGTATGCTGGACCAAGGTAGCACGTTGTTCAAGAGCGGTGCAATCATCCCAAAGCGCTAATGAGCATGGGGGGGGCTGTATGAATGCCTAGTGGATACCGAACCAGTTCAGGCATTGAGCTTTTTAGGAAGAATGAGTGATAGCTAATGATTATTTAATGACAGATCTCTGGACTGAAAGGCACTTAGCACTCAGTGTGTACTGCAAAGCCTATTTCTCAGAGCTTCCGACAGGTTTATTTGGTCTCACCTTGAGTAGAGCAGTGCTGTATTGATTTCATTGGTGGGGATTTAAACACACTATTGGCTTAAAATAGCACCACCTGTGCAGAAGAAAATCAGTGTCTTAACCCTTAAGGCTGCCAGTAGCTACTATGTAATGCTTTGATTGGAGGCTAACAGATTCCTGACAGGTTTCGTTATCCTGAGAACTACCATTTTTAATTGACAAATGCATTGCCGTTTTTCAGTAGCGCATGTTTCAGCGTACTGTGTGGATAAACTATGGGGATTTACATGTGGGCTCTGACCTCCCTGGGTGTCTGACCTGAGGTCATTTGTGGGGTCAGACCCTTTGATTTGAGATGGGGTCTTAAATGAAAGATTTAACGAAGATGAACTTTTTTTTTCCCTCCAATTTTTGTAAATTTCTTGGTGGCTGCAACAGTCTTTTCTAAAAATAATACTCTATACTCGCCTAATAAATATTATTATTTACCATGAGAGGTTTTATAATTCTCCTCTCTTTCACAGTTGCTGCAGCTGGCTACCTGCATGAAACCATATTACTGGCATCATACAGGGAATATATTATCAAAAAGTAAACCAGAAAATGTCCTGCCTTTAATAACACAAAGTTATGTGACTTACTGATATTTAATTATTAAACTTGTCTGTTGTAAGATGTCCTATTTAAACACTTCAAGTTTTTACAGTAGTAACAATGCTCCATTATTTCAAATACTTTGCTGCGGACATGAAAGGAAAATAACAAGACAGGCGTTATCAAATAAATCAGCTCAGCGTGCCAATAGGGAGGAGACCTTTGGGAGAGGAAGAAAAAGGCAAAACAAACAAACAAACAAAAAAACCCAACACCCAAAACCCAGCTTTTGTTTTGATTCCAGAGCAATTCTTTTGCACATCCTTACCTAAATTTATTTTCAAGTGGTGTTATCAAGTCCTCTTTCATTATCTAAACATTTACATATCTCTTTTAAAACGTGTACCATATCAGTAAGAATAATAATGTGCAGGAAATTTTTATAAAATGTCTTGGTTTCTTCTTATGTGGCTCTCTTCCCTATCCAATAGTTTGAAAGCAGATACCTTTATAAAACCCAGCAAAAGATTTAATTTAAAAATACTAATTGTTATGACACTAAAATGACTGTATTTCTTCTCTTGAGCAAATTTAATTCAAAAGGTGTGCATTTGAACTATATATAGATAATGCTGCAGTGTAGTTTGTTATTAATCTTTTATAGTTCTGGTTTCAATTATAGGAATAGTAGAAAGATTGATTACAAAATGTGTTATGTCTTAATGAGCAAGCTAGCGTTTGAAATCTATGTTTGATTCTCCATCTCATACGTGCTTCCTGGAACAGCCCAACGTGAAGTACTATGAAAACAGCAAAAACGAAAATGATAAAAAATGCTTAATAACGATAGAAGATAAATATTAGATTTCATAGTTAGCAATCACAGATAAGGTCTCTAACTTGCCACTGTATTGCCAGATTTCTGTGTTGTGCTCAACCGCCATATATTGACTGTCATGGTGGCAGTCAAGTTGGAAGATAATTTTGGTTTATGTGGGAGGAAAAAAAAATTAGTTTCACAAAATAGGTGAGCTTTCTGTCTGCACTCATGTAAATCTCATAAATATATTAAAGACACCGGAATTGCCCTGGTTTATAAGAGGTAAAGGTCACAACTTCAGGAATGTGTCAATTTTCCATATTTGCAGATATTTTTTCACTATCAGTGAACAAAAGACTGAAAATAGAAATAAGTTGCTCCAAAGAAAAAGCTTTATGTATTTGCCTTTTTCTTGTAAGTGGTAGGAGAATGAGTATATAAGTTAAATCTTGACAAAGGTAGCTTTAACTTTGGCACACACTTGGCAGCACAGGGTGGCGTATCTCACCCGGGTGTGTGTCCTTTCACAATTTTTCTTTGTACGTTATTTTATCAGAAGAGGTCTTCCCGTGGTATTTAGCAGTCTTTAGTACAAGCGTTCTGAGTGCATGTAGTGACTGAGGAAGTAAGGAGGTACCTTGTGAGAACTTGCTGTCTTGGGGGTGGGCTGGCGGGGCTTCCTGGGAGAAGTTCCCGAACTCCCCATTGGCGCTGGCACCTCCAGGCAGGAACTTCAGCTCCTGAGTTGAGTAGAGGCTGTGCACAGCGGGAGAGCGTCAAAGAAAAGGTAGCCTTAGACACAGATACATTTTTCCTTCTATTGGACCAAATTTTCTCATGTGTATTGCATTTACACTCTGATAGTAGGAACAAATAATATTTAAGAAAATGTAACTTGAATTACCAGAAGTGTATTTAGCAAAGACCTGCATCCAAAATCCACGCTGTCTTTTGGGGGTTCTTGGGTGTGGTGGGTTTTTTTGTTTGGTTTTTGTTGCTGTTGCTGCTGCTCTTGTTGCTGTGATGGGAAGGTGCTTAATTTTCTTAAAAAAACCAAGGTGGTTATTCCAAACTAAGCCAAACAGTAGAGATGAGAAGAGACTGTATGGAGTCACTTAATATTTTTTAGTGATATGCTGAGGGTAAGCTGTAGGGAGCTCAGTCAGGTGAGATGGGTCAGACCCCTGTTCAGCATCGCGCGGGGGCTGCTGCCTGTCCTGACCCAGAGCATCCCTTGCCCCTTGCCATTTTCCGTGCTGGGCGCACAGAGGACCCTTCTCTGCTGTGCCAGTGGAGGGAGCTGTGTATGTAGGAATGGCTAAACTTTTCAAGCAATCAAATTACTTTTAATAATGTGAGGTTAGTAATGAGTAACTGTGGTTTTCATAAGGTTAGATAAAATAGATTGTTTCTGTCTTTCTGCATTTTCCTCGTGGTCACTTTCTGTTATTGTTATTTCTTTGTAATATTTTTTCAGCTCTGATTTATTGTGAACTTTCTGGCTTTATAAGCTTTCAGGAGGTGCTGAAATTACTGTAATTATTGTTTTGTGTATAACCTTAAAAACTAGAAATGTAGGCAAACCCATAGCATGGCTTTGACTGGTTTAAGAATCCTGAACAATTAAAGGTAAGGATAAGTATCTCTCATAGGCACATTTAGTATATAGCTTTCTTAAAGTTTTTTGCTATTTCCTTTTTAGGTCACAAGGAGAGCATTATGTAAATTTATTTACTGTAAGAAAATAGTACAATTGACATGAAGAAATATTTTAAATTATTGACAGCCAAGATTAATATGAGCAAAATTGCATTTCCCCCCTGTAGCTCTTGTGCATTCTTTTATAATATCCCGTCTAGTACAGAGAAACGATTACAGTTGCAAATGTGGACAGTTTCAGTGGTTGTTGACAACAAGTTCTGTCTCTACCACACTTTGGTGTGTGTTCGCTTCCTCCCTGGCATCTGATGGAAGGACTGTGAGGATTCTCTGAATTTAACTAACTATATATTTTTTCAGGCCTGAAAGAGAGAGAGGAAAAGGAAGGATGGACGGATGGATGGATGGAAATCTTTATCCCAACCTGCCCAGTTACAAACCTTCCCTTCATAAATAAACAGAAAACTTGTCAAAAGAAACGCGGGGAAAGGGACCTGGCAGACAGGAGGGAAGGGTGACAATGCTTTTCATGGAGTTCAGTTTGCAAGCTTTCATCTGTAGACAGTGAATTCTGACTGTGCGTTCAGTGCTGGGAAATACGAACCGTGACAAAAATCGAGAGGGCTTTGGTTGTTGATTTTCTGTGTACCCTTAAAATACCAGGTTGGGTTGCAAGGTCTGATTTCCTACCATCCTGGCAGACAGGAGGGAAGGGTGACAATGCTTTTCATGGAGTTCAGTTTGCAAGCTTTCATCTGTAGACAGTGAATTCTGACTGTGCGTTCAGTGCTGGGAAATACGAACCGTGACAAAAATCGAGAGGGCTTTGGTTGTTGATTTTCTGTGTACCCTTAAAATACCAGGTTGGGTTGCAAGGTCTGATTTCCTCCCACATTTGATTCAAAGTACATTTGTGGTCTTGAGCAAATTATTTTATTCATTTCAAATATATATTTTCAAAATACTATATATTTTAACGGGCTTACTGCTGCCGAAAGCCCGCAGACCCTCGCTGTGGCGTACCTGGTGCTGTGCATCTCTTCTGTATTTGAGCTCAGATGAGGAGTCTCTCTCGGCTGTCAGAGCGTATGGCAATGGAAATGGGGCTACTGCAACATCTTTCCCAGGTTTTTTCACTTTAAAGAATATTATGCACACTAAACAGTGACTAAATCTCAATGATTACGTTTAAATTATTGGACGTAATTACAACCCCATCATTAATTGTGTTGGGTTGTCGTTCACCATGCTGTGGCTGGGTGGCTCTCCGTGACGGTAGCCATTTGACGGAGCAGGGCTAGGCACGGTTTTGGTGGAGTGGGGCTGCCGGAGGCCACCCTTCTGTGCTCAGAACCACCGCAGCAGCACCACACGTGCAGATGGTATGTTTGATAGTAACAAATGGGCCTGGCACCTACTTCTGCGAGGCTTTAATACCTAATACAATACGGGAGTACCATCAGTATGCACCTAATGGCAGATATAAAGTATCTGGTAGCAGTCCATCTCTCATAAAACCGCCTCCAGCCTTAATTCAAATCCATTGATTCCTATTCCAGTTAAACCTGGAGAACTTAATTTGTCTTTTAATCCTTTTATTGTAAGCTAAGGATAAAATTAATTTTACCCAAGAACTGTGTAAAGCCAATTAATGTGATCTTTAGAGTTATTTAGTAAAGTGCTTCAAACTGTTAAATTTATCCTGACCTCATGGCTGCACTCTTTGACTGCTTTTTAAATGAAGTAATCGATATCTCGCAGCCTTTTAAACAATTTCAACTTCTGAAATATTTTACCTATATTTTAAACACTTCATAAATATGCTTCGTGCTATCTGTAAAGCTGTCTCCTCTAAGCAGTTGTGGATGTTTAATTCTCAAAAACTGAGATATTTTGAAATATTTAATATTATGGTCATTTTGTTGAAAGGCAACCCAGCTGGGTAAATGCATGGACACAATAGGTTTCTCTTTTGGTGTGTGGATCTGGAAGTGTGTTATTTTTACAACTAAAATGTAGAACGATTTTGTCCTTTCGCCAGTGTAGCTTCTGTTTTCCACATAGAGCTATTTGAGGTTATTAATTTTCTTACTGTGATAGGGTGATCAACCGTCCTGTCAAGAAAATGGATCTCTGTGTCACCCTTTAGCATGATTAAATGGAGGCACGTCGCTGTGAGAAAATACCAAATTTTCATGAGACAAATGAAACTGTAGAAAGGACTACTTTTTATAGACATAATTTCATTTTATAAATCTCCCAAATGGCTGTCAGTTTATTTGTAGGAAATCATTACAATTAATTGTGTGTTTCTGCTAGTAATTTAAAGAAAGAAAAAAAAGTAAAGGCAAAAATATTTCAGTTTTTTTTTTCTCCTCTCATCTAGAGGCTTTGGGGAGGAATGTTGCTTTTGTTTTGGTTTTTTTTTTTTTAGTTTCTTGGGTTTGGTTTTTTGAGGTAGAAAAATCCTACACTGCAGCAGTGAGCAGGATAAAGACTATCATATGCCAGATTGCTAATGAAACACTCTAAGAATATTTCCCACCCTGTTCTGGTTGGAATTTATTGTTTGGTTAACAAAGAGTTATCTCCTCGACATCTGGGTGCTGGAGTCGTGGGGTCAGCAGTAGGAATTAGCTCAGCTGTGAGTCTACGCCAAGCACACAGCACCGTGCCACTGCAGGCCCGGGAGTTTTCCTGCTGGATCCTGTATTAATTGCAGACTAAACGTATGGTCGCGTGCTGTGCAACGGCAGTGCTCATGTCTGTCCATGGGATGACGGAGGCAGGGGCTGAGACGGAGCTTGCGGATGCCCACTAGTTTGGTATTTGCTGTTTAAAGTTGAAATGTGGAAGTTCTGTTGAATCAGACCTGTAATTTGAAGGATGCTCTGAAACCCGTCCTTCGGGATCTAATGAAGGGTTAACTTCATAGTGCTGTAATCAAATGAAAGGCGGGCGGGGGGAGGGCGCAACACACCGAGTGCCCCTGTGGTTTAATTTCCTACTGGAAGCAGCACATGTGTTCGCTCTTCCTTTCTTCCTCGCCTGGGAGCCGTGGCCGGCGCGGGCGGCGCGGCCGGGGTCAGCGCCTTGCCTATTGATCAGCATCCCGCGGTCCCCTGCTCCAGCATCTGCTCTGCTGCCTGCTCTCCGCGCCTGCTGCAGCACATTAGAATAGAAATCCATAACCAGAGCTGTGCTCATCCAAGCAGGGGAAGAAACTAAATTAAATGGTATAAAACAATCTTGGATCAGGAGTTTGTGCCAATTCATCTTGATCTAAGATGTCACACTGGGCTCTGTCTGAGCACCTGGGCTAGAGGCAGCCGCAGGGAGCAGGGAGGGAGCCGCCATCAGTCATTCGCCGGCCGGCAGCGTTGCCCTTCGGCGGGGGGCACCCCAGGAAACGGGGTGTGCTGGGCCATGGTGTGCACGGCCGTGCAGGAGCTGCTGTGCACCCGCTTGCGGCTCTTGTGCTCCCCGGGCGCTGGGGAAGAGAGGCTGCAGTAGGGTGTGATGTGCAAGCGGACTACATCCAAATGTTAATGAGAAACTGGTGTCTGCAGATGGCGGGAGTGGGATAAGCGATTGCTAAACAATTAAAACTGTTACATTTTTTGCTTTGTCTGTTACAGCCCATTTTCATCCTTCTTTCTCTGAAGGCAGTTACTATTGATTTTTCTCTTTCTTTTTTATTCTCCCCTACCATTGTTAAGCTTTCTGTTGTTTTTCTTTCCCTTTTGGCTGGCACATCGCTGTCACAGCTGCAGCGTGGTTGCCTGAACAAGGATGGTCTTCTAACACGGGTTCTAAAATTTGGTTAGCTTTCTTGTAGGTAACATTCCGTTTCCTATCGAGCCACGTGAATGTCACTAGCAGAGAGAGACATACAATGTGACTCGCTAATTCACCCTTCGTTAATCTACAAGCCCGATAATTCCCATTCGGTGCCAGGTGGTGCCTTCTGACTTCTCGGCAAAGGTTTAACAGCGGCATGCTGTAAGAAGGATTAAGACTTCATTATTTTTGTAGAATATATGGTAGGGCATTTGCTAGTATGCTGTGAATTAGTATTACAGGTAAAAGTGAACTGTACTTGTCAGAGTAAATGAATACAGTATTTTCATTCCAGTCAATGTCTTCTAAGACTTTATTTCTTTACTCCAAATAAAACATAAACTTCACCTGCTTAGTGAAATTAAAAATCCCTGGGCTATGTTAGACTAATGATGTCAATTTCAGTTTTATTTGAAGTTCATTGTACAGTGAGGTTTTTTCCACTGTTTTTAAAAATATTTGTTAAAATACCATATGTAACATTTTAGTATACAAACATACTAGTTTGGTTTAATGGCATATACTGTTAGTGAAAATTTAGTAAGACTTTGAATGTGATGATGGATCCTGAAACAAAAAGGTGCTTTTATATAATACAAATAAGTTTTTTCCTAAAAATCTATCATCTTTAACAAAAAAAAATCCCAACTTGTTACACAAATTTAAAATTAACAAGAAGCAAACCAAAAATCACCTTTCACAAAAAGTAGACAAACACAGAATTCCACAGATCTTTTATCAACTGAACAAATAAAACTATGAAATTAGACAGTTTTCTGGTGGCTCTTTTTTCTGTGAGATCTTGACGGTTTTTGAAGGGTGGGTGTCATTGATGACAGCCATTGCAATAGGTGGTATTTAGACTTTTACCATGCATTGTAGATTTTGAGAAGTAAAATGGAATTGTGTCCCGCAGCTGAAAATCCTGGTAAGGGCTGTAACAGTCCTGAAGACATGATTTAAGTTAAATGGAAACCTCTTTTATTTTCTCTGGGAAACACGATGTTGTTTGGAGTATTAAAGAACAATCCCTGCTTTTGATTTTTCTCATATTTCTTACTTTTTATTTCAGGTTGTCTGTCTGGTCTCCCACAAATGAAAAAGATATCTACGTCCTATGAAGAGAGACGGAAGCAAGCCACGGCCATCGTCCTACTGGGGGTGATCGGGGCAGAATTTGGAGCTGAAATCGAACCTCCAAAACTTCTCACTCGGCCACGTAGTTCCAGTCAAATTCCTGAGGGATTTGGTTTGACCAGCGGTGGATCAAATTATTCCTTGGCAAGGCATACGTGTGAGTAACCCAGGACACTATTTTCCCTTGCTCTGGTGTTCAGGGCAGGAAGAGGTGTTATTTACATTTCAGTACAAACCGGTTCATTTAAAATATCCTTTCACTAGAAAAGATAAAGATTAGAAATTTTGAACGTACAATAAGCAACACCGCGATAAGAGGTTGCCAAGAAGTCGGTGCTGATAGAGTGGGTGGAACGGAGCAGTGGAGGTGGTGACTGCGTGTGGGGATTGCAGTCGTGCTGCTGGGAGGGAGGCACCCACCGCAGGGGAGAACCAGTCTGGCGCTTTCTGGCATCGGCCAGCACTCCCGCTGAAATTCTGACATCCTTTATTCTCCTCCAGTTAAACCCAAATGCTTGCATTTAAGACTGCATTTATGTAATTCATTCTTTTATCCTGAAACCATTCCTCGGGCTAGTAGAGAGAGAGGGAGGAGACCATCGATGCTAGTCCTGCCGCTTCCATTGACTAACCTTCATTTTCAGCCCTTGATAGGTCTTGCTCTTGGTGGAGTCGTTCCCCCTGTAACTGAGCACTGGCAAGGTTGCTTACTTCACATACATACATTTTGGGATGTGGATCAGTAGGCTATAGAAAAACTTACTTGGCAATGAGGAGAGATGAGGGCACGGGAAAGCATGCAAAAGATGTCTGATGTAAAAATCACAGATGCATTTAATAGAAAATGGTGGAATTCAAGGTGTGCTAGATAAAGTGTCACATTCTGGTCCTATATTAAAATTAGTACTGCAGTGCTGAAGTAATTATCCTCAGTATGGACAGTAAACGTGATCTTATCTAAGATGGTGACATATCTATGCATTGCCTACTCAATGTTAATATTGCAAAATCTAATAGAAGCAAATGCAACTGCAGCGCTCTGGGTTCATACAATTATTTTGGCCAGGTTCCTGAGCACGCTGGTATTTGTTTATGTGGAGTCTGGCAAAAGTCCCCTTTGTCATCTCTGTAAGATCTCTCTGAAGTGCTACAGACTAATTGCCAATATTGCGTGAAAAAACACCCACTATCTGGTTAGCTATAAAATAATTCCACAGCAGTGGATTTCTCCTCCTGCACTAATTCAGTCTTCACCTGGTGCCCAAGTGCCTTTGAAGGAAGAGGGGGAAAAAAAACCCCAAAACAAACCCCCCAAATAATTGAAAACCAGTGTCTTGTCTCAGCCTAAAGCTATTACGGGCGAGGACTGGTAGTAATGATAAAAGAGGGGGCCTGTCCTTCTGTCTGTTCATTTCTTCAGATCTGGGTGTGTTTGTATGTGTGGAGGAGCTTGGGAAGCCTGAGAGGGGAAGTTCAGGCTTTCCTCAGTGGCAGGAGTAATTACCTGAGGAGGGAGGGGAGTGAGGGAGCAGACAACACTAATGAGCTTTGGGGATAATGATTTGCTTAAGTGTTTTAGAAGTATTACATGTCTCTTGGATTTGTATTTGGTAGGCCTGAAGTATTCTTAAGCTACACTCTTTGAGGCGGGGGAAACTGGGGAGGTCTTTGGAAATTTCTGCAAGATGAACTCCTCTTCCTCTCAGATTAATTAGCTCGTAATCTTGACCGTGTCATGCCAGTACCTCCAACAGCAGCTTTGGTTTTGGGAACAGCTTTGTTTTGAGGCATTTCCACCATACCCATCTGTGCCACATCTCACCTGGAGCGGGTTTTTTGGATAGCCGTGAAGTAGAAGGGCATCAGCATGATGCCCCAGACTGACGTTTGCTGTTGGAGGTCTGCTCTGGTCTTGTGTGAGCCTGGTCCCCAGCACAGCTGTGCAGGGCTTGTACCACAGCAAGGTGCCCCCAAAGGGTGACAGGATAGGCGAAGACTTGCTGAAAAAGGAAATACCACTTGCCAGGAAATGCTGTTCTCAGGATGGTTTTTTCCTTTTATGATCGTACTTCTTGAAAGGCCATTCTCATCTTTGCTCCACATATGTAATACTGCAGAAGGAAGTACTTCGAAAACTGAACAGTTGTTCAGAAATTCAGTTCTCTGAAGAAGAAAAAGCAAAATTCCTAGTATGTGCTCAGACTTACATTTTTTCTCTTTGATATGTGTCCTATTATAACTTTCAGATACCATAGTAAAACGCATACAGTTACTTCTTAGTCTCCCAGTGACACAGAAAATATTTTTGGCCCTTCAGAACAGATGAAGAGTTGTTAAGGTGTAATCTGGTTTTATGAAAGCTGGCTGTAGGACGTAAGTGATGGTGTGAACCAGCAACATGGACATGAGGAAAAATTTCTTTACCGAAAGAGTAGTTAAACATTGGAACAGGCTGCCCAGGGAAGTGGTGGAGTCCCCATTCCTGGAGGTATTTAAAAGACGTGTAGATGAGGCGCTCAGGGACATGGTTTAGTGGGTGGTGGTGTTGGGTCAACGGTTGGACTCGATGATCTTAGAGGTCTTTTCCAACCTTAATGATTCTATGAACACTTAGATAAAGAAATTACTGGTTTTCCTCCATTTCAAGTTGTATATTTGACTTGCTGGTGCTGCAGAATGTAGTACATGCTGACTGAAGCCTGGTGCTGGGTGGCTGCCCTGTAACCACTCCTGGAAGGAACACAGCTTCGTTCCCCCGCTCACTACCAGGGGATGCTAGGGTGGGGGAAAGCTGGGAGCTGCTGCAGCTTTCTGCTGGCCACCTGTGTGACAGCATTTCCAGAAACCATTTCTGATGATTCCTCTCCTCCCCTTCAGTCTAAGGTGTGATACCTTTTTAATCATCATATTCTGTTACCATATACTGAAACTGTATGCTGTGAGTTATCCAGAGTAATGAGAGAAATTGCACATAGCCTAAAGCCACAATATTTTCTATTTCAAAATAAGTTACCAAAACGAATTACTTCATTTACACTGTTAATGCATGCAGAGTTTTTGCTGTATAAATTGTGCATGTTGTGATTTACTGTATTTAAGAAAATAATAATTGTGACCCGTTTTGAGAGGGTGGAATTCTCTAGAAATCCACGCAGTGACCTTGCCTGACATCCTGCATTAATCTCTGTTGACCTTACAAATAGTTCATGAGATATTTAATTATAAAATGCCACCCAAAGAATTTCTCATTACGGATGCACCACATCACACTTAAACTGCAGCTAATGCTGTGTTTATAAAGCTAATGGGCTGATAAATCTGAATGACTGTTCTGTCCTGAATATGAAAATACTTGATTCTGTTGTTAATGCAGTATATTTTTCAAAGCATCTGCCATCAATATAGTTATTAATGATAAGTGTTTTGCCCTTTAACTCAGTCAGTGTCATATGCGACAGCATGTTCACGGCATTGAGTTATTTATATTGTTTTTGCAGCCTACATGTACATACCTCCTTCCAAAGCGAATTTTAGGGTTTCCACATTGCATAATCCATGTCAGTCGCTCCAGTTCTCCTGGTTTCTGGATTGAATAAACTAGCCAGCAGTTAGGTTCCTAACGCACTCATGATACCATTTTTCATTTTTTGATTACAACGTCCCAAATTCATAGCAGCTGACCTTCTTGCCTGTTGGGCAGGAGGGGAAGCAAGTGAAATTTCTGGACAGAAATAGAAATATATGTGTCTGCATAATTGTGTAGGGTTGTACTGCCTGGTGTTAAGACACTTTTTCCATTACAGAGCCATGTTTGTAAAATGTTACACCTTTGAGCAGTTACCTTAAGGCTGTTCAGCCATGTCTCTGGAAATCCTCAGCCAAAACAATTAAGTCATTAGGTTAGGATGAAGAAAGTGTTTTTTCAAAGGAAATACGATTTCAATAACGTTGGAAACTTAGCACATCCACGTTTGAAGCAGGGATTTGCCATTAAGGAAGTAGCTTTTGCGTTAGGTGTGTGTCCACCTCGTCCCCTTCTGTCCTCTCCCAGGGAAATCTGTCAAACCTGAGGATGAGGGCAGCGCTGGCAAACCCGGTGGGGGTGAGCTGGGCAGCACGGGAGCGGGGCTGGAAGTGAGGGAGGGTGGGAGGAGGATAAGCAGCGTGCAATGAAGGTCACAGGTCAGGTCTCTAGTTCTAGCACAGGACTGTTGCCATATGAAGCGGATGAGATATTGCACGTTTTGTTGTTTTCCTCAACTTTGGGATTTTTGGTTTTTTGCGTTACTTACTGCCTGTCAGTCAGGCTTCACCACTCAGTAGTATCTTCTAAAAGTCTCATCACTGCAGCCTATGAATGCTTTTTCTAAGCAATATATTTATTTTCACAATCTTTCTATTGCTACTGGAGTTGTATCTGTGTATGCTAGAGGTTTACCTTTCAAGATGCACTGTGGCTTTGCAATCCATTTTTACACATATGTAGGCACACAAAAAGTAAGCAAGCACAAAATTACTTGGGGTGTGAAGTCAGGTATTTCACGTGTTTTGTTAAATTGGGGTTTCCAGCATTACAGATTTTTGTATAGTATCCCGAATGTATTTAATCTGAAAATAGAATTTAACATGGGGTAAACTTGAGACTCTTGGTGAACATGGGATTTTTTTTTACTCCATCAACTACCTTGTAACCTTTTCTAATGCCTTTTGATCCATTAATTCTCTATTGTGAAAACATTTAAATCGCCACTTCAGGCAAGGAGGAGGCAACCCCTGTGAGGAGGAGGTTGCTCCCCGCTAATTGTATGCACCTACTGCAGAGCCGATAGGCTGAGCTAGCAGCAGCAATTAATACAGATGAGCGAGCGCTCGGGATCATCGCTTACAGAAGCAATAAATCAGTTGAGCACCTGAACAGCAGCCTTTCAGAGCACATTAGGCAAACTGGCTCAGTAACTTAATTTAAACAAAAACAAAAACACAACAGTGTGATTAAAGCAAAAAACTCATTTTATTGTTCACAATGAGCCTGCTAGCAGTGCGTGCCGTTTTGTTGGCTGTATTTTTATATCAGTTATGCAGAAAGCTACTCACGTTTGCATGGATCCTGTGGTTTGTGGCATTATTCCCCTTACTTGGATCTGTATGTTTCAGTCAGCAGGCTGTGAAATTCAGTGTACTAGTAAGTCTGAAGTGTGCTTTTTTTCCCTGAGTTGGTGTGATTAGATCAGTGTCTTGAGCAGAATTTTGTCCCTGAAGGCGGGGAGGAGGGGGGGAGGAAAAATGGTGGTTTATGAAAATCTATATCTTAGCCTTAGAGATAATATTTAGAAGAAATAGTCAATCTGTATGGCAGAAAACGGTCAATCTTTGTGGCAGATCTTATGCCCTAATTTAAACCTGTTTTTTAGCTTTAGCAACAAAATCAAATCTTAAAAATAAAATTCACCTTTTTCCCCAAATCCTATAGAAGGTGAGTGATTTGAATTATATATTTTTAATCAGATATTTCCTTTTTGCATATTTAACATCCTGGCTATCGTAACGAGTTATATCTCAGCAAACTAAAAATCTCTCTTCTTTGTGTTTGGACTATGAGGAAGGCTCAGCACCAAACAAGTCCCTGTCAGTTATGTTTTCCACCGGTCCATACACCTCCGTAAGTGAACCCCCATTTGGGGGTAATAAAAATTCAAGATACTGTATTTTTTCCTCCAACTTCAGCTTTCCAGAGTCCTGCTGCTCAGACAAGCCCCAAGTCATTCCCTGGGGGGTGTCAGACCTGCCGAGAAGGGTCTTGGTGACGGCCAGCTATAACCACGTTTGTGTCCATGGACCTTTATCTGCTTTCTGTTTCCAAATGTTCGAGCACAGGCTCTCATATGAAATACTGGACAAAATGTGGACACTTCCACCAGAGAACACATTTTTGTCTCGTGAAAGAAACCAAAACAGACTGTTTTTTCCAGGCCGCTTGTGGGGCAGCAGCACCGCAGGACCCAGCATGCTGCTGCATGCGAGCAGACAGAGCAAAGCTTCGTTAGCCGGGGCGGGGAGAGGCTAAACCCAACGAAGGAGGCTTGGGAAGGTGCCTGAGGGAGAAAGCAGCCTGCGTGGGGCTGTGGGAGCCGCTCTGCCCACGTGAGCGATGACAGCACTGGGGTGTGTGCCGCTGCGTGCGGGCAGAGAGGAGGCAGACTTCTTGTTTGACAAACACCGAGGTCATAAATTCAAGCAGTTAAAGCTCAGCCTTCAGCACTGCTCCTCCGTGCATCGCACCCTGTCGCAGGCTGCAGTTTTGTGGTAATCCCCAAGCTCACCCCATTAAGTGTGTGGAGGGGGCCCGTCCCCGGGGCGAGCTGGCACCGTGCAGCGAAGCGGGCTTTGCGCACGGGAAAGCACGCTGGGAGGGGAGGTGCTTGCATGTCCTGTGATACCTGGAGCACGAAGCGCCTGCTGCCTCGCTGCTGAGGCCCTGCCTGCCCCACGGACCCCGTGCCGAGCTCCACGGGTTGATCCCTGTCTCCCGCATTCTTTCCTTTGGCAGGACTTGGGTCTCCTTTGCCAACAGCTGAGCGTTTGCAGGAGCAGCTGGTCTTGGGGAAGGCTGGTTTAAGATAAAAGGTTCAGTGTAGTACCAAATATCCTGAAAAACCTGCTCTACAAATGTGTCAGATATGAGTGGGGTTTCTTAAAACTTAAAGGGACAATATTATTCCCATTTTACAGATAAGGAACAGAAATTTTTCTTGTAGCAGTATATGAAGGTAACTCAGATATTTGATATAACGAAGAATATCACAGGAGATACACTTATTAGTCATTTCCTAAGAAAACAAAATGTGTATGATTTTGCTGCTGGTCTGAGCATGCCATCCCCTTGTACCCTTTGAAAACACTGCTGATGCCAGCAAAGTTGGAGATTTTAGTTTTCTGCAGTTCTTGTGAAAATGGGTGGTTGGACAGGTGTAGGGATCGTGTTGATGTCCGATGGAAAGGTACGGAGAGCACAGCCCTGGTGGCGTTTGGCGATCTGGATTTATGGTGGTTTATGGTGAGAGGTAGTTAAAGTGGGATTCTCTCTTTTTGGTCCAGACATGAGAGCTCCCTTCTGACACCCCAGAACCCCTTCCCCACTCCAGTCACATCTCACTTCTGCCCCTAATTCTCCGAAATGTGCCTTGCACAACCAAGTGCTTCGTGTTGCACAGGGTACCTGCGGGATCAGCCCTTTGGGGTTAGGTCCAGTTCCACGACAGTGCCATTCCCATTGCTCTTCACAGCCCCTCCTTGAGCCAGGGTGAGATATGTAACATTGCTGAAAACCTCACAGTGTTTGTGAGGTGTGTAATTCCTGATTTAAGTTCTTATGACTTCAGGCTTACGGCCGTGTGTTTTAATGTCCCGAGGGAAATGTATGTACAGGAAGCAGCTGTAGTTCAAGAGAAGAATACCTGCCCGAGTAAATGTAATATCAGGCTAGCAGTATGTACCAAAAGGGTTGTCAAGCATTGGAACAGCTGCCCAGGGAAGTGGTTGAGTCACCAGCCCTGGAGGTATTTAAAAGACGAGTAGATGTGGTACTTAGGGACATGGTTTAGTGGTGGACTTGGCAGTGCTAGGTTAACAGCTGGACTCCATGATCTTAAAAGTCTTTTCCAACCTAAACAATTCTATGATTCTGTGATTAATTTGAACGTTTTTTTATTTCCACATGTTTGCGAGTGTATATGCGTTTGCACTCCTTAGAAACAGCATTTATGTAAAGACCACAGTCCAGTGGCAAGTGTTTCTCAGCGCTGTGCAAATCTGCCGGGGTTGCTCAGTATGCCACCCCAAGGCAGTAGCAGATGTTACCCACTCCATCAGCTGGGCTTGCCTCTCCTCCCCGTCTCCCGAAGGGATTGTCTTTGTCAACAGCCCTTGCCTATGAGTATCTGAATATTTAAAAGCAGTTTCTGTAATATCAATTTTTGCATTTAGGTGGGAAATTCAGAAAAATATATATTCTTTTTTTTGTTTATACAGCTATTTTGCTTGGTTTTTATTAAGAAGTTTATTGTCAGAGAAACAGAACCGATGCTGCCAGTAGTATGCATATCTGAAGGAAAGTATGGCTTCAGCTCCAGGGACAGGTAACAAAGAGAACCGAAAGCAGGGATGCTTACTTGCTTGCTGTGCTAGATAATTTTTATATTTTGCAGCCGTAGTTCATAATTGCAATAGATGTTTTCTGGCTGCAGAGCATTGTGATCAGGCGTATTATTTGAGATTCATTCTTTCCTTCCTGATGTGGATGGTGAAAGGTCCTCTCTATTGGAATCTGATTACAATTTCCATTTTGCACAAATAGCCAACCGGTTGGGAGGCTGATGAAATGCGCTCAGTGCCATTGATGGCACAACAAGCAATAACAGTCTTTAGTAAGACGGATCATGCGCGGAGTCTAGATTATCGTTCCATATTGGTCACACGTGTTCTAGCTGGGATAGCTGTGCTAAAGGGAAAAGAGGAATTCTTTCCCTGAAAAAATTTGCAGAAAATTGTAGTTTTATTTTGCTGTGTTTTATATAGCTGATACCCGCTTTTAAATTAATGTTACATTTAGAGATGGTGTTTGACACAGCAGGTAAGTTGCATTTAAATGTTACAGAGGGCTTAAACAACCAGCAAACAATAGTGTGTTTGAGGATTCAATTACATTATCTACATACAATGTTACCAACTTAAAATATGTATTCTTCATATGTTAAGTGAGAAAACCAAAGCTACATATGCTTTTTGCTGTTCAGTGTCTGTATCTAATAAAATAGTGCCCAAACATTGTCGATCAATAGTTTGCATGTTTAAAAGGAACACTTCAGAATAACTTTTTTATGAACTGCTGCTTCATAAGCTGTGACAAGTCAATAAATCAGCCTATGCTTGCCTTTGTAGTGAGTGAGATGAAGAGAAACTCAGACTAATTTAATTCATCATACAAATTAATATTATTCCTTCATTAGGGTTGCAGATGCCAAGCCAGGCATCCTTACCTTAAAAGAACAGGAGAGGAATCAGAGTTTTACCGTCTTACAGATATGTGTGATAAGAATAGTCGCAAACCCAGGAAAACGCCTGTGAGACATTACTCATTTTAGGAAGGAGAAATGTGGGAGAAAATATACAAAAATAATTGGCATAATACTGCTTTTGAGGCAACTAGCAGGGGTTTGGATTTACAATGGATGGGTTGATTAATGCTTAGTATTATAATTATTGGAAATTATTTCTCTTAACTGTTTTGGAGTTTCTCTTGACCTTTTTTTAATTAATAGTCTTTGCTGGGAGCTCTTGCATTCATTGGGAAGAAGGTGGGATTTGCTGAGTAAAACGTGAAAATCGTAGTCGTCTCTGTTGCCCTTGTTCTTCAGAGAAGGACCAGCTGCATGTCAAAACAGCAGTCAAGCAGGAGGGCTCTGATATCAAGCTACGCTCCTGCTGCCAGAGCCATGCGAGCATTAGGAACGCAGTCACTTCAGGGTGCTGCTGGGGCTCCCCTCTTACTTCTCTGTCTCTTCCCCCAGGCTCACTGTGCTACTCCAGCACCAAACACATGGGACTGGCCTGGGGAACTCATTGCTTGAAGGTGTAAGCAGCGTTAAGCATTTATGGAATAACATGAAGTACTGAAAACTGCAGTAAATATAGGGTATGTTGAAGGGTATAACCCTTAATGCAGTCTAGCCTGCCGACAGTTAGGAAGCGGGAGCCTGGGCATTTTGGGGCAGTTCCCCTATCTACTTGTCTACAGCAGGAAATTTTTAATAGCTACTATATTAGTGGCTCATGGTGATAAGATTGCATGAGCAGTGTTTCATCTAATCCAAAATGGCACGTCCTGTCTTCACATGTATGTGAGTGCATATGTGTGACCATAAACTTTGAAGTGTTTTATTTTACATATACTGTATCGGTGTTATTTTCCACCTTTTCGTCACATATGTTCTCTTTCCATATAGGCAACAGAGTTGCATCATTGTGCAACTGGCTGTACTTAGCACTTACAGTGTTTAAAAAAAAAAAAAAAAGAAAAAAGAAAAGAAAAAATCTTGTTTAAATATATACATCCCTTGTTAACTTCAAATTTCTTTAATTTTGTTTTATAAGCATTTGCATTCATCTTTGTGAAATGTCATAGCATAGGAGCACATAATCAATTCCAACGTGTACTACTTGAGTATCATGTTGGGGAGCGTCTCTGAGATGATGGTATGCAGCTGGTTGGAATAAATTGCTATGGAGAACAGCAGTAAAAGTTACAGAATCACAGAAGAGCCCAGGTTGGAAGTGACCTCGAAAGATCATCTGGTCCAACCTTTGGTGGGAAAGGGAGCCTAGATGAGACCATCTAGCACCCTGTCCAATTGCATCTTGAAAACCTCCAGCGACGGGGACTCCACCATGTCCCTGGAGAGGTTGTTCCAGGGAATGATTGTTCTCATTGTAAAAAAAACTTTCTCACATCAATGTGAAACCTTTCACGGTGCAACTTGTACCCGTTGCCCCTTTTCTTCTCCGCGTGGCTCCTTATGAGGAGAGCCTCCGTTCTCTTTGTAGCCACCCTTTAAGTACTGGAATGCTGTGATGAGGTCCCCCTGAGCCTTCTCTTCTCCAGGGAGAAGAGACCCAACTCCTTCAGTCAGTCCTTCAGCTAGTCCTTGTGTCCCCCGCAGCATGAAGACGATGGCACATTGTCTAGGAGTACAATTTCAAACTAACACCGCTAGCTGCTGCCAGGGAAGCAATCCATCAGCACCAGCACCGGGCTGACACTGTAGTAAGCTGGTTCAGAGATCTACATGTTGGAAAACTAATTGCTGCTTGTGTGGTTATCTTTCTGTTGCTGTAGTTACCAGTTTAGCACAAGAGATGTGATTGCCAGCGTCTTTGTTTCAAGCTATGGCTTGAACGTGTTGTAATTCAAAATGCGTAGCAATAGCCAAAAAGAAAAGGAGCTGTTTTTACCCTGCGTCCCGGCCTTTGGAGAGCTTTGATTTCATCTTCAAAACTACTCAAGTACATGCAAAGATAACCCCTTGTTCCGGTGGTGCCCAGTCACTCAGGTTTTACTTTCTCCAAAGATAAACCTGGTTGAATCAATTACTGGGTTGCCCTGTAAAGAGCCTAATGACGATGACGTCAGCTGCAACATAGACCCACCTATCGGTGTGCTACCGAAATTGAGGGGACAGGCACCTTTGGGGTGACAGAGCCTGGGGAGAAAGGAGCAACTTAAAATAGCTGGACTGCCACGTATTGCTCACGTGGCTTTGCGGTAGTTGAGAATAAAATACACATCATTGTTGGTATGGGTATGTTTGTGCATCAGACACCGGTGCTATGGAGAAGGTTAAGTTGTGATCCCTGACTCCTACAAGTTGTTGTGTTGACTTCTTTCATTGATATTGTGCGTCTTCCACTGTTACGTAGGTCATGGGTTGTCCACACTGCTTAAGAAAATTCATTACAATGATGTGTAACAGGAGAAAACTTCTAAGATTAACATATAGTTTGGTCAGCACTGTGATGGAAAAAACAGCTACTTCCTATGAAATGATGATCATTTTTATGGAAATAGCTTTATTTAGAAAACATTATATAATTTAGATTAAAATAAATAGCATGGTTTAATGGAATTTTGCAATTAACAGGAATGAAAATACAAAGTTTAATGCACAAGTTATGACCCGAGTCATATTGGCTTTCTCCTTCCTGCTAGATTATAAACAAATTTTGGATTAAAATAATGATAGTTTACTCTTTCTATAGCACTGTAATATAATTTCATAGTTAGAGGAAGAATGCATTTAAGCCAGCATAGTTGGGTTCTCTCCATAAATTGAAACAAGTCTGATCTAAAACTCATTTACTGTCTTGGAACAGAATTGATCTTGCTTTCACATTTGATTCTCCCACTGCAGATTTTGAGAGGAAGAAAAATGGCGTTGTTAGGTCAGTTTAACTAGGCCAGAGTTAGACTGAAAAGACTGGGAAACCAGCTATTATAAACACTTTCTTCGTTCTCCTTTGTCTCCCTTTCTCTAATGTATTATGCAAAATCTTACATAATTTTCAAACTTAGGGGCAGCATTTGTCTGGCCCCACTTAGGAATATTCTTTGCTGTCTGTTCACTTCATGTAAAAAGCAATATATATTATGCTGTTTAATAGAAATGTTGGCAATTTACTGCATCTAGGTTCGGTTGTTCTGACCTGTTAAACCTCCGTTAACAGAGGAAATGTTCCCCTTAAGATTAAATAACATTTCTGATGTTTTTAAGTCTTCAAAGTGAATGAGGAGACTTCCTTTCTAATCAGATATGAGGCAAAAACCTATTTTTTTTCTTGTATTGTTAAAAAATGAAATTTTAACTGTCCAGTAAAGCATGGAGTTATATATGTGCTGCACAAACACGTTTGAGTAGGAAGCACTTAATTTTCAAAACCCTGAGAGGTTGTTATAAATCTCAGGACAAACTTTGCTTCGTCGTGCGGGCTGGGAGCCGGCGGCACTGGTGGGGGAGCAGAGTTTAGTGGGCCTAATGGTGTCCTGCTAGTGTGTGCTGCATAATCATCTCTGCTGTGCTCCAATTGCCCATCTTCCAGCGTCTGTACCTTTACAAACATTTACCTTTTCGATATAAATGAGAAAAAGGACTTACAGCAAGTCATAAGTGTCATTTTAAATGTGCATTTTTGCTAATCCCAACTCTTGCTCTTTTTTCAGCTAATGGGAGCCTCAAGTAGCAATTTAAATTTCCTGACAAAATAAGCAGGGACTACCTTTCTCTAGATACTTTTCAAAACTGTATTATTTCTTGAGTATTTGTGATAGAAGGGGCTGTCCCTCAGTGCTCAGAAGGGCAAAGCCAAAACTACAGCGGCTGCATGCCGAGCAGCGAGCCCCGTGAGTGGGAATTGTTTCCCTCCCTTTGCAGTGGCTGGGAGGAGCAGGTGGGGGCTATCGATTGCCTGCACAGTGAATGTCCTATTGTTCTTGGCCGCCGGCAGGTAGGGGCAGCCTGCGCCGCCCCTGGAAAATCTTACTGCATCCGGAATATTGAGAATTAATTTTGAATTGTTGCATAGCGAATGAAATGGCGCAAAGTGACCAACCATCGACGCAATCCAACAGTCCTCGCCTGAGCGTGAGCCGCAGATAGCAATCTCGCAGCTATCTTGTATGATCTGCAGAACAAAATGGCTGCACAGCAATCCAGGCTTTCTTAGGTGATGTCTCTGCCTTTCCTACCTGGGCATCCCCTCGGCTGGTAACGCAGTGCACAATGACAGCTGCCCCAGCACTGCAGCTCGCCGGCTGGGGGGATTCTGCAGGATTTTAGTGGTGTCACTTGCTCTGACATGTAGGAATTGGGGATTATTTCTCTTCAGCCTCTCTGCTTTTCTCCTTTTATGCAGGAGCAACTCAAATTTAATTCTAAATTGTTTTTTACTTTGAATAAAATGCAGTCTTGTTACTGTCATGCGCAATAACTACTTAGCTTCTTCATATACTCTAAGACCGTACTTTTGAAAAGAAATTAAATTACTATTTATTCATGTCAATTCTGAAATTACCTTAGAAGTTGCAGGCATTGCACCTGTTGCAAGAATGGTACTTAAATGACTTGAAGAGGTCATCAGCAAAAAAGAAGTCTCTCCTAACATAAGTTCAGTTGAAAAAATTTAAGTGTCAGAATTAAAAAAAAATGCTGAAAATTAATTCTGTAACAATTAGGAAATTTGACATTGAATGTGATTGAAAAAAAATCTTTTCATCATTACATCTTTATAAAAAAATTCTTCAAATAATATGACTAGTTAATTTTTAATTTAGGTCTAAAAATATCCTCTGGTTTTATACCTGTCTGAAAGATGAGAGAAGATATGTAATAAAAATTCACTGCACTAGAAGTAGGAAGGGATTCAGGGATATGGATTTTTAACCCAGCTATCCCAATTTATATTTCTGTCTTTCTGTGGACGTTTCACTCAGGTATACGTCAAATCATCCAGAAAGGGTCACAATTTGGTTTAATTTCTTGCAGAAAAACACTATGCCTGTGGACACGGGGAGAGAGGGCAACGGAAAAAAAATTAGAGCTATGATTCTTCACTTCTTTTTTTTTTTTTTTTGCCAGATTCGGTTTTTTTTTTATTTTTTTTTTTTTTTTTTTTTTTTTACATAAAATCAGAAAAAGATGCAAAGCAAGTTAAATCGTATTCTTGGAGTCCATCATTTTTTATTTAGTTGGAACTTGATCTCGTGGCAAATTATGAGAATAGGAATCAGAGTTATCAGTGTCTCATTCATGCCTGTGCTATTGATTTTCCTGAGCAAATTATTTAATTTTTTAAAATCTATCGGCAAAATGGGGTTAACAATGCTGACTGATGTAATATGGTTAAAGCTCTTGAGATTCAGCAAGGAAAGGCATTTTAGAAATCCAAGCAGGTATATGCCTTGAAAATAACTGATAAGCTTTAGTATTTGTGTCACATTTTCATTAATAAAAACGACATAGGGATCAAAGACTCAAACCTTTATTTTAGTGTTCAAGTAAACACATGAAAAAGTAGGCAGATTTGTAACTACGCCACTGTTCGCTGGATATACCTTTTTGTGTGGATATCTCTGTGCTGTCACATGGGATGTTTCCCACGAGGATATATAGAAATAGTTTCAGAGAACTGGCAGATTTGCTATCTCTATCCTAAATGTTGAAAGCACTTCAATACTTGTGTCCAAAATTTTATCCTTCTCTACTGGTTGAGAAAAGTCCAGTCTGGTTTTGGTACTCCTGATAACTCCCTTGTACTGATAAGGTGGTCAGCTCTGTCCAGGGACAAAATCGCTGCCTTCTGCTCTCTGGATTGCCTCCTGTATGGCTCTTTTTCATTTCCATATGCTTGTGGCATACGTGTACCAATGCAGAATAAAACATCTGGAACAAAATGATGTTTTAATACAAATTTATATAGGAATGTGTCATTTCCTGAACTACATTTCTGTTAAGTTACTGCTTGAAGTAATTCTGTCTAGTAAGTCGCACCCTCATTTTTAATGAAAGGAGCTTTTGTCAGTTTGTTTCTTAATGACTTTTTTGAACAGAAGGTACATGTAAATCATCAAAACTTAGTTTTTACTAGGGCAGATTTTTTATTTTTTGTTTAAAGAGTATGATGTTACCTAGATTTCCATCAAGAAAGACAGCACCCCCTGCTTACAGTAATTTCAGTATGCATTGAATGTATGAGCCCTTCCAAAAGCAGGAGGAGCACACTGAAGTGCAGTCACAAGCTGCATTCTGGTTTGGTAGGATCTTTTCTGTCACATCACCATGTTGGCCCAAACTTCTACTAAAATACCTTTAAATAGATATTCTCTTGCCCATTTGATGGCAGCGCGAGTGTGTAGGTTCACTAAAAGATGCCGAATCAGCGCCAGGCGTGAGCAGGGACCTGCCCTGGGCTGCGCAGGCAAGGCTGCCGGTCCCGGGAATGCACATTAGCCTGGCTGCTCCCTGTCCTGCTCCACACTAATGGACTCAAAGGTTAAGAGCAAAGGATCTCCACAGCCCCAATCAGCAGAGCTTTTCCAGGGCTAATTACCTCTTTACTGCGCTGACTCTAATGTGACATGTTTATTGCCTTAACTAACAACTCATTAGCTTAGTTGATGTTTTTGTCAATATTAATTCGTTCATTTAAGCCAAGTCAAAGCTTAAACAAAGATGTCCAGGCTGAGAAACGGGCAGCAGAATGACTTTTGTTTAGTTCATCTTTTTCCGTAGCTCAATTTACACGAGGCAGGTGCCAGCAGGAGCAATGCTAGGAGGATTCCTATGAAAAAGGTAGGCATAGTTCATTGTAGTAATGTTTGAGTAGTCATGCTTTTTAATAAGGTTCTTATATTTGAGACATAAAATTCACACAAACTAGAGCTTCATGGCCTGTTATGCACTTCAAGAAGAAACTTTCAGTTCTTCTGTTACACACGTATAAGGGATTAGTGTGAATGGACTAGAAAAGCATGTCTGTTGTTGGCTTTTCTGAATGCTTAAAATGACAGGCGGTTTATTTAATAAACAAACCGAGCAAGGCATAGAGGACAGTTCTGAAAACTAAAGAAAAACCTGTTAAAATCAATAGGTTATCTTTATCACAATAGCAAGCTAAATGAACATTATTAAGAGGTAACAAATAATTATGTAGAGATAATGATAAATTATCTTTATCTGGAAGCATTGCTTGTTTTAGCCCTCCTACACGTTTATATAGATGTAATTGTTTTTATTAAAAAATAGTCTATTAAATGAAATTGTTAATCATGTTTCCTCAATATGCAGAACCTGGATCAGAATTCAGGTATGTTGAAGTTGTTTGGGACATCATTTCTCTCTCCCCCCCACCCCCTTAAGCTATATTTCTCTCTAAAAGAAAAAAAAGGCATTGTGGGGAGGAGGGAAAGTGAGTTAATGAGGATGGACACCAATGCTGTGAGGTAGTCGTAGTAAAATGTATGAGTTAGGCGTGCAGCCCTCAGGAAGGGAGGCGATGCTGCGGGTGGGTTACTGGCACGGCGGGTACCTTTCAGGGCAGAGCCCCCAGCCCCAGCCGGCTTCCTTTGCTGCCTGTGATCCTCTGCAGCGATCGTAGGAGCAATTTGAATATCCTGCTCTCTGATTTGGGAAATTCATTTGTCTTGTCATTCTAGATTCTGCTGTCGCTTTTGGAGGGGACAGTGCTGATGGCAGAGTCTCTCTTTAACATTAATGTCTGAACGGCCAGGACACTCAAACGTAACAGAAATGACCCAAAATTCAGTTCCTTCACCTACGAGAGATAAATGTTTGAGCTTACATCTCTAACTGACCTTAACCACCAAATACTGAGTCCTTCAAAGGTGGAGACATGTCCAGCAGTTCCTGCTGAAACTCTGCAATGGTTATTCTTTAAAAACAGAGTTACAGGTCAAAAGGCGAGCACAGCTCTTCAGTCTAGGGGTCTAGAGCCTCCCCTGGTACCAAGCGCTTTCTGCCCTTTCCTGAGAGCTGCCTGTCTTATCCACCAGTGCCCAGTATTGGGAAGATGGCACAGCTCAAAACAAACCACAGCACTGCAACAGCCCTGCCCCAAAACCTGAGAGCACTGCATCAATAATAATAATAATTTAAAAAAAATCTTAATGTGTAAGATATGCATGAGACAAGACTGGCAGTGGGTCTATAAAAAATGGACTAAAATGGACTAAGTACATTTCCTATTTGAGAGCCGATTCTCAGTTTTATTTGCTTTTTTATACACGTCTAATGCTCACTTACTGAGGTGTGACACTGGAATGGTGAAAATTATACATCTCCTTGTGAACCTTCAGGCAACTCTTCTCAACATATAGCTTATTTGTGGGCCCCACATCAGGGAGATTTCTGCTCAGGTATGTAGGGTGGTATTGGTATTTAAATGCTCGTGTGCTGTCCAGTGTTTCCTTAGCAGAAGGCCCAGGCACGGTTCTGGAGGTGCTGAGATCTGGGAGCGGAAGCGGTCACAAACAACATCCTGTTGTGCATCCCGAGACAGAGTGATGCGGAGGCTTTACAAATAATTTCATTCCCTTTCCCAAATAAAGCATTACTACGTATCTGACATCGAGGAGGTGTCAGTAGGAAGAAAAATCCTTGCTGTAAAATTGGGTATCTCGTTCCCGAATCACCCACATCTGGGAGCCGATGCTGCCGAGCTTCTCAGTGACAGGCCAGGGAGCTTTGTTGGATTACCACCAAGGCTTTCTTCTCTGCCGTTTCCCCTTCTAAACTCATACTGGGGCGAGAGCAGGACAAGTAGGCAAATCCCCTGAGCTGCTTGTCCCAGTTTATCAGCTCATCAATACATGTTTTGCTTGCGCGTTTCTTTTTCTGCTTTGTGCAAGGGAGCTGCCTTGCCAAAGATTTGCTGGGAGAGAACGCCGGGGCGGCAGCTCTCCCTGCGGTGAATGGCCGCTGCCGGGGAGCCGTGCCCACCGTGGGCTCTGGGGAAGGGGGGAATACAACACTGCCCTGAGACAGCATCACTCTTGCAGTGTTAGTCACTGCAGCTGTGTCCCCAGATAGTTAGTTCCCTTAAACTAAACATCATCTCTGCTGATTACTGAGGTGATGTCATCATGGTGTAGCACAGGATTTTAATTAAAGAGGAGATCTGATTGTGCCACCTTATCTGAGCCCCTGCACGGGCAGGCGCATGGCACGTTTGGAAACAAGCAGCTGTTTTGGTGACTTTGACTTATTTTTGTTGTTTCTCACTCAATTAAGCACATCTAGCATGAACTGCTTCTAGCTGTAGCCAAGATACCGATGAAAAAGTGTGTAATCTCAACGTGGTTGATTTTAATTGATATTTTCCCAAGTTTAATCTTTTAAGCTTGTTTTTCTTAGATATCCTTTCAAAATGATGTACCTTTTTTTTCTGAAAACTTTATTACCTATGTTAATGTTATTGCAGATTTTCAGGGTTTTCTTAGCAAGTGTCTATTGAAGGGAGGACTTTTTTATCATTTCTGCTTTGATTTATTCTTTTTTGCACAATTTTCAAGCAGAAATATTTAGGCATGGAGACTTCTTACATTTTTTCCAAAAATACATTTAGTGCTATTTCTTTTGCAGTGAAAATACTATGTTGAAGACTCAACGCTGGCAGTATTGGCATGGGCCTGTTTATGTGGCACAGTGATCTGAATCAGACTGATGTGTTGCAGTAACAAACTGGCTGTCGTTGCTATTTGAGAATGCTTTAAAATTCTCGCAGGTAGCGACTGGCGGGGTTGCAGCATTGCTAACGGGGTGAACACTTCTAATCCATCCTATGCTTGTGTGTACCAGAACAGTCTCCCTGCCTTCTGCTGTTCGTTGAGCTACGAGTGATGACGGGGAGCGTGGATACCGTTTATCTGAGACAGTCTATACTAGTATCCCCTGCCTTTTGGAGCGTTGTTAGTGTCTGCGTTTGAGGACTGCTATGGGTTGCCATCCTGGATTCTGTATGAAATCCATGGCACAGGGAGTCTCTGGGCATCACGTACCCTGAGGTTAATTAACATAACTGATACCCACAGAACCATGTCTTTGTCTTTTTCGCTGGCTTTGGGAGGACCCTGCAGTTGTAAGCTCCTGCACTTTCTTCGTGAGATAAAGCCTTAATATGGTGACTTATGAGCAGGTTTCCATACTACGTGTTTCTCAACAGCAAGTATTTGGAAACAAGGCAAAATCAATTCTGCAGCTCTCTTTTCACTGTCCCGTTCTCTCCCGCTCTGCACGGCAGGCAAGGCACTGACGTTTCTGCTGCTGCAGCCGCCCAGCCCCAAGCTGCCTGCGCACAGCACCATCCGCAGAACCGCCATCGACCTCATCGGCCGCGGCTTTACCGTCTGGGAGCCCTACATGGACGTCTCCGCCGTGCTGATGGGCCTTCTGGAGCTCTGCGCTGACGCGGAGAAACAGCTTGCAAAGTAGGTATCTCATTTATTCACTTACAAATACTTACTTGTATCATTTCCCGCCCACGGATCTAGGTTTTGCAGCAGTTGGTTCAAATCCTGTGGTACTTGGAAAGAAGGTGGGACAAGGAACAACTCTTTGTTTCAAGTTTTGCATTTGAGCCAGTACCATCTAAATTACGATTTCAAGTCTGCTTTAGTCTGGCTCGGTTTGCAGTCTTGGGCAGCTGCAGTGGGCGATCTCAAAAGGAGAGGGTTTAACCACGGCAGGAGAGATCCGGTCACTTGTGCGCAGTGGCACTGCAGCGCTGGCTTCTCTTGGCACGGGGAGTCACCCCATCTAAAACTGGGAGACACCAAACACTTGGTAGACATTGCCTGGGGCTACACAGCATTAATCTTCCGGTCATATTGCTAGTAATTTTGGGAAAAGAAGCGAGTTACACATTTTTTTATATCTAAAATATGTCTGTCTTTAACATAATTTTTTTTTCACCCTTTCTTAACTGTAAAAATAGTATTTTCAGAAGGTTTTTTCCACTGGTGTGTCTGAACACATGGATTTTTTTTCCCATGGTTTTACAAGCCATCCCGTCAGGTTGTGAATTGTTTTGGAAAGTACATTTTGGAAAAGGTGGTTATTTTATCAACAGCATTGCTGTTAATAGCATCAAGGTAACTTGTAGATTTAAGGATTGCTAAGAAATCATAAACTCAATAGACCACAGCCTGTCTCTAGGGTCAGAGAACAACTTGTTAAAGTGTCCTAAATCAAGATTTATATGGTATGCTGTCTTGTACCTCTGTTCTAACCTCTTTGAAATAAAATCTTCTTTCAATTAGGTATTTGTAATTGCGGTTGGAGGGGGGAGGGCAAATTTCAAAAGGAAGTCTGACACTTCGACATAAAATACACAGAAAAAAATATAACACTGCAGTTTTTGTGGGGGGTTTTTTGTGTATGGAACTCCCAAGTGCGTATTTGTTCCATTTCTTAAAAATTACTATAATTGTACAACTTCTAGTTATGTATACACAAGTATGTATGCAAGTTGTTACACTTGATGGTGCCGTGTATTACCAATCACGCCATCAAATAATTATGGCTAAATCAAATAATTATGGCTAAATGTGTAAGTGAAGCCATTAAGATGACTTGTGTAATAAAGGTAGTGTCTTAACCTTTTTTTAATGCATTTTGTGTTAAAATAATGGAATTCTTGAATGTTAGTGTTTGGGATTTATTTAATATGTGCAACTTTGCAGGACACGAGCAGCATTTTTGTTGAGTATCCATGAATTTTATGATCTGAGGCCTAAATGTAATAAATTTCAACTGGGGCCCCGATTCTCACATGAACAGTCTTTACTCACACCATTAATCTGATTAATGACAACAGGACTATTTGCACAGGAAAGGGTTTTGCAATATAGTCCTTATTTTTATTATTGTTTGTTGTAAAATTGATCATCTCGTCTGAAATTTATTCTAAATCTCTATCTGAACAATTATTTCTGTATTTCGTTTTTATAAAAAAAAGCAAACCACTTAAACGTGCAAAAGGAGAGGCTCTGATTTCTATGTATAAATAAAGAAAAAATAAGTCACTATAAGAAGCAATCACAGTAGGCTGTTTATATGAAATAAAACAATGATACTATGCTTCATGTAATTGGCTTTGAAAGCTATTTCAAGCTTCCTGCTTTTAATGGAAAACCTTGAAAAATGTAAGTGGATATACATTAGTGTTGCTCAGACAAAATTTTCATTCATAGATACATAGCTCTTGCATAGGAACAAATTAGTCCTCAGTTAGGACATACAAAACGTGTAGCTCCTGCTCTGGGTGGAGGGTTGCCTTGAGCAAATAGAAATTTCATATTTATTTGGCTGTCAGTATGAATTATTTTTGTAGTATTAAAGTTCTGCAGACATTCACTTGGAAAATGACTGTTGCTACAAATATTTAAATTTAATAATAATTTTCATCACATAAAATATAGAAATCATTGATCTTTTTTCTAATAAAACCTCAGCACGTTTTTGTTGTTACGCGAGTTTATGTTCTTAAATGCATAGGCTGTTACCGCGTTCGCGGTTCTGCGTTTTGAATCTGTGCTGATGGGCTGTGTTTCCAGCAGAACATAAACAAAACCTTCAGCCGGTGTGAATCACGATGGTGCCGTTTATTTCAGTAGAGCTTTCCTAATCTGCACCAATTGCAATTTTAGTGCTTTCTAAGTCTGGCATCCCAAGCCCTGTGTGAATATTCCCTAGGTTTTTTAAACATATTTCATGCTTAATTTTTAATTTATGTAGTGCTTTCTACCTAATATTTTAATTAGTGGCGTTCCTTAAGTGTTAACTTGTAAACCGTGCAGTAATTGCTAAACCATTCATTAATGGGGAAGCAGTTTCATTCCTAAAGGAAGACAGCTGACTGGTCTGTGATATTTTCTTTGCAAGGTTTTTGCCTGGGGGGGGGAATCTAGTGTCGGAAATTGCCGAGGTCATCATAATTGATTATTTAGGTATTAATTTTATTGTATTTCTTTTCATGAAATGCAGAGGTTCATTTTTCATCAGGTAATATTTTGCTTGATGGTATTGCTAATGTCTGTCAAGCTTTCTGGGTATATTCTGAAGCGTGTGGGAGAGGACAGTTTTATGTTAAAGGAGAAAGAAATGTCTGCAGTACTTTATTTTAAAACTGCAGTAGGCCTTCAGTGGCCCGGTGGATATTCGTCTGCGTGTGAAACGCTGTGCTGAGCGGAAGGAGGGTGTTTGCTTAGCTTACAGATGTTCTTGTTTACAGCATTGCCATAATAATATTACTTTAGATACTTAAAAAAAAAAATCCTTTAACAATTAGCCAATTTTCTGTTTTATTCTAAGGCTATTGTTTGCTAAATCACAGCAAACACTGCTTTTTTATGTTGCAACATACGAAACTGTAGAATATCCTTATGATTACAAATACCTTAATTATAAGCATTATTGTCAAGTGTTTAAACTATGTATTTATGTTTTCAGTTACTTTTCTATTTTAGTCAGGAATTTCTTTTGCTTGTAGCAATAACATTTAACGCCCTGAGCACTTTTACACACCCGTAGCATTTAACCTTAGAACTCAGTTTCAAATCTTACAGTTCCGAAAACTGCTCTATTATGAATGAATTTTACTTTACAAATGTGTTTACAAATGTTTATTTATAAACACACACATTTTAAATGCTAGATGCAGTAAGGAACTGACTGGGGTTGTCTTAAGACCACGTATGCATTTTATCATCCCTCTCTGGGGGAGGTGTTAAGGTTTCTGACTTTCTTTTACATTATACTAAGGCAGATATGACCAATTTTATATAGCAGTTTTAATTTCCTCAAGATTTAAAGAATGAATGATTGCCGTGTGTTGGGGGGGGGTGTTTCTGGGGAAATATGTACAAACTGGATGAACAATGTTATTTGGCTGAACTTCAATTATTTCATGCAGTGCAACAGAAGAAGCTGAAATGTTTTGCCTTCCCAGAGAATCTCCTAAGCCCTATTGTATGTAAATGTAGACTTACAGAAGCCAAGCGAACGCAGTTCCTCAGAAAGTCATTTTCATCTTGCGATTACATCCTTAGCTGTCATAAAGATTAGTATGGCTCTCTATCCACAGAGCACTGAATAAATGAATGTATCAGCATGTAGCCTTGAGGAGCCCGATGCAATTTTCATCATGATAAATTGCATAATAAGCGAGAAAGTGTTTGCTTATTAATCCATAACAAGATTTAGATTGAAAGTGGCCTGTTACGTTCATGACAGATACAGTACCGACTGCAGACAGACGAAGATGGAAAGAAATAGAGCAACAATGTGTGCAGGGGGTTAAGTGTGCATCTTACCCTCCCGGTGCCCTGCTGAGCTGCCCCTTTTTGTGCCTGATTTACCGTGTACACAATAATAGTGCACAGCTGCCTGGCTTCTCTCCCTGATGTTAAGAACGTTTATGAAAGAGCTTTTATGTCAAGCTTCTGCTTAAAAAAAAAAAAAAAAAATCACTTCACAAAAAAAAAAGCAGTGTTTTTCTTTTTTCCCCTTCTGAATTAAATAAATATCTGAGCTGTTATCCAAAACTCTGGTATTTATAACTCCTCCACTCTCCGAGTTCATCCTAGTCTCCAAAGATTATACTGTGCTAGCCTGCCATGCTGAATGAAACTGCTCAGTTGTGAGGATTAAGAGTATTTTTCTAGCATTTATTAGGCTTTGATTTCTTGGCATGGATGACGATAGGGATCATTGCTCTCCGTTATTTTTGCTCTTTGAATTACAAGCTACAATTTGATATAGTTTATGATATAAAATACTAAAATTAGCAAATTGCACTCTAATCGATCCATATGTTTTTATATACATGTATGTACTAAAATAATTAGGCTAAATCTCTTTAGTTTTGATTGTGTTTAGTGGAAAACTTTCTATACTTCTATGTTCTTATGGATTCTATCGGTGAAGCTGTAGGATATATAATAGGGACATCCCTGGTTTTCAAGTACGGTGGAACATTTTTAGAACATAGCCTAAACAATTGCTGAAATTGAGGATTTCAAAGGGGAAATGTGAGCTAGGTGTTTGGTCGTAAAGGTGATGTGGCAAGTTACTGTACGCTGCCACTACAGAAATGATTTAAACCTGGAAATAGCAGGGATTTGTGTCTGTGTCAGTTCTGGTTTAGGTCTTTGATTCCAGGAGGCTGGAGCTCAGTTTAGATGAGCTGCAGCTGTATCACGCGAAGGGCAGCTGTCCGTGGGCACCTGCAGCCTCTCGTGGAGGCTGAGGAAGAGGAGTACCACACTTGCTGGCTTTATGCCACGGAGGGAGTTTGGTTCCTCCCGTTCATTCAGCCATCACTTCAAGGCTGCCTGTATCAACATGCTGAAATTTCACATTCTTAGTCCCATGAAGTTTTCATCTGGCATTGCTTTATGGAAGTCAAGAAATGTAGAGATCCAATTGCTACATTTTCTGTTCACCGCTATCGAAACCTTTTCTGTCTACCTTTTCCTAGGTATGACCTACAGCTCTGCCCAGGTAGCTTGTTCTTTTCCACTTGTTTTAAGAATCAGCTTTTTTAATGCATCTTCCTTATTTTTTGTAGATAGGGAAGTACATAAACATTACTCTGAAGTTGTGATAACTTGTGCTAAACATATAAACAAGTTATCTTTTAAAATCTATATTTCGTTGAAAACATTATTCAAATAGTATATTGGTTCCCAAAGAACTCAGGGTGTTCAGATTACTGGCATGGGGGTAGTTGGTGATGGATTTGGGAAGGGAGAGAGCATCATTCCCTAATGATGCAGGATACTGGCCCCTGAGATCAGTCTTCTAGAAATGAGCTAAAAGGCACAAATCAAGAGCACAAATAGATACAGTAATAAATCCCAAGTTTTTTTACTGTCATTTGCAGGTAGCATATCATCTCCGGTGTTAAAGGCATGTGTTACAGCACAAGCTGCGTCCATTTTGTCTGTTATGTGTACAGAAATGATTCCTCAAATGTCTGCTTACAGTGCGGTGGGAAGTCAGGGGGCAGGATGAGGACAAGAGGGACAACACGTGCTGCCGACTCTTGATGGATGTACAGAAGTCCTAAAACTCATCAATACAAGAATAGAAGTCTGGGTGTGAAAGGCAGCATTTCCCTCTGTACGTTAGTTTTGCATCTGCTTTGGTTTTGTTCTGGGTTTTGGTGCAGTGAGCCTGTCCCATCTCACAGAGCTTTCCTCTGAAAGAGGACGTGCAGAGCAGCTGGCCCAGCCCCAGGAGGGGGTTAATCTCTGCCCACATACTACCACTGCTGAGCCATGCTAATGAATTAACAAAAAGCCTGTTGCTTTTCAGGAAAATGCATGCTTTACCAAGCACCCTGTAAGGAAAAGTACTGCTGGCAGAAACACGAAGCCTTTTTAGAGAAAAAACCTACTGAGGCCTGGGGGTTTGATTGCTTTCGGGAGATAATGAGCCCCTCTGAAAGTCTGACTCTGATACCTCCTTCTTCCTGGTGCATCGCTTTTGTCTGTAACATCTGTACAGGATTTTTTAAATTATAGTCAAATATGGTTTTACAAGTAAAAGGCCAATGGGGACATCTTTATTGTTGCAGAGACTTTATTGGTTTTCAAATTCAGTAATTTTAATGCATACAGTGATGGTGAGGAGTGGGAAGGAAAATTACAATAAACTTTGGTTTGTATATATGTGAATTCAGGTCTGTAAAATGGTGATCCATACCTCATCTTGTTGTTGCTCTGGAAAAATAGTTCATTTGGCAGAGAATGCGTTAACCACCCTGAAGTTCTTTGTTGCAAAGTGTTTAATTTGTAAGCTTCCGCAACATAAAATCAGATATTGCCCAGAGAATTATATTTAAGGACACTTTTTAAAAAAAAAAAAAAAAAAGGAGAGAAAAAACAGAAAAAAAAAGGATCGGTGCTCTCCTTTATTTCACTAAAAGAAAAAAAAAGAAAAAAAAAAAAAAAAAAAAAAAAAAAAAAAAAAGGAGAGAGAGAATGTGTCATCCTCTATAGACGCCTCCCTCTCTAAATTAAAGAAATAAGTAAAGTAACTGTTCAGTTACCACATGCTACCTAAATTCTCTACAAGAGCATAAACAGACTTTGCAATAAGCTAGTTGGGTTTGTAAACTTCTATTACTCTTTACAAAAAAATTCCAGTCAAAGAGCACTGGGGAAGAGGAACCCCTTCAAATAGTGCCCCAGAGGAGATTTTTGGTGCATCTGAGGAAGTGCCACGTCACGCTTATTTTCTCTTACTCACACTTGCACATGTGGTCTCCTGTTGAAGTGTTGGGGGAAAATCCCCACCTTTTGTGCTCTCCATCCTGGCTCTGAAAATGTAGATTTCCTTCCGTCTCACTTCCAAATAACGTCATTGTAAAGTCTAGTATAAGAAACATCAGAATAACTTCTGTTGAAGATAAATAATTTTTCTGGTTTAGCCTGAAAGAAGAGAAGCTCTCAAATGTTATTGTCACAAGGGGAATAGACAGATCAACCCAAATATTTTCGGAGTTTGAACAAGTGAACTGATGCTTTTTCTTGCCATTTTGAGTCCTGTGGGTTTGAACGCCATGGGCTTTGTGGCATAGCATGATGGAAATGCTGACACTGTATTGTTCGTGGGGGTTTGGTGTGCCTGGAATACAAGACACATGTATTGTGATTTCCACATCTTTTGGGTTGTTTCAATTTCTCCTTTCCCTCATTTCTTTTCAGAGCAGGTTGTGTCCAACTCTGTTTTCAGAGCAGAATGAACTTTGTTGACCCCGATAAACCAGATTTTACAAATTTGGAAGCATCGGGAGATGCTAAAGGGATAGAAGTGTGGAATGATTATACTGTTCTCCATGACTTTGCTTTTATTTTCTGTGGCTTGCCTGCCATAGAGGTTGCTGGCAGCTTTCTGGTTTAAAGAAGTCTTGAGGCTCCTCTAAGGTGTAAGGGCTAAGCCAACCAACCCAGTGGGTCCAGAGGAGTAAAAAGAGAGATCTTTTGGCCCTTTGCGTCCCAGGTATGCTGAGCAAAGTGGACACAGCTGAACCTCTGGCCAGCAGCCTCTGAACTAGTGCAGGCAGGCTGAGGATTTGGAGCAGTGCGTTCCCATTCAGCCATTCTCATAGCATCAAATGTGTAAAATGAGTGCCGTGGGAGAGCTGGATGAGGCAGCCCTGACTTAAACAATCCCTCTGGCAGCAGCGGGACTGCGCGGATGCGTAAAGGCTGCAGAATGAGAGATGTCTGGTTATGGTTGCTGTTGGTGCAGAGCCGCTAATGGGGCTTTCTGGTGCTCTGTTGTCACTGTGTTGTGCATTGTAGTGAGCCATAGCTTACCCAGCTGGGCCATCCTCGGCGTTTGGAGATGCATGGTGTTCTTCTGAAACTGCAGCTTCGAGATAAGATTATTTCACTGGACTAGTACTCATTTTATTGAATGTATTTTTTTTCTCATGTACATCTGTCAAAGTATGAAACCATTTGAAATCACATCGATAGTAGAGAAAGCTGCAGATTTTATCTTTTTTCATATAATAAAACTATCTGTATTTGTTAACGTGCACTTGAATGACATACTTTCTTTAATGACAAGCTTGACTTTTATTAACACTTAGCATTCACATACACCCATAATATAATCAGCTAAGGTGTAGGAACTGCTTTAAAACTCGATGCCTCTGTGTTGGCCAGTTAGTGCCGCTCACTTACACGTGTTTGGGAGCAGCAATCTTCCTGTGCAGCGTGGGAGGATCCGCTCCCTCTCTGAGCCTCAGAAACAGTGATTGCTGCCCATGGTCGTATGCAGAAAAGTACTTCATTTCCAAAGAAAAAGAGAAAACCTATATATGTTGTTTACAGGTTAATACCTTTTTTGTTACTTAATCTTTAAGTAAAATAAGCAAAGAGGAGGGATAGCTGAAGAGGGGTTTCAGTGCATTCTCAAACATAATTTTTCACGACTTAGCAAAATCCATGAGGAATTGCAGCATCCTCAAATGGTGGACTGATACCAGGAATGACCAAAAGAAACTATCTTTCTTTTGTTTTGTCTTTTTTTTTTTTATATTTAAAAAGACTTCGAGGGCTACTGCTTGCTGCTTGGTGGAAGTGTGGTCATAGCAGCATGATTGATCAGACTGTATGTCAGAGGAAAATTTTAAAATGTTTTAGAGCTGGCAAACTTATTTGTGGTCTCTCTTTCCTTGCTGCAATAGTCATGTCAGAGAAAGTTTCCTTTGTGGGATAGGCTGAATGTTTCAGGTTAATCTCAACACATCCTGGTTCCCAGGTGTTCCCTCCCCTTCCATAAAAGCCTGATTCCATATCGGAGCACGTTCTTCTCCATTTTCCCCAACATTTCTTCCCCCTGCACAGCTGCAGTTTTCCCTTGGTGAAATGTCCTCTCCCAGGGAGACCTGCGTGCCTGCAGTGCATCGAAGCCAGCGCTGAAATACTGCCTCGCCACAATGCTTCTCTTCCCTGATCTGTAACCCTCATTGTCTGAGTGCCTTTGAGTGCTGCTGAATTCTGTACTCTTGTGTTTAGACACAGATCAGATATCTCTTTATGTATTAGGTTGGTTTACTAAAGGCACAAAGTTGTTAGCCTGGAGAGGTACCAGTGCTCTGGGTCCATGGACTGTGGGAATGCTTTGGGTGGCCCGTGGATGGGAGTGCAGGAAGGATTTGTGGAATTGCTGGATAATGTACGACTAGCCTAACGAAACTGGGCTCTGCTGTGACATATGCAGCAACGGTAGTTAAAATAGTACAATTTTAAGAAAGGAAAGTTTCAGACAAAAATAAGCTTCTGTATCTTCTTTGTCAGGTACATATTCTCTCAATTACCAAATACTAGATTTTTTTTTGTTCATGTAGTTATTGGGTACTTGTTATTACTTTATTGTTTCTTGCATTTATCTTGTCATAGCAAATAAAAGCATTGTGTATGGAAAATTTAGATGCCAGTTAATCCCTTACTGCTATTCAAAGAATTGCAGTAAAAACCTCAGTGTTAGAAATTCTAAAGAGCATTTGAATAATTTCAGTAATTAGAAAGCATAAGGTATGGGACTGTCTGTCATCTCATCATGCTGCTGCAACTGAGTCATGCAGTGAAGAAAATTAAACAGAATAGATTTGGTGGTTTTAGTTCTTCAAGAAGCTTCTTGTTTTACTCTCCTATAACCAGTGCTTAGCTGAATTAAGGAGAATTACTATGAACAGGGTTTAAAATGTTGTAAAAGAATAAACCATAAATTCTTGGGAAGACATTAATTACCTTGTCCTCAGTTGGGTGATATGTATTCAGCACATACAGATAATTTGTTAACAAGGCCTTTTTAACACTTTGGACAGATGCACATACTGTTTTCAATCTTCATGGTTAATTATTCGATTTTGTATTTGATGATAGAACACCCTGACTCCTAATCACTGCTCATTGTTGGAAGTCCATTATATTCTAACTGTTTGAGTGCTCCCGTTGACCTTGAACTGACATTATAAGCTGTTTCTAATCTTTTCACTCTATATTTCTAATGCTCCTTTTCTTTCTCCCCTCTTTGTCTGGTGCCCGTTTAGCATCACAATGGGGCTGCCCCTGAGCCCGGCCGCCGACTCTGCCCGCTCGGCGCGGCATGCTCTCTCCCTCATCGCCACCGCCAGACCACCCGCCTTCATCACCACCATCGCCAAGGAGGTGAGCAGGGCCAGTCAGCTCGTCTGCAGCAGCTTTTCGTCCGACCTTTGAGGCTCCAGGCTTACGAACAGAGATAGAATCAAATGTCCCTCCCTTCCTCCCCAAAAAAGGAAACAGCAAGTGTAATATTTGTATGCCTGCAGATATCCAAATTACCCATAACTTATGATAGGAGCGATATTTAACTGAGTCCGATGAGTTGTGTCTGTCTTAATTTGTTGATTCCTGGTTATATAAACTCCCAATAGCAATGTGTAAAATCCTGCTTTCTTTAAGCAATGCACATGTGACCCCATTAAGTATGAATTAAAACGGAGTGGGGAGTTAACCATGGGCTTTGGAGGGTGAGGAGGAAGGGACGCTGCTGTGAGGTCGGTGTAGGCTGGGCACGGTCTGTCTCGGAGTCGTTTGAGTGAACCCAGATACAGCCTGGCGCTTTGGCTGAGCTAAAGCAATAGGATGGACCATGTTCAGTGGCTGGCCAAAAAAAGCCCGTTATAAAGCAGCAGTCTAATGCCTAAAGACAGATGTTCAAGTATGTGAAAATCATGTAATCAAGACCCAGGCATTTGCTTATCTTGACCTTTGGTTTTATGAGATTAAGAATTACTTAAAACAGGTAAGCCCTTGTTTAAAAACTACATCAAGGATAACCATTAGTGGCTCTACTGATTATGAGTAACTGGGCAGGGGAAATAATCCATAGGTCTCAAAGTGAAGCAAAACATTCTGCCTAGTACAGGCTTTCTTAATGTAACGCATGCATATAACTGTAAGCACAGATGGAGAATATTCAGAGCGTCTGAGTTTCCACGTGTAACCTTGCTCTTTGGTAGGTGCACAGACACACTGCCCTCGCAGCGAACACGCAGTCTCAGCAGAATATTCACACCACCACTCTTGCTCGGGCCAAAGGAGAGATCCTGAGAGTCATTGAGATACTTATTGAGAAGATGCCTACCGACGTTGTGGACCTTCTTGTGGAGGTAAGGCTGTTCTGCCCTGTCTGCTTGTGGGTTTGATGCAACAGTGAATAATGTGTTGGCCTGGAGTCAAATAATAGAATTTCTTTCTGTGTGGACCATAAACCTTTTTGTGTGTGAAGAGGATTTGTTTTATACCAACCAGCTCATTTTTTGAACTTTAAAAGCTTAAAATGCATTTAAATTGCATTGTTGGAGGAAAAACCCATGCAAGAGAATTTGCTGGAGGTATGGTGTGCTCATCGCACTGGTACTTGGGCGCACTGGGGGATCACGTAGGTGTTTTTCTGTTGCATTCAATGATGCTGATATCGTTGAAGAATGGTACAGATGATGTAACAGATTTGTAACTTTGATACTGATTCCCAGAGTCCTTTTTTGCACCAGAGCTACGTAAAGAGCTCCAATAGCTTATGTTTACCAGTAGTTTGTTGTTTTGTAACTGTTTACAGGTACTCTGAATGGTTCCAGTTGCCAGTACCATTGCTGTTGTAAACTCTATCGTATGCAAGACAGTTCTTGTTTGTTTTATACCAATTGTATTTTAAAGTTAGATATCAAAAGATGCAGTCAGGCACAGAAATTCTCTATTTTTGCCTGTTAGAACTTTTATTATGAAACATAAAATACAGTACGTTAAATGATTTTAACTTTTGCTTCCAAGGTTATGGACATCATCATGTATTGCCTTGAAGGATCTTTAGTTAAGAAAAAGGGTCTTCAGGAATGCTTTCCAGCCATCTGCAGGTGAGCTCTTCCTCCAAGAATACTGTGAAGTAAATCCTAGGGTCACCAGCAGGATATATTTCTTACTTAAGAGTGAAACAATCTTTTACATGATGCTTGCCCCTTAAAACAGCAAATGTGAAGAGTGTTTTTAGCTCACCCATAAGCCTTTGTAGGCTTTTAGTTCTCTGCCACATCTGACAGAGATGTGGATCAGAAAAGAAAAGCATTAACAACTCCTTGAAGTTTGGATATTTTAAAAGCCCAAAAAGAGGAAGGTATTGTGTAATCTCTTGAAAAACTCTGTCCTGCTACCCCTCCATGTATCCTAGCTGCTCCATTGGAACAGCGACACAAGCTGAGCAGATTCCTCCAAAGGATTTATCAATATCTTTGTTGTTACAAAGATGAGAACAATGTACTTGAGTAACAAGTTAGATTCCAATATGCACAACCTGCCTGAGTGAATTAGTTGCCACCATCAAAGCGACTGGGGGAAAAAAGAAAATGGTGACAGCAGAAAATAAGGATGTGGTTTGGGGGTGTGGTGATGGTGGTGTTCCCAGATACCCCGTGCAGAGAGCTTGCATCGTGGTGGCTTGCATAAATACCTTACAGCCGGCTGCTGTCCATTAGTACCTTCAGACCAGGCCATGAGCAGCCGGGATAAGGTACATGTCAGAGTGAGATTTCCCCATGTGCTGAGGACCCAGGGCTTGTCAAAGCAGGAGCTCTTTACTTGTGTTTCTCTTTGCTTGCATTTCAAGATCTGTTGTCAGCAGCACAGTCCTTCAGCAAAGCATGCTCTCACACCAGGAGTTTAGCCAAATAGCAAGTAAACTTTTCATTTATAGGAAATCTAAGCCTGACTCCGTTGTGCTCACCAAAACATCCTCCAATGTAGAGTTTTGAGAATAAATGTTATTTCCTTTATGGCAATAGCTAACTGCTGTAATCTGCATAGTAGCTGGCAGTAGGGCATAGTTATTGAGGGAGATCATCTCCTGACCAGGCACTTCCACGTCCTTCTGAGCTGTTCACACAGCTGTGTAGCAGTGCCATCCCATAGGAAAGATCAGTGAAATGTGGATAAGAAATGGAAAGTATCAAATGCCTTCCTGGAGTAGAGCTTTCTCTGCCCTGTGACTGTCTCCCAGGCGTCCACCGAGCGAGCAGGCTGTCCTCAAAATTGTTGTTGTAGGCAGTGAGTAGCACCTTCGCCTTCGTGGTAGGAGGCTGCCCTCTCCCCTGGTTTTGGAAACATTTCTGGGATGCTCGCACTGGACACAGGAGATTCAATTGAAATTAAACCTCGCAAAGTGTATAGAGCGCTGCTGGTCACTTAGAGCTGCCCTGCACTCTGCAGCATGTGGAAACGGCTTTGGCAGCATTTAAAGCTCTCCATCTGTGGCAACAGGCAGCTCGGTAAAATAACAAGCATGAATTTGCACAAAATCAAAGGGCAAGAGAAGCGCAGTGGCTGTCTTGTGCTCGCGTTGTCAGTGACTTGGCAGTTTGGAGGGTGCCGAAAGGCACAAGTGGCGGTTCAGCTGCCGGCTCCCACTGCCCTTCAGCGGGAGTGCGGCATCGTCAGTCGTCTTTGTCTTGGGCTAGTTCTACTTTGCTCTTAAAATGGTACTTTTACATAGTAAGATGCGATTTATAAAATGGGATCATTTACAGTATCTTTAGGCTATGATAAATATCCCAGTTATACTATTAAACTGGTACAACCAATAAATTATAATAATCATCTGTCGACCATTACATTTTAATTTAATAAGCTATTAAAATGTTGAATAGTTTCAAGAAAAGAAAAATTATCCTGTTGACAGGTAGGATACTGAGAGAGGTGATCTTCCTTCTTCCTGATACTTTAAAAGGCTTACCTTAAAATATAAATGCAAGGATAAGTGGGAATTAGTGCAAAAATCTCCCTATTCCTGTTGTATTTTTATAGTGACAGGTTATCTTAAAATTTTGTTAAATTACTAGTAATATTTCCTATTCTACATAGTTATAGCCATTGTAAAAATGATACAGCACCCCACCGATGTGATCATACAGCCCAATGGAAATTTTCATCAGATTTTAGCAAATGGTTGAATCTCTGGAGAGATTCCAAGTGGAAGCACTTTGACATAATCCTATTGTTAATTCTTTTAATATCGCAGTGCTCTTTCTGCTGTACTGCATTATGTGCACCCCTGTTGTGGCAAAATCATTCAGGTGTCCCAGTGCTTGGTGTGCAAGCTCTTCTGCCTCAGAGGACATTATAGAAGTACCTTACTCATGGCTATAATGGCAAATGTTTGTTGGTGCCTCTGCGGTCTCTTGGAAGCGATGTTCCTCTTTCAGCAGAACATTAAACCCAGGGCCGGGAGCAGCAGTGTGCTGGGTTAAAGTACCTGATTATCATCCCTCTCGGGTTTTCAGGTTTTTTTACTGTTGTACAAATGTAGCAGTCATGCCATTAATTGCTGTGAGCATGACTCAATCCTGGTCGGTGGTGATGAGGTAAATCCATCACTGTGGGTATTTTTGGATATCATGTCTTACAGCATATGATTATGGTGTCTGTTTGTTTTTCCCATAAATGTTATTCTTTATAGAGGATCGTAATACCTTTTGGCATGCTCTATGCAAACCCATTTCTTATCAGAATAAAATAACTATTGAAGTACAATGCAATGAATATGAAATATTTCTGAATTTCTTTAAAATTATGAAGGATGGTATTGAAGGCTGCAAAATTCTGTTTGACTTGAGCATTTTCCAGATTCAGCAATTGTATTATAGCTGAGTGGTCCCTGATGGAGTCTGCTTGGTCAGGTCATGTATTTAGTACAGGCCACTGAGTTAAAGCAGTCTGTGTAATGGTAAGGTCTGACACAGGAAGATAGATTAAATTTAAAATAACAAGTGTTTGATATGGCTATATTCAGGTTTTAAAACAGTTGATGGGCCTTCACTGAACCCCAGTGTTGCTGCCAGGCCCAGCAGCCCCATTTCCAACGGGCAAGCGTGCTTGCTAGTATTTGATGGAAGAAGAAAGATCATTTTCCTAATCAGTCATTAACCCAGCTTGCTTACGCTGAGTTCCCACCCTGCAGCGTGGCATCCAGGTGGTTAGCCTACTGCATGATGCCAGCTTTAGCTCAGCTTGCAGGCTTTGCAGCGTGTTATCCCCGCATCGTCTGGCTGGTGACTTGTATTGCGGAGGACCTGGTGGTACGCGTGGAAGAGACTGGTGAGGAGATCACAGGGGGAGACTGGACCATCTTTACCTTTATGTACCCAATTTTCATTTGGAAAAGATAGGAGGGAAGGCTGTGTGCAGGTCACAGCTCATCCTTTAACGTGGAGGAGTAGCTGGTACCAGCAACAGCAGCACAATCCTGTCGGTTCCAGCAGAGTTCCTCCAAAAGCTGGAAGAAGTGCTCTGCTGACCGACGGAAGCTTCTCTGCTGAGCAGTAATGGGGCAGCACTCCGAGCAGGGTCTCTGTTAAGATGCCAACTATGGATATAGATGCACCAGCTTGCAAAAACGAATTTGTAGCATAGTCTAAATACATGCTGGCACATCGTTCTCTATTGAACTCTACCACACAGACGTTCAGAAAGGGGTGCAGAGGATTAAAATATTTAATTCTATGTGTGGTTGTAACAATGCTAAGCTAACTAAAAGATAAAGAATGACGCTAAAGAGCTGATGACTGAATGTCAGTTTAAGGAGTAATTTTTTTTAGAAAATTAAACGCAAAAACATCTATTTCTTTGAAGCTTTTTTCCCCAGACCCTCTGTTGTTATGTAGTCTGATGGATTCTTCTTTTCAAAGAAAAATACTGATTCAGCACTCTGTCTAAATGGGCATTTAAATGCAGTAAGGAGAGAAATGCTGTTTGCTTACATATAATAGTATGTGATATTCTCTTTCTGAATCTATTGGAGGAGACAAGTGGACTATGCCCATTCAGTAATGTAATAGAATTAATGGCAATATGAAACATTTTATATAGAAACTTTTTGTTGTCCAGTTTACTTGTAATGATCAAGCAGTGTGTGGGGGGTTTTTTTATAAGTTTATATATATAAATCATGAGTTTGCTGGTTATATGAAATAGCCTTAAAAATAGCCCCCTCCCTCTTCACCTGGGGCACCACTTTAATTGTGCAGGTGTCTGCAGTTTGACATGAAATGGTGAAAAATGCAAATGCTCTCTTATTACAGTCCCATGCCTTATTCACCATGTATGGCGGGCTTTAGACCCTGTGGGTACCTGCTTGCCCACAGCATTATCTCTCTTCTCTTCTTTTTTCTCATGACTGGCTCCTGCCTCTCTTGCTCCCGAGCTATTTACCAACAGCTTTTGATTTTTTTCTAAGCACTCCTTTTTGTCTTCTTAATAATAAATGAGAAACTATTATTATTATTCAATAATAAATAAATAAGTTGTGTGGCTGCCACTGACCAAAGGAATATGGAAAGCAGATTGATGAGGCAGATGCTGGCTGCAAAAGAAAGTAACAGAGGTGGTACGTGGCCTGGAAATATTTCCATATCCCAAGAAAAGGGAGTGTTAAAAAGCTGCCCGTCATCCTACTTGTATGCTTTGGGAAGGGAGGGTTCTGTGCTGGCCACAGCACGTGGCAGTATGGGATAGCACGTCTGATGGCTTGGTAGGCTTTCATGAAGGTCTTTGCAATATTGGTTGGCTGTGCCAGGTAGAGTAAGAGTTAGATAAGGAAATAATTGGTGTAGCCTAAGTAGGTTTTGTCTTTGTCTTGTCCTCTCGAATGGGAATTACCAGCAGAGCTGTCAGGTCTTTCACGGTCGGCGCCTTCCCTTTGGTCTTGTGTGAAGTCATCTGCGTCCCTCTGCTGCAGCACCTTCTTCTGTGCAGGTGCAGCTGGTGAGCCTGGTCCGAGGCACCCGGGTGTGGGTCCTGGGGGGCCGCGGACGGGGGGGCAGTGCCTCGGGAGGAGCCTCCCTGTGTCTGCCCCACTTTGCTACGAGGATGTGCACCGGCCCCACACGTGGGGTGGCACCCCTTCCACCAGAAGGGGACAGGGGGCTCGCATGGGGTTGTGGATGGGGAAGGGCAAGGGGAAGTACTGAAGGGCAAGTGAAAATATTTCATGGAAGGTACCCTGAGAGTCCAAGAGTGAAACTGAAAGCGGCGAGCCGGGGAGGGATGATGGACATGGCAGACGTCCTTGGGGATCGATGGACAGGGACGCAAAAGTGCGTCTGAGCTGCTTAGTCTTGCCCTTTCTCCTGCACAACAACTAGCAATTTTCTTTCTTTTTTTTTTCTTTTTTTTCTGTAACACCATGTTTCATGCTGTTTTTCTTCCTGACTGCTATCCTGCACTGCAGAAACAAGTGTATCATACCTGTACGAGAGCAGTTGCTATGGCACTCTGGGAATCCTGAAGAACAAGGAGATAGATCATTGTAAGATTTGTTGTTTGAAGCCATAAATATGGTCAGCAACATATTTTTATAGACTGATTCCAGAAATCTCTGGCACAGATTGTTATAGTAAAATCTAACCATAAAATTAAAAGTTAATTGGAAATGCAGTCAGCAGTTTTCACAGGTCTGCTCTCCCTTTTAGAAGAAAGGCACAATGATAGTCCCAAATACTTCAATTTGAAATAAGGATTTTGAGTCTCTTGTGTTTCAAGGTGTAGAAATTCCTTGAATTTTGCAATTGTTTGAATTCAAATTGATGCCTGAATGTTAAGGACTATTGCATGCTTCTCAAATATTTTTCCCTTTGCTTTCTCTCATTCTTTCCCATTTGATTTTCAAGGAAAAATGCTTTGAAGTCGTTCAGGGTGTTAAGATTGTCTTGTTTAACCATTTGACATCCAGCATTATTGCGGTGTTCCACTGTAAATAAGATATGCACATGGACATTCAGGGACCTGGCGACTATCGCACAGATTATTCCCAGACTCAATGGAAGTGTTCAACACTGTATAATAAAAATAAATAAATCCGATATGATTCTGCGGTAATGTATCAAACATCAGTTGGGTTTGTTTGCTGAATGCCAAGTATGAAAACTGGCAGCTGATGGATTTTTAAATCAAATCTCTGTTCTAGCACTAATGTTAATTACCCAATGGCATTGCAAATTAATTTTAACATCATGCAGGCAGGTCAGATCTCACCTGTTACTTGTTATAATGTTCAATGCAGGTTCTACATGGTCAGCTATTACGAGCGGAGTCACAGAATAGCGGTGGGAGCTCGCCATGGTTCAGTGGCCCTCTACGACATCCGGACTGGGAAATGTCAGGTAAATAAATCATTGTGACTTCCTCCCCATAAAGTGTGGAAGTTATTGAAAGGAGAGAGCAGCAAGCTCTGCATCAGTTGACATGCTGAGCTGCTGGAACATTATGGATAATGCTGAGGGGATCAATAGTTTAATGAAGGACTCAAAGTATATAGAGCCCTACTGTCTTCATTCACTGGAACTGAATGGGTCCCACAGATGGGTTAATAATGAAAGCCTAAAGTTAGGGGATACCCCTGCTCTGAAATAAATGAAAAATCTGATTTTTAAAAGTTAGGGTTTATAGCAGTATACTTACCTACTATCAAAGTCACAGAGAAAATCCACTGAGGGGTTTTTTTTTCCCTAAAATGCCTCTCTACAAAATGCCATGATGCTTATGTTTGAGGTATTTATACTTTTCTGATGTTTGAAAGCCTAAAGTTAGGGGATACCCCTGCTCTGAAATAAATGAAAAATCTGATTTTTAAAAGTTAGGGTTTATAGCAGTATACTTACCTACTATCAAAGTCACAGAGAAAATCCACTGAGGGGTTTTTTTTTCCCTAAAATGCCTCTCTACAAAATGCCATGATGCTTATGTTTGAGGTATTTATACTTTTCTGATGTTAAATAAGATACGTATCTTTTTACCAGTGGCCTAGAAGAGGATATACTTAAGAATAATGTTGAAATGAGTGCTTGGAATTAAAAATGTTTAAATGACAAAGTATTTGCCTTATCTTTTCAGAAACGTTCATTGGTAATGTTCTTTACTATTCCTTGTACTATGTGATCAGCTATTATTTCTCATTGAATTTCAATAGTCTTTATGTAAAGCTTGGATAAAACATCTGTATTTTGAATCTGCCTTATTCTTTTTTTCTGTGCGTGTAAATATAATTTTTTTTGTTGTTTCTAAAAGCTGTTATCTTTAGTCCTTACAAAATATGCATTAAGGGGAAAGTGGCGTAGATTTCTTCCTGCTAGATCTGTAGTGTCACTCAGTACTTTTCTGGCAGAACCACATGTTTAGGTATACATGGCTGGTTCATTGTCTATTCAGAAATTCTGGGGTTTGTTTTCCAAATCTAGTAGCTGACAACATTGTATGTTCCGGTATTTTTTGTTTAGACAGCCGTCCTATGGAAGCTAAGATGGCCAGATTTATTTTATAAATAGCTATATAATGCAAGCAAATAGGAAATGTGGACTGCTCTATCTTGTTCTAGCTTAAGTCATTTGGATCATGATTTATTAATTAAACTATAAAATGGGTCCACAAGAACTGCTGTATATTGATATATCCGATGTCACTGCGCATTTTTGCTGTCCTGCAGTCCTAGCCAAGATGACCACCAGGCTGCAGAGCTGTGCGTATCCCTCTTTCCAAATATGTTCCCTTGATTGTCTGTGCGAGGAACCTGTGCATGTTGCATGACTTCTTTCCCCCCTATTCGGCAGCCGGCGTGATGAAGCAGCTGAACATCTCCGGCTGGCCATTAGGAGATACTGACCACAATCCCTTTCAGCGTGCATCATCACACTGAAAATGGAGAGTGCAAAGTCCAAATAAGTCTGGGAAGTCTTGGCATCTGAAACTAACAGCTAATTCCTGATGCTGTTGGAGAGGGAGAGGTGAAGAGCACAGCTGTACACTTCCTTACATCTGTTTTCAGAGCACAAGGAGAGTGGTGACAAACCCCGTCCTTCCATTTAGGAGCAGCATTTAACCAGTGCTGTCATCCTTGCACTTTTAAGTTTGTCTAATTCCTACTTCAGCTACTGAGCTGGCTCCGAGGTGAGCAGAGGAGTTTGTTAGTGTACAGGGTAATTCTGGCATGTCTGGCTTCACCATGTGAGTTCTGGGTGGGTCTGTAACACATCTTACACAACCCGGTGATCCACAGCAGTTCTGCAGATGCCCAGAGGTGCTGGTAGGCAGGACAGCAAAGTGTGCTTACAGCTGCATGTATGTCTAGGGCTAAATCTTCCATGAAAATCATCCCTCTGGCTTGATTTGCCCTTGGTTTGGCAAGCATGCTAAAATACCTTATTTTTCTCTTCTTTACTTTTTTCTTCGGCTCTTTTAAAATGGATTCTGTGTAATGCCCACCAGCTGTTTGAAGGGGATGGTGCATAGCTCACATTTGCGCGCTCTCCTCCCTGTCAGCTGGCAGTCTGTTCTCTTGGGCTTCTGGAACTGACTCCAGATTTCTACCTGTAAATTGTCTGAATGATTTGCTTGGTTAATTTGTTGCGTTGGTGAATATTCACAACACTTGTTTTCTTACTTTCTTAATAAGTTTCCACAGAGATCATGGTAAGCGGAGATGGGGATGACTGAAGGGACTTTCAGGATAATTAGGGCAGGGTCCTTTTCAGATTTTGTTATTATTCATGAGATACAAAAATTTGGTGAGTGCCAGATTTATGATTATTAGGGGGCAACGCCATCTATTGGATACAGGTTTCTTATTCTACATCTGATCTCTTAAGTTATTTCTGAAGTTGCAGATTTTAGGCTGCTCAGAAGACTTGAAATAACTTCAGGTTTGTGTAGATGAATAAGTTTTGAAATTGGAAAAAAAAGGTCAATTTTTTAATTTACTTTTTTACAAAAGTTAAAGCCTTTCAAAATGTTTATAAAAATATTTTAACTGCCTTGGTATGTTTAAATCGAGCATGAATTAGGACACTTACCTGGGGAGTACCCGTGAGGATCAGGGCCCTGCTGTAACACAGAGCGAGAACTGGGTGAGCAGTCGCCCGTGCTGGGACGGTGCGCTGGAGCCCTTGGCCAGCCTCCCTCCCTCCTGCTGTCCCGTTGGGACCTTCTCACTTTCTGTACGAATTGCTGCTTCATTTCTACTGTGAAAAATGTTTGTCTAACACAGGCCGTTGCCTAGCTTAAGCTCATTCTGTTTCTTTCTGTTTATAATGTTTCTTGAACAATGATACCAGAAACACAGTACCAAAAAATTGCTTAGTCATTCACTATTTAAAACAAAGATGATTCTTTGAATCTTTTCCTGAAGCCATAAACATAATTTTGCATTTAGTAAATATGTTAGTGTTTTGAAAGTAAAAGTTTGAAATACATATGAAAGTTTTATTAGTTACCCCATGACAACTCACACGTAAGCTGTTTTTAATCAGGCATCAGAATTACTTATTGGATAAGAAGAGGGGGAGCTGCTTTCCCCTTCCGCCCGCCCCCCATTTATACTCATCATTAAGGATATACGTTAATTGAGATTAACGCTGAGCTAAGCAGAAGGGGAGAGCAATAAGCTGTGGGTATTGCTCCTTGGGACATGAAGGCTTGTTCTGCTGCAGCAGGCATCACGACTTCTAACAGCTGAGCAAGCTCCATCTGAAAAAGCCTAGGGTTTCTCGACACCCAGTGGAAGATTGTTCCAGAATATTGGTAGGTTAAAATATCAAGGGTTAGAAATCTTTTTTTCTTTTTATTCCCACACCGATATAGTTATGGTTACCTAAGTCTTTGTACCAGCACTGACCTTTAGCTTAAGTAAGTGGTTCCTCTCCTTGGCTTTTACCCTTCAGCCTTATTTACAGGCAGCCTTACTGCTCACTTTCAGCCTTTGTTTTGAAAGGTGAAAAGAACATAGGACTGTAAAAACTCCTTCCCTGTAGTGTACTCTCCATTTTTCTTAATCCTCCTTAGGCAAAATACTCATTTATGTCCTGGGCTGCACACAGACTGACTTCAGTGTTTATTCCAGTCTTACTGCTGAGCTTCCTCAAATCTTCTTTCCCTTCTCACCTTTTATGAAAGCACACGAAAGCAGAACTTTGAAAGGCTTTTTATCTGAATATTATTTTGCCAGATGAAACTGCATGTCAAAGCTCACGTTTTTGACGTGTCCCTGTTGTGCCCATGTGTGTTCCTGTAATGCAGAACCTCCTCCTCTCCCTTTAGATTTGTTACTTACTCCTGATGCATTTTTTGGTGGTTTGTTACCCAGTTACTGCGAAGGCCGTCCCTTAGCGTAGGGTGTAGGTCTCAGGTCATTGAACCCCCACAGCTCAGGAGCTCGCGTGGGGAAATACATCTTTGAGTTTTTCTTTTCTTTCACACCAAAACCGGTCTAAACCACCGTCGCCTTCTGTGGTCCCAGGGAACAGCGGCTATGAAGAGCATTAGGGAATAAAGATCTCTATCAAGTAAAGCATTGCAGCTTAAACTCAAACCTTGGCTTGCACCAAAAGGTGTTGTAGACAGCCAGCATCCTTCTCCTCAGCCAAGGGCGTGCCGGTGCTGTCCTGGCCGTGCTGAAGCCGGGGGTTGGTGTGCTATAGCCGATGGTACCGTTGGGATGTCACCCGTCTCCCAAGCAGGGGGGCTGCACGGTTCCCGCTCCATGTCAGTGCACAGTCCCCCAGCTCAGTCCCGGTGTCTGTCTGGATCTGCTGCCTCTGCCCATCACCTCTGAGCTTCACAAACGCCTTTGGAGAGCAGCACTGGGGGACCTGCTGGTAGCACTTAGGAAGCAATGAATTCATAGTACATCATGTGTGCATAAACCAGAGTTAGATATATTATCACTAAAAAAATGTTGTTCTTCACTCGCCTTTTTGAGAAACAGTAGGGTTCTCCAAGCTCACCCCACGTTCCCCATGCTTACCTTTCCCGAAAAATGGTCAGTGTAGTTTTATGCGCTTGATGTGCAGACCATGCTCCGACAGCCGTCTGATGATTGTGAGGCTGTTCAGGAGGGAACATGTGCCCATACCAACATGCTCCTATTCGTTTGGGTCACATGCCAAAGTAGGCAATCCCTCCTGGAGATGGAGAAGGGCTTTCTGCTTCCTTTTTCCTTGAACTGAACATCTTTTTCTTCCTACTTGGTCTGCGCAGCATCTCTGCTCTGGTGCTTCAAACTGGAAACCTGCTTACAGGGGCAACATTTTTCATTTCTGAGATCAAGAAAGCAAGCTCAGGTGAGCTGTGATAGCTTGTGGGAGCCTTGTTTGCAATGGGGTGTTTGAGCCGTGACTGCTAGAGCTGCTGGGGATCCCTCTGTGCAGGTTTGGGCAGGCGGGGAGCAGCTGTGCGAGCGGACTGCTCGGGGCTGCGGGCAGCGGCCTCGGGGCAGGCAGGCTCCTCATCCCCAAGGCAAGCCAGCGGTTGCTGTAAGACCTGTCCGCTGGCTCAGTGGAGAAGTGAGGTGAGTTCCTTGTGCCAAGATCTTTGCTCCCCAGCCCCGCGGGGGGATGCTGCGTGGGCGGGCGAAGCAGGTGGGTATTGGGGCATCACTGGCACCGACAGGGTGCCGCCCCGGTGCACCGAAGCCACATTGCTCTGGAGAAGCCTGAAGAAAATATCAGAAACCCCCATAAAAGAAAGAGATTTCTTTGCTTGCAGTTGCTTTTGATTTTGTGATGTTTGTGTTGAATAATTCATGAAACTATAATCTGGTAACTTAGCACTGTGCATACTAACATAGTTACGGTGATGAAAATAAAGCTTAAAATGTTAGTTTTTCATATCACACAGCTATGCTAAAAAAAAAAAAATCCCTTTTAAGTTCAGTTTGATGGCAGGATCTGAGTAGTGTGGGGTTTTGTGTTACTGAAATTATGTCGCTGATTTAACACAGTTTATAGTTGGTAGAAAAATTTGTAGTAATTATCATCAGTAGAACAAACCGCTGGCCTAAACATGCGCTCTAAATGTGGTTACTTTATTTTTACACTATAGGTGAAATAGGGTGCTAATGACAGGAATTTTATGATCTGCTTGAAGAAAAAAGAGAGGCATTTTAACTGAAATAATAGGAAACAAAAAAATTTTGTATGGGTTTTTTATTTCCAGCACGTTTGTTTTGTTTTCAAGAAAGGTGGTTGTACGTACTGATTCAGAAATTACATCTAATGATTAACAGAATGATGGATGTCAAGAATCACCTTTTTCAGCAAATAATAAATCAACCCTTATGTATGATAGGTTTTTTCCAGCAAAATTTACTATATTAGTATCACTTATTTAACAAGGTGTCAATTACTAATATTACCAGTAAGATGTTGCCTCAAAGCCAACGTTATCTGCATTTCAGTATTTTGCTTTTGGTTTGCGTTATTGCTGTTGTGCAGATATGCATATTAACATGTGAATTCTACCTAATAATTTATAAGATAGGCCATTAATTATAATATTTAAAAATTGCAAAATGTTCTACATTTAATTATACTTTCAAGGAAATATTCATTTCGGGGGGTTGGGATTTTAGTTTATTTTTAAAACATTAAATCAGAGTGAAAATTGCAGCCCCTTTGTATTATATCATGAGTATTCCAAATCTGCATCTTTTTTTTCATCTAATTTTTTCCATAATTTAATATAGAGATTAGGTTCCCTCCCCCCCCATTAAATTATTTATTAAATGTTTTCCAAGTGTTACTTGGTATTCCCAGTGCCCAGCGTTAGACACAAGCGAAGTTGGAATTCGTTTGGTTTTTCGGGTGCTTTCCTGCAGTAGCAGCGGTGTATTGTGGGGAGCGGAGCCGGGCAGTGTCCTTCCCATGGCGGTATTGATTTGCCCTTCAGCTGTTTGCAGCGCAGAGAGAACCCAGGGCCTTGTTGTTGATTATCTACACAATGTCTCGGTGAACAGTATTGACCCATTGCCGCTTACTGCCTATGGCTCTTGATTTTTCACACTGTCTCCATGACACTCATAATAAAACATACTATCTTATTGCTACGCGCCTCTGGAAGACAACCGATCTACCCGTAGAGCAACTGCTGCCTTTCTGGAGAGCGTTTCATTATAATGGGGGGCAAGGCATTGGACCCGTTTTAGGGTTGTCTTTGTACCCCGTTTCGGGGGGGACCCGGACCCGGCGCTCGAGCTGCGTCCTGCAGGGCGGCAGAGGACTTGAAGAAAGGGGGCTCGTTCGGTTGTGCTTTGTTACTGCAAATCTCAGGGAAAGGTTATGTGAGGCTCTATCGGCACAGCTTTTGCAATGTTTGAATAATCAAAAGAATTCATGAGATTTTAAGGAAAGAAAAAAAAAAAACTTGTTATGAAAAGTGAGATGATATAAAATGCCAAGATCAGTCTTAAAATTTTAAATGCTTTGATAATAAGTTCCAAAATAATTATGACAAATAGCAATATCAAACAGTTTAGCTGCTTTGTTTTAGTTAATAAGTTACCAGCTTTTTTCAAATTCTTTACATTATAATTTACTATTAAATAGCCGTATCTTAGAGGAGATTATGGGGAGGACTCCTTCACAATAGTTTTGTCTTTTACACTAACATTATTTTACACTGTGCTTTAGATTATTACTATGAACTGCCGCTATGGGGGGGTTTCTTTGTTTCTTCCATAAATAGAACTGCTCCACAACAGGCAATTTTCTAGTATTAAACTGCACTAGGAACTCTGTTCTGAAGTTTAAATTAGAATTATTTAAAGTACTAGCTAAACTTTGGTATATTTTCATACAATATTTGCTATTGAATCCATTTAGCATTTTCCATTGCTGGAGAAATAGTGGTTTTGTGACCAGAATATTTTTAAACCCTTCAAAAACACAGTATGCTGAGGCAGACGATGGGAGGTAAAGGTTCTGTAGGAGGATTTCCCAGTCCAACGGTGTGCGGAGCAGCCCTCCGGGAGATGCTGAGCCCCCTCCACACCTAGGGAGGACCTAAGTTCCCTGTAAGAGCAGATTTTTTTGTTTTTTTAATAGTGCCTGGTGCCACATCCATCAGAGTGACATCGGCAGTCTCCAGAGCGGCATTTAGCAGTTCAGTGTGTATTCATCACAGGTGATGTCTCTCTCAGGAAAGCAAAATTGTAAATGGAGGGAGCTGATGACTGGCGGCTCCGGAGCAGAGGGAAGGAGAGAAGTGAGAAGGGATCTCTGCGATCATCAGATCTGACCGCCTGCATGGGGCAGGGTGCTTAAATCCAGCATCACGGGGCAATGGGTGTCTTCAGAAGATCACCTCATCTTGATCTTAAATTTTCTAGTAACGGAAAATCTGCCAGCATCGTTATAGTCTGTTTCAGTAGTTAATGATTTTCATTATTAAAGCTATATTTTGTTTCTAGTTTGACTTTGCTTTAGCTTCAACTTCTGACCAGTAGGTCCTATGTTACATTTAACTGTTAATTTGCGTAAGAAATTGTTAATTTATTTTCTGCAAGTGAGTGCTCTAGACATGGTCAAAATCCCACCATCGTACTTGATAAACCGAAGAGATGAGGCTCCTCCAGGCTGGAGGAATGCTGGCAAGCCCAGCCAGCCCAGGATGCTCTCAAGGATTGTGCTCTTCAGAGTTTTCCTCCCCAAACCCTCTTGGTGCTCTCCTCAAGCTCTGTCAGCAGCAGCTTTTTCATGGCTTTTAGGTTGAGACAGGCCCTTTTGGGACCCCAGGAGAAATGCACCAATTCAGCAGTTTTTCTGTTTACAGCTGCATTCCAAACCACATCGATTAACCCATATTTAATCCATCTAACAGCCAACCTGTTCATTATGTATCATTTTCATTTCTCCCAGGAATGTGTAAGACTGCACCAAACACCTCTCAGAAGTCTTGCCACATGAGGGTTTTGACTTTTATCATCAAAACCATACATTTCAGTAAGCTTGCTTGATACAACCTCTTTTCTGTAAAACCACATTCTTGACAATGTTTATATTATATTTATATAATTGTTTCATTAGCATCAAGTTCATATGAAACATACCTTTCTTTGGGGGGTTTTGCATCAGGTAGGTAGGCTTTTAATTATTCAGGTCTTTCTCTTTGCTCTTTAAGGTACAACTTTGGTGTAACTAATACGATGAGCTCTCTTCCTTCCCCTGGAACACCCTCATTTTTCTAACGATTGGTGGGAGTCCATGTTAACGAGCTGTGAGCTCTTTGGCTGCTTCATTCAAAGCTCCTACGTTTGGCTACGTTTATCAATGCACGTTTTACTCAAGAATTTTTTGTTTGGAAAAGCAAAGGATTCTGTTGCAATTTATTCTTTTGTCTGAAGAGAAAATTCAGCAGCTTTAAGCCAGATTCTGGATATACCTGGTAGTGGGTATAAATAAACCTTTAATCTTGTATATCAGTTCTGGTTTTGCCAGGAAATAGACATTAATTATCATTTTAGTCCTCCAGTGTCTTCATGTGCCTCTTGGAGGTTGAGACTAAGATCTTGAAATGGGCTAAACAATGTAACAGGAATTTGGTGTAGGAAAGGGACCACAGATTTGGTGTTGCGATGATAACTTGCTGAATTGAAATGCAAATGTATTCTGAACTGATTGTTGGTTTTACATCAGTTTTCATGGCCTGATAAGCCTGAGAAGTTAATGCCCAAGAGGTAATTTTTTTTTTTCCTACCGGGTCCAAGTGACTGGTTGTGAGCTGAGCTGCAATTCTGTGCAGGCAGATAGGGTAGTTGCCTCTATTGCAACTGAGGCGGACAAAAACTTCACACCACCGAGGAGCTCAAGAGCCTCCAGGAGCAGAAGACGGGCTGTTGGCGTAGCTGGGACCCGCAGAGACTCCACCGGCGTGCGAGCTCGTGGAGGGCCTTCTCCTGCCCCACCTCACGGTGCAGCTTACCTTCGGCAGGAGTGTCCTGCATGCAGCCGGGTCTCTGCACGGCCAGCTATTCTGGTTGAGTTTCCCTGGGGAGCAGTTGGGACTCACTCATGAGTAAGGCAGTGTGAGGGCTGGCTTGTCCCATTGGGTGTGTTGTGGTGGCCTGGAGGTTTATGACCAATTTTTCAGTGATAATGCTGAAAGGTATCACCACATCCCACAGAATTTGTTGAAGTTTTATGAAGGCTTTCCAGCTGTCTAATCAAAATACCAGACAGTTTTTGCATTACTTGCTCAGTCTGACCAGCAGTGAACTTCCACAGTTGTCTTGAATGCTGAGAAGGCTGGTCAAGGTGGTGGGGTTTGTTTGGTTTGGTTGTGTGTTTTGGATTGTGGGGGGTTTTTTTTAAGGTAGTGAATATAAACATAGCTGTAACTTTGTGCTTACATGTGCTTTGTCTGGTGCCCTTTCTGTTTCCATGCTCTACCTAAACACTGTTCCGGCCCAGAAAATTAGAGATGTACATTCTCTGGGGGTGCTGGTTGACAGCCGGCTGAACATGAGCCAGCAGTGTGCCCAGGTGGCCAAGAAGGCCAATGGCATCCTGGCCTGTATATATAGTGTGGCCAGCAGGACTAGGGAAGTGATCGTG
>NW_008794883.1:1441217-1445562 GCF_000699145.1 Aptenodytes forsteri | reverse complement strand
GTTTAGTGGGCATGGTGGTGTTGGGTCGATGGTTGGACTCGATGATCTTAGAGGTCTTTTCCAACCTCAATGATTCTATGATTCTATGATTCCTTGAAATTCCCATTCTGCTTGTTCATGTGACTTTTGACAAATTTCCTCAAATTTCTATTTCTAGAGAAACTGATGGATAGTTAAAAGGGAAAACGTACGGCTGAATCACCTCTCCATTCTTCACAGGGAGGTTATATTCAGGTTGCAGATTACTCATGCTATGCTCAAAAATGAAAACCCAGTACAAAATGTTTACAACCTTATTCTGTGCCTTAATTCTATTTTGAAAAGAAATTATCATAAGAAAAGGCCTGAATAAGAATAACAACTTTAACAGAAAGGCTGCTATGTGATTAGCCTAATGCATGTATGTTTTTATACTTTTTTTCTTTATCTGTGTGATCTCATCCTGCTTTTATTCTGGATAACAGAAAGCTGCCTGTTTAATTTAAATAGGCAAATACTTGCTGGCAATTTTTCCTCTTGTTCCTGTTCGTTGTTATGCACAGGTTGTCCTTTTTAGGCTGACCTTTTACTGGTACAACTTTAGGACTGACCATGGTTCTCCCTTCTTGGAAGACAAGGGCGTGTGTGTATAAAAATCCCCGAAACAGGTTTACGGCGGTTCTGTGTCCGCTGACTTGCTCAGCACCAAGGGGATGTTTGATGGCATGAAGGTGCTATGCACTTCAACCGAGCGATTCCAGCGGGGTTTTGAGCAGTCAAAGCTTTTAAGTGTATGCAGAGCTGCCTTTAACTGAGTCATAGTTATCAGGTATTGCAAAGGTTAAGCTTTATCAGCTGCACAAAAAAAGGTTGAGGTTTCATCAAAAACTTCCATCTTCACAACCTGTCGGCCACAATTTGATGATGATTATTGATTATTTCACAGCCTTTCACTCACTCTGGCACTGCGGCCAGCCTTGATATACAGATAGGGCTGCAGTCCAGCTAAAATAAGACTCCATCTTGATAATGGACTGAGATGAGATACTGTTATTTGATAAAGATAATTGATGTTTCACAGTGAATTGGAAAACAGTTCTGAGTGCAGCAGATCTGTGGCTGCTCCATCTGCAAATGTGGCCTTTGTTTACAAAACATAGCAGAAGACATGCCGTTAAACCTCTCTGCCACAGTGCTCTGCGCTGAACACACCATTTCAGCATGGCTGGCAATTTTTAACCAAAAATAAAACACACTGAGAAGCACGATTTGTAATTTTGCAGTCACGCTGAAGTTTCTTGAACGTGTGCATAGCTTAGCGTGCTTCTGCTGAGACACCCTGGAGATCTTGTTTCTTCTGCTTGGGATGCACTTGACAAATTATTTCAGGTGAGCTGGTATCCTAAAATCCTTTTTTTTTTTTTTTTTCTAGTATTTATACATGGCATTTGAATTAGGCAAAATTTTACTTGAAAAAGTTGGAATTTGTCAAGGGAAAATAAGGCCTTGTGTATGTCTAGATTTCTTCATTCTCCTGAAGTTTTAGCTCATTAATTTAAAATATACTGCATGCTTGTGGTCTCCCATCTATGGCTTTGTTGACTACACATGTGCAGCCCCCAGTTTTGAATTGATTAAGGTATCACTCGTTGCAAGTTCTGTTCGCCCAAGTTCTTTTAGTCCTATTATAACCTCTGTAACCTCTAATTAAGCAATAGGAGATGGCAGGGAGTGGGGTTATCATGAGCTAATGACACCCCAAGTGTACTGTGTGGCACAAGGTTCATCTGTGTGCTGCTAATCCTCGGGGGGAGTGATTATCTAATGATAAACGTGCCACATTGCAGCTCACTGATGCTGCCGCAGTGTGCTCCTGCCGCTGCCGGCGTGGCTGAATTACGCTTCCCATTCCAAACGTCGGTTTCTTCATTGATTTTACAAACTGACAGTTTTGAGGTTTTCTGAAGTGACTTACGTACTGTGCAAAGTCATGACCCAGGATATGTGCTTCTTTCTTTTTTTATTTTTAAAGAAATATATTTATTAAGACTATGCGAACAAAAAAAAATGCATAGTCATTTTTGCTAGGCTAGAAGCAGTCTCAGCAAATTGAATGCAACTAAAGGTTCATGTTAAATTCAAAACAAATAATTAATATTTTGCATAAGATTGTAAATTATCATCAACATGCAATTGAAATTCCTTTCTTTAGAGGTGCATTACCACCAAAAAGAATGATACTCCTCTACTTTTTTTTCAAATTGAACACTAAATCAGTGTTACCAGACTGTAGAGATATATTTCAGGTAACTAGATTTTAGGATACATGATTGTCATTGACTTTGGAATGATGGGAAGATATTAATGTCTGAAAGTTGCTTAGTAATATTTTGCTCATCGGAGTCTCTAGCACTATTTTATAGCCAAAACAGATTTAGAGTCATTATTCATTAATTTATAATCATGATAATCCATAAGCATTAACTCTCCTACATTCTGTTGTGGGGGGCTTTTCCTCATTGCACAGGTAAGCAGCAGGCATTTTATCTAGCTTTGTAAGGTATCTGCCACAGAGGGATGCGTGAGCTCCTACATGAGACTTTCGAGTATCTCTTTCTCTCACTGACTGTATGTGAAGCCCAGAAACTTGGGATTGGTGTGATTGTCTCTATTTAAAGTTATGTCAGGTAAATTCTTGCTGGGCAACAGAGTCCAGTCCAAAATCCCCCAATCAATCCGTACGCACAAGCTATCCGATAATTTTTCTTTTCCTTTAGAAATGTAAGTGTTTGGGTATATAATGAGAGACTGGCCCTTACAGAGTCGCTTATAAAGACTTCAGTTAAAACATGAGAACTAAAGCTGCCTGCTGCTGTTACATCTTCTGGGCTCCTTACCACTGTAGGAGGTGAAGCCTTTTTCAGAAAATACATCTCCTGTTCTTCCCACCAAGAGGGCTCAAACTGAACAGGTCCATGAATTTTATGGGAAAATACCAGTCTGCCTCCAATAACAGCAGTCTACCTCCAGTACTGTTCTCATTTTTAGGGGATTTTTGACTGTTGACTTCAGCCTGGGTATTTTGCATGCCTGTCCGTGTGTTCCTGTTGGCTGGTGGCTCCAGTCTTGGAAGCGTAGAGAATTCCCTCTGAAAACAGACGCTCTTCACCAGCATTGAGCTACAGATGATATAGGGTTGTATATATGGCTGTATATTTTGATGTGTAATTTATGAAAACTTTGTCTCCCGTAAAGAAACCTGCTGAAGCCAATGTCATTGCTGTTACTGATACCGTTATGCGTACACCGAGGGGTTCCCAGGGTCTGGACACCAGCTGGGACTTGCAATCAGGTCCGTGTTCCCTGTGAATAGAGAATGGCTTGGTAAAGTGCACACAGAGAAAAGCATGCAGTATAGTCAAGAAAGCCATAAAATATTCTATTTTCATTGATTAAATCTTGGGTTTCGTCATAGATACGTAGAACTGCATTTCATAGAGATACTTGTAACTGATACTGAAGTGAGCCATGCTTAGTGTAAACCTGCTGTACATCTGTAGTACTGGATGCATAAAGGGCTTGTCACGAAAACAAATGGTTCATTTAGCTGAGTGGTATCTCATTCTTTAGATGTTTTCCTCTGTCATCACTCCCTTACCCTGGCGCTTGCTCCTGCCCTGTGGGTGTCCGTGGGGAGAGCAGCCGATGGAGGATGTGTAGCTGGGGGAGCCCACGGTCCCCTCTGTGGGATCACTGCAGTGAGCATCACTGCTTCGGCAACCTCAGAGTGCTTCACCGGGAGGAATCTGCAGACAATGCAGATACGAGCTTTTGTACGTAAAAACTCTGTCATTTTCACTGGAAGATTAAAGAGAAGCCTGAGTCTTCGTTCGGTTTATTTCAAAGCAAAAGATGCTTTTAAACATTGGCTAGAATCAATACTGTTTGGTCCAGGGTACTTTATTTGGCTCACTGCAGAATTAAAATCAGAGCTTCAGCAGTCAAAGCAGTAATTTAATTGTGCATAGTATTATTTTATTTCAGTACTGTATTGGGTTTGCATGGCAAGGTTTTGGTAGTGGGGGGGCTACAGGGGTGGCTTCTGTGAGAAGCTGCTAGAAGCTTCCCCTATGTCTGACAGAGCCAATGCCAGCCGGCTCCAAGACGGACCCACCGCTGGCCAAGGCCGAGCCCATCAGCAACAGTAATAGCGCCTCTGGGATAATATATGTAAGAAGGGGGAAAAAAACCAAAACTGCACAATTGCAGCTAGAGAGAGGAGTGAGAATACGTGAGAGGAACAGCTCTGCAGACACCAAGGTCAGTGAAGAAGGAGGGGAAGGAGGTGCTCCAGGTGCCAGAGCAG
>NW_008794883.1:1387781-1440860 GCF_000699145.1 Aptenodytes forsteri | reverse complement strand
ACTGTCTCCTGTGGGAGGGACCCCACGCTGGAGCAGAGGAAGAGTGTGAGGAGTCCTCTCCCCAAGGAGGAAGGAGCGGCAGAAACAACGTGTGATGAACTGCCCGCAACCTCCATTCCTCATCCCCCTGTGACACTGGGGGAGAGGAGGTAGAGAAAATTGGGAGTGAGTTAAGCCCAGGAAGAAGGGAGGGATGTGGGGAAAGTGTTTTAAGATTTAGTTTTCATTTCTCATTACCCTACTCTGATTTGATTGGCAATAAATTAAACTAATTTCCCCAAGTCGAGTCTGTTTTGCCCATGATGGTAATTGGTGAGTGATCTCTCCCTGTTCTTGTATCGACCCACGAGCCTTTTGTTATATTTTCTCTCCCCTGTCCAGCTGAGGAGGGGAGTGATAGAGCGGCTTTGGTGGGCACCAGCGCCCAGCCAGGGTCAACTCAGCAGAAGTACCTAGATGCCTTTGCGAATTTTTATTCTCACATAAGGCAGAAAATTATTTCATATTATGTTTGGAATGAATAGTTGCTGATGTCAGATAGCTTGTTTTAGTTAAGTCTGGTTACTGAATAAAAGATACTGTTCTCAAATACGGTATTTTAAAGGTAGAAAAAGAAAGATAGCTATCCTGCAATCTGAACCTGTAAGTGCATTTACTGACACTGTCGCACTGACAAGTTCAGATGAGGCAGGAAAACTTGTTAGTGGCAATACACATCCTCAAATTGCAGATAAAAGATAATTACTGAGTATAACCTTTTAATTTTATAGGCCAAAATCCTTTTCTCACTGGAGGCGGGAAGGGAAGGGAAGCCGTTAGACTGCAGCGCGAATGCCGTCGTGCTGTCCTCCAGGCACGTAGCACATGTGCCGGCGTGTTTAATGCAGTGTACTTCTGCTCTAAAAATACCCTGTTGTGCCCCGTCTGTGGTACAGACAGCCATGGTAATGCGCAAGGGGGGCTGGGGATGTTTGCTTTTGTTTAGAATCTGAGTCACATAAGCAATAGCAAAGTTCACAAGGGAAAATCCATAGTAACGTAATACAAGGTAGTAATAAGTGCATCGCTGGCAAGCGGGGCAGGAATTTAAGGGGACATGCTTCGGCTGCACCAGGACTTAACCATACTTACATCTTCATGTCCTCATTGGTACAGATGCCAGCCTCGCTCTTTAGTTCTTCTTACACTGTATTTCCAGTGCAAGATAGCCTCACCGCAGAAGGAAGCCATCATGCTATCCTGTGTGTGACAGACCCATTCTTCCTATAGGCTGCAGTAGCTTTACCCCGATTTTCGAAACGTGCCCAATAATACAGTTGAAGGATTTTATTCATTTTCATTGTAACAAGAAATGGTCTTATCCTATCAACAGCAAATCCCAGCTATGTTACGGATGCAATAACAAAATAGCCACTTTTTTCAAGTTTCTCAAATGTCTTTTAAAAACAGTGTTTAATTATGCCCAGTTGGTTAGCTGGTGGTAATTGAGCAGTATATTTTATGAGTAAACTGTGCTGATATGCCTCTACATGGGAGGCTGGTGGGGATTTAGCCAAGGTGTGAATTTACAGCACACTAACTCCTCTGCATTAACTCTCCACTTGGATATTGTTGATCTGCACCAAACCTGCCTCTGTGCATCACAGATAAATCTACTTTGCACATATAAATATATGCATTAAGCTACAAGTAACAAATGCAAACTGAGAGTCCTCACGTACAGCCTAGTGAGTGAGCTATAAATTCATACCGTAACTTCACTCCAACTTTCCAGCCTCAGTAGGCTAAGTAATGCCTCAGGAATCACTAAATTTGCTTTTTAGGTCATGCTGATCAGCAACTTCTCTTTCCATACTTTCTTCTAGTTGATTTGGAGACTGGCTTAAAGGATCTTGCCTGTTCTGCCTTTGCGGGCATACCGCATTTGCAGATACAGGAACATCTTGGAAGTGGGAAGGCAGGGGTAGATGCCAAGTGAGGACTGTGAGTCCAAGAGCAGAAATCAGGACTGCTTTTGAAATAACCAAAGTTAGTAAAAATTAAATAAAAAATTGATTCAACTATGGCTTTCTACTTAACTCTTATGCCTCAGCCAACAGTGTAATCCATTCCACTAAGGGTTTTTTTCTTTTTGAAGTGGTACAATTCAGTATACAGAAGTCAAATAGACTGGAAAAAGATACTAAACTTACTGACCAGCCTTGGAGGCCACAAGCCCCCTGCTGAGTTACAGATTTATTACAGCACTGAGTTGTGTCCCTAGGAGCAGTGACAGAAAAGTAGGTATGCAGATTTTATACTGAGCTCTGTAAAGAAAATAGAGTTTCCAAGTATCTAAAATTATATCTGATTTAGCTGTTACTTCCTATTCAGACACTATTTCCTACACAAAAAGTGGCCTCTGTAAAAAGCTTTTTTCTTCAGGCACTGCTAAAGCAGTTTTCTGGAGCTGTCCAGAGAACCATCCAGCTGGGAAGGGGAATAAGGTTTTGGTTTTTGGTTTGTTTGGTTTTTTTTTTACATTGTTCTTAAAACTTTCATAGGAAATAATTTCTCAGAAATGCTATTTTTGTTAAAGAGAGAATCCCTAGATTACCCCATGCAGATTTGGCAGTGTTTAGCCAGATAAATTGTTGTCAGTCACCTCTGTGTGTAAGAACTGCTGTCCTTTTTCCTAAAGGACTATCACTTCCTTTAAAGAAAAAGCTGAAACAAGAGTGTAAATACCTTTTAAAAACAAAATTTAAGTCTAATGTTAACTCACAATTCATAGCTTGCAAAATCTCATTTAATTTATATTTCATATTTTAAGTATAAATAGAGCTCTAATATGCATTACATGGTGATGGTCAAATCTGGGTTTCTCCCTTTAGGGTTGCCCATGGCCAACAAGCACATATTTAAACACAACTCTCTCTCTGTAAATGTACAGAACTGTTTAAAATCATGTTGCTAACACATTTTTTTAACTGACCTATTTCTCCAATCTAGACATGACCTTTGTGAATGCATTTTTGCTTTCGGGGGTTTGTTCTCTGTTAGGGAAAAACACGGTCCTGAACTTGGGGTTTGTGCCCGACTGCTTTCTGCTTTGCTTCTCGCATCTATAAGTGCAAGACCTATAGGTGTCCGAGCACGGGGAAGGGCTGGAATCCCGACGGAGCAGGGACTCGGTGACACCTGCTGAATCCAAAGGAGAACTCTGCTGCCAGGGCTGTGTTTCGCCTGGAGGTGTCAGGACACCTGCTTGCGATTCAGCCCCAGCATTGCTGCAAGCAGCTGCAAAACGGCTTTTCAGCTGTGGATAGAGAGGGACTTAGAAAATCTGCGATGAAACTAAAGCTTTTAATCCAGATATCAAAGTACATTTTGGAAGGAAATTTCCTTCCAAGCAAGGAAAATCTGTATCCCTAACATATTTAAAAACTCATAACCGGAAAAATTTATGAACATACTGTCTCTTATACTTTGTCAATTATTGGGTAATTATTGATCACTAATTTGTTTTAAGATTTTATAGCTCTACAATGGTGTATAATGCTCCAGGTATTATTACTATTACCATGAATGAATTTTCCTAAAATTTAGAGCAGTTGTGTGAATTAAGTGTCCCTGATACTATTCACAGGGTTTCTGAACACCCAGATGCATTTTGAACGCAAGGCCCAGAGCACTTCACCCTCTTCCTCTCCACCCATCCCAACCGGTGTTTAGTTATGTTTTAATTGCAAAATACTGTGGAATATGCTAATGTCCATGATCTGCATAATATAAAAATATATGCTTATTTGATGGTAGAAAAGTGAACCTCTTGTTAGGTGGAGGACTTCTTTCAGAGTAAACTAGGATGTAATGACAAGGAGGACTAGTCATTACGCGCTGCAGTTCTGGTGTTCCTATCTAGCACCGCTTGTGGTGACGAGAGGGTGGCAGTGTCCTGGTGGAGACCACTGGGTGTGCATATTTGCACATGGGGGTCTAGCCAATGTTCCCAGTTAGGTAAGGTGGGTCTCGAAAGAAGCATAAATTATTTTAAAAAAAAAAAAAAAAAAAGTCAAAAAGCTGCTGTGTTTTTCAAACGCAATGACATTGTATCACTAAGTGTAAACCATCATACACAAACTACTTGTAAGAAAAAGTTCTCCAAAAATTTTTAAATTAAGGACTATGATTTCCAAGTTTCCACTTGTTTTGATAATCGTGATGCCAATGCTTGTGACCCTTGGAAGAGGGATGCGAGTGGTAACTGTGGAAAGAACAAGCAGCATCGGGGAGTTCTGCAGCAAGTGACAGTTTGCCCAGGAACTGCTAAAGATCTGGAAATACTGCCAGTGCTGATTAGAAAATTAGAGCGAGGAGCGGCGAGAATCAGAAGGCTGGCTTCAAATATGACAGCAGAGTTGCTTTCCCAGAGTCCGCAGGGCAGAAGACACTTCTAGAAGGATAATTAAGTCCCCAATCCCCACTGTCCTGGCGGGAAGCACTGATCTCGTTAGCTTTTCCTCCTCCGTTGGAGTTGCAGAACGCTTTTCTTTAAAGTCTCGGGTCACTTGGGAATTACAGATTTGTGTGTTTTGCAAGTGCATTGAAGGCTCTGAAGTCAAAGGTTAAAAATACTCTGGTGATCCAAATACGACTGAGACATTGTTCTAACTAGTTTTCTTTAAAACTTGGGTGAGTAAAGCTGGAGCTGAAAGGGAAGAGCTGCATCTTAACAGAACTGTTTGAGGATGAGTGCTCCTCGCTGTGCCAAAAATCCCATAGCACTCTCAGTTTTATCTATACTGACACAGATTAGAATGAATTTTAGCCAAAGGGTACCTTAGCAAAATGCACTTTGACTGGAAAGAGTGGGAAACTTATGGGAACGTTGTGCCTGGCTGCAGGTCTCGTGACGGTTGCTTGAATGGGAAAGGAGAAAAACTGGGATTGCTGCGACCACATCTAGCTCGTCACTGGGGAAGTTTTAGAGGTTGAAAATGCTTCATGCCCCAGCCGCTACGTACTCCGATTATCAAATAGAAGTCAGCATATGTAGGCAGGTGAAAAGCAGATTTTTTGATCGGTTTAACTCTTATTATTAAGCAGTATTTCCCTAACAGTAAGTAACTACGTAGGAAGAGGGGATGCTCCATGTATTCCCGTCTCATGTTAATTCACTGTAGGGCGGCATTTCATTCTTAGTCCAGTTAGAATTTTTAATAGCTTTTTCTTTCAATAGGGACTGATTTTTAATGAAAATTATGAGGTCTTGACAAACAGTATCTGTAAGAGAGAATGTTCTCTTTCTCGTCACTGTCTGGTGCTGTGAGCCATACAGGGTTATCTAGGTGAAGACTTATTTCTTTACCTAAGTTTCTTATGTTTAAAAAAGGCTGTTCTATGAACTGGGTTGTTTCAGTACGGCTCACTGATAAGAGTTGTATCAAACTTCGGTGTTTGCTAGGAAAATAGCGTCACATATCCTATCTGCTCCTGACATCTGTTTTAGTGATACTTTTACTCTCACTTTTTAAAATCGCGAATCACGCCTGAATCGTGTAGCCAGAATCCGCCGTTCTGCTCAGTTCATGTCCACGGGTTGTGTGTTCTCCCGTGGCTGAATAACAGAGTTGACTGGGTTTTGCCTGGAGCACTTGCCCTGCCGTGGCAGGAGTTGTGCGGGGCGCAGGGGCAGTGCTGCTGCGTGTTTTGTACCGGGGTGGGGGTACCAGTAGCCTCCACAGGCTTCCTTCCTTCTGCCAAAACTATTAAAAGGAGTAAGTATTTTTCCCTAAGGCCTTCAGGTAGTCACTAAATGAACTCTTTGTTGCCTTTAGAATTGGAGACCTGTTAGATTAATTTTTAAAAAAGTTTCTCGCGCTCCATCCGACCAGCGCGCTCCTACCCTTGCCTCCCTCCTCGCCGTGCTCCACTGCGATGCAGCCTCTGCTCAGCCTTACACTGCACTGCTTGGATTGCTGTCATTTATTGTGGTTTAATTTTGTCTCTCTAACAACTTATACTGCTCTTCCCATTAAGGGTATGATTTGCATTTTGATAGTTGGTTAGATGAAGTCCACGTAATAAATGGTAAATCTGGTCCATGTCGGGATTTTCTTGGAGAGCATTCAATGTCTTTTCTCTCTGTAAAGTGCTCTTTGGTGCTGGGATATCAGCCCAAACTTCCTCACTACCATTGAATATCAGCCTTGAGGGATTTGTGGTTCAAGATCTAAAGCTTTACAGGGCTTCCCAGCAGTGAGCATGTGCAAATCCAGAGACCTGCTATTTCTCCAGTATGAACTCTTGTCTAGATTTCTATCTATAGTTGTTGGGTTTTTTTACACAAACTGCTTGTAATTATTATTATACCCCTTTGAGTAGGGTTTTAAATTAATTCTTTTATATCTCGCAAAATACTATTAAAAAACCTGGAAAAAATATTAAGTCCTTTTTTCTTCCATTTTCATTGGTAAGAATATCCTAATCATACTCAGAATTCATATTTTAAATTATTTTCCTAGAAGTTAAAGCATAAAGCTTAGCCTATGAGCTGTTGAAACCTCTTTTAAAATGGTCATTGTCAAGGAGATATGGATTTCAATAGCAATACCAAGTGTCTAACACGTACTCATGCAGATATTCAGAGGTTACATCACAGTATTATGAACCTTTAAATAAAGTACAGCGGCATTAGTTTCACAGAGGAAAAAATCACTACTGATATTATGGAGTGGCTGCTTTATATGTTTGGGGGCAACTAATTCATGTGGACCATCAAAATCCATACGGCAAAATCTTGAACTGACAAGTACATTCCTAAAGTGAGAGGGTACATCAAATGCTTGTGAACACGGGGGTGTTTGAGAGGCAGGCTGGGTTGATTTTTGGAGAGCCAAGCACACTTTCATTACAGCGTTGGTTTCGGGGAAGAGAAGGCCAGTTCTCGGCTCTTCTCTGCAGCGTCATGAAGTGGTTTGGGGCTGGAGCCGTACAGTTTGGGGACTGTTTTAAACCATCCCGTAACACTTGGGTGGCTGCAGCTGTCATCTAATTTTTTTCTGGATTAAGTTTGGTCGAGAAAGAAGCTGCCTCATTTTCTGGTTGTCATTTGCCCAGGAAGTTAAAGCAAATTGTAATGAGGGACTCACAGCAGGAGAGCCTCCTAACAAATGAGAGGCATATATTGACTGGCAGCCAGCCTGCCGCTCCAGTGATAAATGTATTTTTATACACGGCCGTTCAAGGGCACTTTCTGCTCCCATTGAATGCTGCCTGTCAGATCATGCACGGCACATTTGAATACTGAGTAATTGTAATGGTTGATGCAAAATTGTATTACTGTAAGGTTAAAAATTAAGTTATATATTTTATTAAGTTAAAAAATGTAATACATGCGCTTTGACTTTATCTTGATATTATTGAGAAACCACTTGAAGGACAGGAAGAAAATTAATTTAAAAATGCAAATACACTCTTTTTCTCAGTACAGTCCTGAAATTTTTACTGCAATTGTTAGTATTACTGGAACTAACATAGAAATTAAATTATTAAAGATACTGAAACTGTTTTAAGTTAATAGTATTTCAGATATTTCCACTAAATTGCTTGGAAAGTAGGGATTTATTTTTTAAAGTGTTCATAAAAACCTCTGAAGGGCCATCTTGAAAGAATTTACGTTCGGTATGAAAAATGAAATCATATTTTAGATATCTTTTCAGGTAAAGCCGTTTAGTTTTGTATAACTTTGTTTTTATAAAAAGCAACGGCTCAGGATGCCCTGCCCCTGCCTGCCCCCTCCCCACAGCCGGCCGTGGCCTTGGCCATGGGCAGGGGCCAGCATGGTGGCTGGGGGGGGTGCCTGGCCTTGGCTAGGGCAGTGCACACCTTGAGGGAAAGACTCTGCTTGGCTGGCTCACCCAGTGAGGACAGCCGTAAGCAAGTGTGTTTCCTTCTTCTTTTAAACACAAAGATTGGTATACCTACATCACATTATTCAAGCCTTAAGCGTAGGACTCCTAAGTTTCATGTTATTCAGAATCCATCATATTTCTATAAAAACAGAATTAAAATATAGTAAAAAGTTACATAAATCCTCCTTGTGTTGGGGGCGCCTGAGTAGATTATGTCTGCTATGTTTAAATACTCATTTTATATGACCCTCCGTGGGTAGGGTCCGTGCTGGTTTCCGTGCTTGCTGTAGTATGCCCGCGCTGCTCATCTCCTGGAGAACAAGGGCTGTAGATCCCAGAAACCTTTCAGCTGCAGGTTAATATTAAAGAGGCACAGCTATAGCAACTACTGTTGGAAACGAAAGGTCAAGAACATAATGGCAAATGGTGACTTCCTACCATCTGTTGAAAATCCCTGGTAAGCCCTCCGTCGTAGGTACCGATCTTGAGAGCATATATCCTGGAATAAGTAAATTTGTCACATGAAAAACGTAAGTATGATGTGAAGAACCATATAGCAAAAGAAGACAGATGTGCAGGAGCCCAGGAAGGAGTGCTGCTGCAAACAAAGATAAGATTCACAATCTCGGAAGAAAAAAGAAAAATGGGTCCTGGGCATAGTACATCGCAGCCTGGCGAAGGTGCTGTTAATCTCCTTGTGACCAAAGTGAGAGCAGCCGAGCAGGCACTGCGGGGGCTTGTGTTTACCTTTGCAGCAGTCATCGTAAGTATTTATTTTTATATATTCACTTCGTAGGTCTGCCATTTTTTATCATCATCTCAAAGGCCAATATTTATTTCTCTGAACAGTTTGGGCTCTATATATGTTGCAGGGTTTTTTGCACCCTACATGAGCATTAAAATCCAACTTCTAATTTTTAATTTAAAAAAAAAAAAAAAAGAAAACTTTTATTTGCATGGTGTGGAGGAGAACTCCATGAAGGAGTTACAGAATCACCGCTTCCTTAATTTTCAAATAACCTTTCCTTGCCCAGAGATGATTTGTATCCCATGCAAAAGTTGGAGCTGATATTTTCATACTGCTCCATGCTAAAAGCAGGCACATCATTTTAAGGGGATTGCTTAGCTGTTGCAAACCTCTGCTTTTGTATGTCTTTCACGTGATGGGTACTGGAAGGGCAATGCTTCTGGGGGATGCGTTAGGCATGCTGCTTTCTCAGTAAGTGAATTTTTTGTTTCGCTTTGGTTAAGGTACCCCTAGAGATTGGGGATATAAATATCTAATAATAAAGGTGGTAAAATATTAGTATGTCTCTATAGCAGTACATGAGTTACTTTATCAATTTAAAGTATGCATTTCAGTATATTTATTAAAATAAAATTGCTGCAGTGATACAGTGTTTATTTTTTATGTCACCTTTAACAGAATATTGCAGTTCAATGTAGAGTTTACCAAATATTGGACTTAGAATTAGGTTGTCATAGCTTCAGTATATCATGTGTTACAGGACAACGACCATGGCAGGTGCAGAAGTCAAATAGTCTCCCAGGAGCATCCTCCCATTAAAAAACAATTGCTTGGGCAGAGGGAAGCTGCAAACAGCTGCACTTTGTCCCACTGTCTCTGCTGTTCAGAATTAAGACTATTTCCGAACCACAGATTTTTGCATACTTTTCATTTTGTGCTAATATAACTGCTTTGGAGCTGAAAAACTGCAAATAGTAACTTGAAAGCAGTCCCAAAGAATGAGTGCATTAATGCGGCATTCAGCACCGCAGCAAAACGGTGCCAGCCAGGGGAGTCTAAGCACCAAACGTATGCGTGCAAGCAGAATATTTTGAATGAGCAGCAATAATTTGTTTTTGTTACACTTACTCATTGCCCTCAGAAATGCAAGATGAGCATTGCAAAGCACACGTTTAGATAGTGCACTAAAAAGTAAATCTTGGCTCGAAAGGATTAGCATCAATTAGAGAAGCACTTCCTTTAAATAACAAAGCAGATTAATTCCCTTAAGGGTTGTACTTATTGGAACACATTTTCAGTAGTAAAAAGAGCAACAAGTGTGCTAGCACTATTGATTTTCTACCTTTGTATTACCAAAACATATTTTATTGACAAGTATTACTTGCTTGTTAAGTGCTAAAGAGTTTGATGGGTCTAAACATCGGATCATCTAATTAATTGCCCTTTCAAACTTTCATCCTAAGCTGCAGTGATTACATTAAAGAGATAGGTTTGGGGTTCTATTGGAGTTCACTCACCTTTTACATGATAAACAAGGAATGAATATATTAATGGGTTCTTAATATAGAAGGCTAACTTTAGATGCAGTGTACCATTCTGAGTAGGTCTTCATCTTTTAATGTCCCGGTGATGGGTACAGGAGCACTTCTTTTATTTATATTTTGTATAAAAATATAATTTTATTTTATTTTTGAATTTTATTCAATGAATGTTACAAAGTCTTTTTTCACACAGTTAAAGCCCTGCCAGTTTAAAGTTGGCACAACGCCTCTTAATGCAGAAAGAGCTGCTGTTGTGTATTTTCGAAGAAATACTTTGTGCACTTCTGATACTAGTGATTTCATCGTGTTAATCCAATAGAAAATGGCGTTTTCAAAAAGAAATTCACATGTGTCGTCTTGAATTTAAATACAGGTTCTGGCTTTTTAACCCTTTATTGGTTGGCCCTGCACTCAACGCTCACGTTTCCTTGGCTGCATTTCTTTTTCTTCTCCTGCTCCCCAGCTCTCTTGCACAGCTTGCCGTCCAGCCCCCGGTGCTTGCTGGAGCCCATCCTCGGGCTGGATCCCTGGGGAGCCGCGCTTCCTCTGCCGGGTGGGAGAAACCAGCCCTTGGTGCTGACCGGAGCGGGGGTACCAGGCATGGGAGAGGTTCTCAGATTTCTACCACTGGGGTTTTAGATGGGAGGGTAGGTGAGCTACCTGGGTTTGCCCGTTTTAAGATCTCCAAAGCATTAGAGAACGCAACGCAAATGAGTCTCAGTCTTGTGTAAAGCATCGACGTATTGTGCGGTTGTGAAACAGCAACCTCAAGTAACGAGTAAATAAAATCTTAATGGTGACTCTGACCATGGAATAAGTGAGTAATTTTCCATGGTGTTTCTGACATATGTGTTTATATTGTTGGATATTGTAAAAAACAAGTATTTAACCCTGGTGACACCACAGCTGTAAGTGTGGCGTGTGAGCAGAAGGACGTGTGATTTGCTGAGCTGACACAAGCGACCGGCAGCACAGCCGGGGTGTGCCTTGCCTGCAAGGGCCCCGTCGCTGCTGTAACACTGCGCGGAAGGGTGTGCTGTAGGGGAATGATGGTAGTGGGGTATGTAACGTTAAATCTTGTCAAAGATTGTCCAGAGCTAGGAGTCCGGTACTTGGCCTTGGAAATTTTTTTTACGGCAAAAGATGTGCATCGCAGACTATGATGCACTGCTATGAAAAGTATGTGGTTTTAAATAATAGTTCAAGCTGTAATCTGAGAAAATACTAGGTACCTTCTAGTTGTTGCATTATTTCTGAAAAAAATCCTTTACACTTTATTTACGAGATAAGGTTTGAACTTTTAATTACATTTATTATGGTAGTAGTCCAGAGGATTTTAACTGCATGCTTACAGTTAAACCAAGGTTGGACATAAAGCATTCCCTCGCTGGGTGGGCAGGCGCAGCGCACATCCCTGTGCTGCAAGGGCAGCCATGCCTGCTTTGTCAGGGTATTTCTGCTCACCTCCTTCGGGATATGTTCTGTGTAAGCATACCTAGATCCTTTACATTGCAATGGAAATATTTGTGTTCTTTGTTGGAGTAGAGAGGACTCTCTCAATGAAACAGTTGTCTGTGCACACAGAGGTGCAGCTGTAAAGAAAGAGCCCATACGGCTGCGGGTGGACGTAAGTCTGCAGCACATCGTCTGCCTCTTGGGGAGGTTTTTACAAAAGCGTGATTACATTCCTGTGCCATTGGAATGGAGTGTTTGGTCTTCTCGTTACTGTTCCTGTGTAGAGTACGCTGTGGCTATCCTGAAGGAAGAGCAGTGGCGTGAGTGCAGTAACTTAAACCACCGTGGTGCCCCGGCAGTGGGGAGGCTGGTGCTGGAGCACCTGGGGGTGCAGCCGTGCCTGCTGCCCAGCTCTGCTCCGGCCTTTCAGAGGCCTCTCGTGCTGGTGCCAGGGAGCCAACTGAAAACGTTTAACACTCTGATTGGGGTGACATTTCTGTAAAGACTGTTTTTTAAAGGCGGGGGGGGTGGTAGTGTGCTTCCTACCATTCCCTGCCTGCCGCCTAGCCAGCTGGAGGCTCCTAGACATCCAATTTACAACCTCCTTTGAGGAGTGTAAGTATTAGATTTTTTTAAAATTCCCGTTAAAGACACGTTTATGTTCATATACCTGACAAACTACTTCGGTTTAAAAACTGGATTTGGCAGGGAATGTGTTCGTATGATGATTTAATTCCGTTTTATTGGTTAAGCAGCTATTAGAACACTTAAAAGAAATTGTCATGGTATTTAATACTGAGCAGCATGTGCTTAAGTCCCACCTGATAAGACATTTCAGTGGTGTGCTTTCATGTTTCGGGTTGTCTGGAGGCCTGAAGAAAGGAGAAGTGCCCTGAGGAAGTGCCCTGAGGAAAGGGCATTCTGTGCTGAGCGCAAGTCCCTCTGTGTGACATGGCAGGAGTTACATTTCGTGCCATTCCTTCAGATGCGCAGGAGCAGTATGTGCCACTGTCCTGTCCTCCCCGACCAACGGGAACCAAACTCCGCAAAAGAGCTTTCCTTTGCTCCTCAGGGGTGTTTGCCGATTGACACAGTGACAGTCAGAAAATAATTAGTGCTAGAATAACAGAAAATGCAGGTGAAAATGAAGAGGCATTTCCACATAGTATTTAATTTTTACTGACGGTAATGGTCTCCCTCAGTCTTCCAAAAAAGGTTTCTAGAAGTTCATGTTCTCGTGCATTTGTGTTTGCTTAAAAGTCTGTTCAGCATCATTGTGGTGCCAGGTAATGGATCTTCTATGTTCCTGTTCTCTCCCCCTCTTGCCAGACTATCCATGGCCATAAAGGACCGATAACTGCGGTGGCTTTTGCCCCCGACGGCCGGTACCTCGCCACATACTCCAATTCTGACAGCCACCTCTCCTTCTGGCAGGTAAGGATGTGTTACCGTCCATCTGTCTGCACGCACTTCATTAATGAACTCATGTTTGGGACTTTTTGACATTTTTCAGTAATGGCGTAATACATAAGAAAATACTGACAACAGGAAAGTCCCAGAAGTTAGGGCAGAAGCTGAAACCTCAGCACAGAGTTTTGTTGTTCACCAGCCTGACCCGCCGCGGGTCCCGCGCTGCCCTCCCACCTCAGCCCGAAGCGAGTGTGCTCCTCTGCCTTCAGGCACCCGCACAGGCAGGGCAGGGTCAGCTGTTGGACGGAGGCTTGCTCCCCCAGTCCCCGGCACCTCTCCGCTGTGCAACTCTTCCCTCACCGTCCCTCCAGGCTTGTGAAGGCAGCTTTGAGTAGTGGTGTCCCTGTAACAGGGGATTTTTTCTATCACTGTTTCTATTTAAGTGTTTCTTGCAGCTATCCCTGGGTGAGGGATGGGGCTGTTTGCATCCACATCAGTACGTCGCTTCTGGGCAATCAAAGAACATTCTCAAATGATAAACTTTCATATTTGATGTTTAAAGTTTGAGTATGATGCTGTTGTAATAGTTTGATTTCACATACCTAAAATGTCCACTGGATAAAATGTAGAGCCGTGTAGGAAACCCCTAGCTAGTTCTGCACAGGCCAGGGCAGTGGCTTCTCCCGATCCTACCGGCAGGGAGTTTCTTCTCTAACTCCTGCAACCCCATCCATTCCAACAGAGTGAGCTTCGGGAACATGTCTCCTTTTTATTTTTTTTAAGCTTGATGCAAAACTCTCAGGACAAACACTTGTTCCCAGTACTGCGGTGCCCGTGCCCCTCTGCTCTGCAGACACAACTGCTCCGCTCCAAGCCCACGTGTCGTAGCGTCGGGGACCCCTGTGCTGGGCTGTGCCGCGCAGTGTGGAGGTGTCTTCTGTTTCCCTAATCATACTGGATGAAAGTGTGATGAATGAAAGGGAAAGCTGAGATACAAACAATATAAAGAGGGTCTGAAACACAAGTAGAAACTGAGAAACAGGCCACCATTTTGTGAAGTATCTAGAGGCTTTTTTTCTTTAACATATGAGCAGTTTTTTCTTTGTAATCTCATGTTGGTAGGAATATTTTTTGCCAGTTGTAGGCTGCTGCCTACGTTCCCCAAGCAGGATTTTTTTCTTCCTTCAAATGGCGTTAGACTTAAAAAATACATTACTTGGAAGCAACTGATCTGATCAAGCAATGTGGTCTATCAAAATCATTGAGTCTTACAGTAATCAGACTATAAAACAGAACTCGGTATGCCCATAAGTACCAGTTATACTCTTTAATACACTTCCCCAGTTTTCTGTGTCATTCAGTAGTTCTACAGGTGCCATAAAAAATTACTAAATTATTATCCATCACTGTATTGTGTGCTTTCTGAAACAGTAAATGAGAACAGCAAGAATCTTCATCCATCAGTTACATTTATTCAATTTAAGTGCTCAGGGAAAATCTGGAAAGCAATCAGGCCAGATCTTTTAGAATTAGCAGGGAAAAAAAGTCAGGCACGAGTTTTAAATTGTGATCTGCCACGCTCTTCCAGGTGTATAAATGTTCACGTTGAAGTGGCTTTTACATAAAGAGTTAAATATACCTACACATTTAGTTTTAAAATGTGACCTCGTGCACTAGTGATTTTTCCCTTCTGTGTTCTATTTGGCACTATTATTAATGCAGGAAAATCAGTAACATTAGTCATCTTAAAAGGGTTATTACTCAAGATGATTTAAATTGTGAAAATGTCAGTGGTGCTTGCATGCTCCCTGCTAGAGATGCCATGATTTACACTCTCTGACACGGCTCTGCTGCCGAGAAGAGCCAGGAAAAAGTAATGGCTTGTACTTTGTACTGATCAGAATTCAGGACGTGGCATCAGCAATAACGCACCTTAAATGTCCCAGGATTTGCCAAGGTTTCATGGGGCACGTCTCAGGGATGCAGCCGGCCGGCCGGCCGCCTGCTGATGGAAATTCTAGGGTTGCAATGCATGCGGATGGAAGGGTTTTTGAGAGTAAAGCAGCTTTTCAGAAAGTGTGGGATTTTGTGTATCTCAGTGGGTTGGATCAGAGAATCTCATATTTAAAAATGTGGAGCTAGACACCACGCATCAGCAATAATTGGTCTGCTTTCCAAAGAGTAACTGAATAGATCTCTTCTGAATGGCCTCTTCATCTACCAGACAATAAAATAGCTCTTGCTGTTGTGTTTTTACTGTTTGTACCTATCATGACGACTGCTCTTTATTCTGCGTATCTTTGGCTCTAGTGTTTTTATGATTTTGATAAATAATATTCTAGCATAAATATAATCTTCTTAATATTTCATGTGTTTTCCTTAAATTCTGATTGTGTATGCTTATGCTTAGCATGCCTTTATAAATTGCCCCCAAGGAGCGCAGCAGAGTATGCTCACTGACTTCATCAGGTCCTCCACCATGCCCAGTTGTGTATCGTGGTCATTAACCACCGTCCAGACCATGCAGCGCATTGCCTAAACGCTCAGCTCCCCTTCCGTTAAGTGGCGTTGCTTGGCCCGACTCTAACAAAATTTTAATTAAGCCTGGTTTGAGACAGCCGCTGGTCCCGGCGATCACAGGGGTTTCGAAGTTCGAGAGGCGGTCTGGGTGCGCATTGCAGGTGGTGACCCTCCCCAGAAGCCCGCAGGCAGGGTGGGTCACCTGTGGGTGTCTCTGCAGATGAACACCTCTCTCCTGGGGAGCATCGGCATGCTGAACTCTGCGCCTCAGCTCCGCTGCATCAAAACCTACCAGGTGCCCCCCGTCCAGCCGGCCTCGCCAGGCTCCCACAACGCCCTCAGACTGGCACGGCTCATCTGGACCTCCAACCGGAACGTCATCCTCATGGCTCACGACGGCAAGGAGCATCGCTTTATGGTCTAGGGTAAATCTCCCGTGCTAGAAACCCATTTCTGTTTCAAAGTTCCTCGTAATTCTCCCCCTCTCTCTCTCTGTGCTCCTCACACGGGATGCCCACACCAGTGTCCTGCAGGCTGCTGGTGGGCTCCTGCCCGGCTCTGCAGGGTGGCTGCACTGACACCGGCTGGTTTTTCCTTGCAGATGGGAGGAGGAAGGCAACGGCGCTGGGGATCGTGCTCCTCGCGTGGTGCAGCAGAAGTGGGGGATCAATAACACTGTGATGGCGCTCCTCGGCCAGATCGGCAGTGGCAGGAATCAAACCAGGCTTTGCAGCCGGGCTGAACCCGGCCCCTTCCTCGCTGGATGTTGAGTTCACGCAGCAGCCCTCATTAAACACATTTTTCCTTTGGAGACTCTCGCAGAATCTCAGTGTTTACCAAAAAGGCTCGTGTTTACATGTACTTTCTCCTAGTGACCACTGAATGATGGCGGGTGATGCATCTTAGAGCTAGGCACTTGGGTTTCTTAATGAGGGGCTCATTGCCTCAGGATGGGGAGGGATTGAGTTTCGGGGGGGTGGATGGCTGTGTTCTGATCTGAAGGGGATGTTTCCTCATACAACATCTCAGTTTTCAAGAGAATTGGAAGTGCTGCTGTGCCCAGTCACTGTTTGCTGTAGTCTGGAAGAAAGAATAATAGTCCACATGTAAATAAAAAAAAGAATCTCTTTAAGAAGGAATAGCAAACTTGAAAAAAGGAGTATTTATATATAAAGGTGTTTTTTGCTATCAATGCAGGTATTTATTTAAAAAAAAAAAAAAGACAAAAAGCTGTTTCTTCCTAAAGCCGCTCCCATTTGTGCTGGGACGTGCAGGGCAGCGAGACCGTGCACCCACGCCACCCTGCGCTTGTGTCACAGCCACAGCTCCCGCGGTGGCTTCACCGGGGGACCAGAGGGGAAGGACATGGGCCCCGGCGGGAGGCGGCACAAATGGCATCGGTGGGGAGCAATTCTGGCTGGAAAAATGATGAAAAGTATGTAGAAGGTAAGTTATTTGAATGGATATATTGAAGCATTTTCTTCAGTAGGAATATTCCTGTGTAACATTAGCTGTGACTGTGTTTCCCTCTTCTTACATATCTAATTTTGTGAAGTGTTCAATAGTGTGCAAGTATGCTGGTTTTTGCTCACAGTAAAGAAAAAAAAATCTATAAAATACTATTTTATTTAAACATATTGATGTATATGTTTGTATAGCTTTTTCTTTGCCATTTTTGTCTGAAAAGCTCACAGAACTAAGGCGGCTGTCTTTACATAATAAAGTAAAAATGGTACTTATAGAATCTTCCCTTCCCCAAAAAGGAATAAATGAATTTTTAAAATGGCTTCTAAATATAAAAAGCATTGATTTATTTTTTTTTTTTAGGTGGTCTGTGTAGTACGCTGTACATGAAAGTGAGATTTACAGTCCAGAAGCTACATATCTGTTTGCTGTTTAAAAATAATTTTAAAAAATTTAAAAAGCAAGAAATTAAGACCATTAGGAATGTTTAACACAAACTGCCATAAAGTTTAATCTTTTCTCTGGCGGGAATGTAGTGTATAGTGGAGAACTCTGTAGTAGAATATCAGGGTCTTTTCTAACAGAACTAATGCAGCATGCATGTACATTGTGTTTATACAGATATATATGTAACCTCGGAGGTTAAAAAAAAAAAAAAGGAAAAAAAAGAGGAGAGGTAGAATTCGTAGAATGAAATGCTGTAATTTTCAGTGTAGGCTTAGGAGGAGAGTGCTAAGGTACCCTGTAAGTGTTCTCCCACCGGTATCCCAGGATCCTATCCATTAGGTTACAGTAGATAACACGTGTATATATATATATATATATATGTGTGTTTACTTGCAAAACAAAATGCGGCCCCAGTGGGAATGTGGACCGTGTCCCTGCAGTGATTTCCTTTGTGGTATAGTGAACAAACATCTTGTATTATATATGCATTAAAATGTTTGTTTTAAGCTAGAAGTGTAATGGATTTTCTCAAGTGCAGAAGAGAGCTGGTAATTTTCCTCGCGGTCCTGAAAATCAGTTCGTGTAGCAAGAGCTGAAGCATTAGTAGTGAGGGATTCGTTTGCTGAGGAGTCGCTAACCCCCGAAATGTCTCTGGCTGGAGCTGGGGCCAGTCCGCCCCACGCCCCCGGCTGTGCGGCTGGGCAAGGGGCCGGCGTGGTCCCCGATGGAGAAGCCTTCCCATCTAACTGGTATGTGCGCACTAGTTAAACCCAACCCTCCGCTTCGGTGACTCTGTTAAGCCCAGTCCTGAAACATCTTACATCTTGTATTATATATGCTGTTTTTTTTAAGCTAGAAGTGTAATGGATTTTCTCAAGTGCAGAAGAGAGCTGGTAATTTTCCTCCGGTCCTGAAAAATCAGTTCGTGTAGCAAGAGCTGAAGCATTAGTAGTGAGGGATTCGTTTGCTGAGGAGTCGCTAACCCCCGAAATGTCTCTGGCTGGAGCTGGGGCCAGTCCGCCCCCCGCCCCCGGCCGTCGGGCTGGGCAAGGGGCCGGCGTGGTCCCCGATGGAGAAGCCTTCCCATCTAACTGGTATGTGCGCACTAGTTAAACCCAACCCTCCGCTTCGGTGACTCTGTTAAGCCCAGTCCTGAACTGCTGCCCAGCCTCGCGCGCTCAGCACTGCGGTGAAATGTGTATTGTCATTCCAGTGTAAGCTTTTAGTGCTTTATTGATTTGTTAGTACTGTATTTGGACTTGTCCTTGTAAATGTAGAGACGTATGTGGCTTCATTGGCAGTTTACAAGCAAAAGATGACATGATGAGACACCTGTATGAAAATGTTGTGATGATTGAAGTCACCATGTATGGTGAACGGTTCAAGTGTCTGCCTCTCCAGCAACTTCTTGACGAATCCACTCCCCATCCTCTGTATGTATTGAACTTCCCGGTGTAAATATGCTTGTGAAATAAAACTGAATTGTATTGAAGAGTGTTGGTTTCGTGGCATCAGCCTGATGGTGTGTAAATAATTTCCTGCTGCTGATTTACTGGCCGGTAATCTGAAGTCTTTCCACCATTTAAGAAACTTCTTCCTTTTCATTTGAAAATCGGCGTGAATGAGAGCAGAATGAGTCACCATCAGAGCAGGCGGGGGGTCATGGTGAAGAGTCTTCAGCCTTTGTTACAAACGGCGAAGGTAGGGGGATGCTGAGAGTAAAGTTCTCTTAACTCCCAAAACAGTGTATCCAAGCAAACAAGGGAATATTAATCTTCCAGAAATTCACCAACGCCGATGCGTGCCAGGCGACGCTCTTCCCTTGTCCTCTGGTTTGCATTTCCCCAAAGAAAGTAATTGAAATAAATTAAACGCTGAGGTTTTTCTGAGGTGGCGTGCAGGATTACCAAGTGTATTTAATGTAACATTGTGTTTGGGTTGGAATCTGCAAGATACGTTATTTTTTAAAAATGGTGGTTGTGTTTGCCTGCAGAGGAAGCCCCAGCGCGTGCAGCTTGCAGAGGGGCGTGGGGTGAGCCTGCGCGGCGCGGGGCCGGTGAGCCAGGGAGGGTCAGACATGACCTAATCAGCCTTCAAAATGAAAAACCCACAGAGGAATTGTGTGAATCCTCGATTTTTGGGGTGCGCGAATGCGTTGAAACACCAGTGGCTCCGGCGTTTCCTTACAGGTAAAGCACGCCGGTAGCGGCTCGATGCCGGGCCGACTGAGGCGGGCAGGGCACGGCGGTGCAGGAGGCACAGCCAGGCAGCGCCGGGCGAACTCTCACCTCTCCCCTCCTCGGCTGACAGGCAGAGCTGAGCCTTGAAAAATCAATACTTGGGAGCCAGGAGGGAAATATTTCCAACCTCTAACTAGAGAATGTATTTTGACAAGGCCAAGATAATCCAGGCTGCACAGGAGAAAGAGAAAAGAAGACTCATTTTTAAAGCTTGACACTTCAAGGTGTTTTTGTGCAATGGTTTAGAGAGAGCATCGATATGTACAAATACCAAAGGTCAAAAAGAAAAGCCAGAAGAATTTCAAAAATTAGATGCGCTGGTTTTGCTGTTTACTTCGTAAAATATAAACTGTTTGATTTGTGTAGAGAGATGGTCAAATGTAGTGAGCTCAGTGTTCGCTGCTGTCTCCTCATTTAATAGAAATGAAAATATACTAAAGCCTAGATGATACCTTAAGCAATTTACCTATAAAAAGTATGTGCCTATTTCCTGCTATATATCTGCATTCAAGGACATTAATTGTTTTTGATTCGGCATGATTGCATTTTGATGCAAAAAAATCAATATTTTTTTCATTTATGCAGCATCATTTTTTGATAATTAAATATCTGGCTGTGTACTCGGGTACTGCACGAAGTGGTCAAAAGCGCTATGGCCCTTCTTCCGCTCCCTGACCAAGGTTACGTTGGCGCCGAGCACCTGCGATTTCTGCCGGCTGGGTTTTAGGTCTGACCGAGCTGTGTGCTGCCACCGCTGAGCCGTGGCAGTACCTGCACCGCTGCCTGCGCTGCGGCGTTTCTGCGGTGCACGGCGCCGCAGGCGCCTCCACCTCTGGTGCATTGCACGGGGCCAAGTGAGTGAGCGGGGCGGGGGGGCGGTCTTTGAGGTGAGCGAGCGGGGCGGTCGGGCGGTCCCCAGCCGAGCGGGGCGGTCGTGGCGCCGACCCCTTCCCAGCTGCGACTCTGGGCAGGGGGAGCGATGGAGAAGGTCACCCTCCTTGGCTTTACGCCGCGCTGGCTGGGAATGTCCATCCCTGTCCTGGCGCTGGACGTAAAACCACACCTTTGACCAAGAGGTGTAAAATCACATCGCGGCTAACTTCGCATGACGAACGCGATGCAGAGTAGTGTGTATGATTAGGACATTGCACTGGATTCGTTTAATACTGATCCATGGCTGGAAAACGGGAAGGACTGACCGGGATGTTTATGGCAGCAGTGAGGAGCTCGTGGCCAAAGGTAAGGAGGGGCAGGGGCGCGGGTGTGAGGGGCAGGAGCAGGAGTGGCCACGTTATGCATCGGAGCCGGAGGAGGGGTAGCGCTGGGGCCCGAAGGGGACGTTGTTAGTGATGGAGTGGCTGTACCAGCGTTCAGAAGGTGCTGGGGAGCGGCTGGGCGGCACGCGGGGGACGGACTGATGGATGGCTCCTGGCACAGAGGAGCGGAGGCGGAGGAAGGGGCAGATGAGATCAAATGGGAAGGTGCTCCCTTCCCTGGCTTGAAGGAGCATGCATTAAGGCTGAGGGAAACAAGCCAACCTGAGAGAAGGTGATGGAGATACGGAGCGATGGACTTTTACATTATTAATTGCGTATGCGCGATTGTTTCCCAACTGTCACACAATATTCTGGCTGACTTGATGCAATGGAGGTTGTCTGTCCACTAATTAGTGTTATTTGGAGTAAGATACAGGAAATGAGAGGTCACTTGAGATTTATAGAAAAAAAAACTCCAGAAAAATTACACCAGACACTTCAAACTTGCTGATTTCAGTTACATAAAACATGAGGGAGGGCTCCCCCGCTTTCCCACATCACGGCTCCTCATCTGGGGGCTGGCAAGGGACGTGCTGGGCCACGAAGGGGCTCTGCTGGCACTGTGTTCGTGCCTCTCATCCGGAGGAGCAGGGAGCTGGTGCGGAGGAGCCCCGTCCCGCCAGCTGCACTGCTGCAGCGCTGCCAACCACAGCAGGAGCCAGGCTGCATTCGAAGCGTGCGTGTGTGTTTGGTTGATGTCCTCCTCAAAATACATCTATCTTGCCTAAAACCAAAGCTATTTGAAAATGCAGAACACTGAGGTCAGTGTAAACTCCATCAAACGTATTGATCAGAGATTTTTTCCAAAGAGCGTAATGTTACAGTTGTGCATGGCGTGTGTCTTGCTGATGATCAGCATTCCTTGCAGCTGACTCAGAAATCCATCCACATGCATCTCGCTCTCCCCAGCCTGTTGCGAAGGGGTGGGTACGACCTCTCCTGCTGCCTGGGGGAATTCCCCACGTGTTCAGGCAACGCTGTGCCCCATAGGGCACAGCCAGAACTCGGATCTCAGTGTGGTTGGTACTTCGCAGGCTTCTGGGATAGGCTCACCTTGGGATGCGTGGTTCACCCTGAGGTCCCAATCCCCTGATTGCCGGGCAGGCATCTGCTTAGAGCAGCCTGATCCCTCTGTCCCGAGAGCAAGGCTTCCCATCCCACAGAGAGGGACACAGCCACGAAACGCAGCAGCGTTCAGGACGTTCCTGCTGGGCACTCATCTACAGTGCTGGATGTGTCCTTTCAGATGCAGCCAGGGTAAGGCCAGTGCTCAGAATAAGACACGTTTCGGTGTCAGCTCAGTTTGGTTTCAAATAGTGATTTTTGTAGCCAAAATACTTTTTCAAACTGACGAGTCATATGCAAGCAAAGAATTGTAAATGGAAGGCCTTTAACATGCTTAGCAGTAGCTTACATATTTAAAAGCCAGTGCATTAACAGCAGAAATCGTAGAGAACCCAAAGGTATTTTGTCTTCTGGATGCTGCAGGAACTTCCGTGAGCAACCAATGTGCAGAAGAACCCAAAGTCTAATACATCTTCTGAACATCGCCTCGCAGGCTCCAGAAGTTCTGCGAGTTACTTCTCCCTTCAGAAAAGAGAGTTCCTGGCCAGCTGCAGCCCTTGCATCTTTCCCTCTGTTTCCATTGCCGGGAAAGCACGACCAGGGAAAAAGTTCCTCTTCCTCCTCGTTCCCTCCCGTGTAGAGGCAGCAGAAGTGACGGCCAGGTTTGCTGTCTTGGGAACATGGGAGGCCGCGCGGGAGCTTCGGAGAGCTCGTGGGCAAACTGAGATGGGCTGTCACAGGTATTCAGTCCCCAATTGCAGTTCAAAGGTTTGCAAAATTGTCAGGACCCTCTGTGGGACTCGTAGGACATCGACTCCGTAAGAAACTCAAGGGTATCCCAATTTGTAAATTTAACCTTTCAGATGGTTATTCCTGTGTTCAACGTCTTTGAGCGTGCGTGGAAGGAGTACACGTCCTGTAACATCTACGCCACTGTGATTTCATACCAACGTTTCCCGGCATAATGTGTGCTAAGGGAACTCCGAAGGTCCCAGGTACCCAGCGCTGGGCAGGGACGGTGCTCAACGGGCTTTCCAGGGAGCTGAGGAGAAAGGAAAAAGGGTTTCTTCTGTTCTCCCAACAAGCTGTCCGGGCTGTGCCTGGCTTTTAGCGAACACCGAAACTTCATCAGCAATAATACTTTTGTCTGAACAAAAATATCAGTAAAAATCTGCATCAGAGCCTTCAGTGTGATAAATTGACACTTGATGGCAATAGTTGCCTGGAGTGCTCTTTGAACAGGAGGGCTCCTGGGGAACTTCCCTCTCTCTCTGATGTCTGAAAATTAAAAATTAATCCTGTATGAAAAATTAAAAGGTGAAACTTTCTGCTGCAGCAGCATAGCTTTTTGAATGTTGATTCTGTTTTTAAAATGAAGGCTGAATGACATCTACGGGAAGATCATTGTTGGTTGTTACATTTAGAATATATGATTTTAATTGATTTTTGTAAATTGGAAACCTCTCTCTCTCTGATGTCTGAAAATTAAAAATTAATCCTGTATGAAAAATTAAAAGGTGAAACTTTCTGCTGCAGCAGCATAGCTTTTTGAATGTTGATTCTGTTTTTAAAATGAAGGCTGAATGACATCTACGGGAAGATCATTGTTGGTTGTTACATTTAGAATATATGATTTTAATTGATTTTTGTAAATTGGAAACCTATTTTCAAAGGACTGGAGAAGCTGACGGGGTGGGGAGGTGTTAGAGATTTATTTACTGAAGTAACTGACTTTAAATAGGCATTTATTCACTCCTGTAGAGCTACTCCCAATTTACAATACAGTAAAAGAAAATTGCTGGTTTTATCATAAAAATGACGGTGGAATCTGCACATCTTGCAAGTTTAAATTTGATTTTTTTAAAAAAAACCCCACCTTTCTGACATCAAGGAGTGCCTCCTGCCCCTCGCTGTTCAGGCACGTGTCCTCGCTTGCTGTGTTGGCGGTGTCACCGCTTGGTGCCACCCCCTGGTGACCAGTGCTGTGGGAGAGCCAGGGGGTCCCGGTGCCTCGGGTAGGGCTGGCCACTGGGGAAAGCTGCTGTACTTGTTCCCCCCTGAGATTAGTCTTCCTCTGTGGTGGGCAAAGCAAACGTTGCGGTCAAGTCGGGGTGATTTTAGCAAGGGTATTTCTTCTTACAAGTTTATCCAGAGCCAAGGGGGAGAGAAGTTGACTGCACTACCGTTTTTATCAGTATTCACGTTCAGATCTCGCCTGTTGCAAGTTCATTTTAAAAGACCCATTTCTTCATCTTCCGCGTGGCCTAGGACTTCAAAGGTGCCATCAGCTGGCTTGGGCAGAAGGCTTCTGCCTTGGCAGTCTGGCTGACTTCATCCTGGCATTGCTTACCAGTCCGATCTGCAAAGATACGACTGATGAGAAGATATTCAAGTGACAGAGCTCTGATTACATGTGGTGGTAGATCAATTGGGCCGTGACTGTCAGAATACCCAAGGTCCCCTTCAAGAACCCACTCGGGACCTGACGCAGTGTTATGGCATTTACATCTTCAATATCTCAAAGATTTCTGGCTTTATTTTTTTCTGTACTCTCTAATAGACCATGTTCTTACACCTTGGTTTATGTATGCGTTACCTGTGTTTATCAGTTGAGATCTGGTAGCAACGCGAGAAATACGGCAACTGTGTGTAGGTACATTGGGGCCACCGAAGCTCGGTCCAGGCCAGCAGAACAGAGCATTTGAGGGAGCATCCCACCTTGTCTGAAATACGACGGTGGCTTTGTCCAAGAGCAGAGCCGCTGCCCCAACCGTCGGACCACCGGCACCAAGCTGCCTGAGCCGAAGGGAAAACCAGAAGAGAAGTTTCCCCACGGCTGGGGTTGCCGCGACCGTCGCTGTTGGTTGAGTTCGTGGAGGTGCATTTGATGGTTAATGAGTATCAAGGATAACGTTTTGCAGTTCTCGCTACACCTGACTGCTTTTATACTATATATTATGAAATATTGTGTATCTTATTAAATAGTGACTTTGTAAAAACCAGCTCAGGCTCTGGGTCCAACCCCAGCCCTCATCCCCTTCCACTGAAGGGAGTGGGGTGACACCATTTATAAATTTAGCCCAGATTATAGTATGAATGATATTTCTTTAATTTAGGTCTCATTAAAAGATAAAGTCTTCTCTAGCAGTCCTCTGCAAGGACTAAGAGTAACCGTGAGCTGTTAGGTCCAGTTTCATGGTCATCTCGGTTCATAAATATATCTAAGCAATCACCCCACCGACGTGCCAGTGCTGAATCTGAGTCACCCGGAGATCTGCAGGGGTGAGGAGGAGAGCTGGATGCTCTGGAGGTGACCTTTGCAGACAGGACCGTCCCTGCTGCTTTGCCGGCTGCTTTGCAGTCAGCTGGCCGCCCAGCAGCGCGGGTAGCTGTGGAAGAAGGTGTTTTCTACCCTTCTGTCTTGAAGGATAATGTTGACCCATTTTTAATTATTTTGTTACTCCAGGAGGATCTCAAAGGTGGATTGTTTGATATTTCAAGACAGAGATTGTATGGTAACGAATGGCAATGAAGTGCAGAACAGCATGGAGCCAAATGGGAACCTGTTCAGCAATGCGCAGCACTGCTGCAAAGTCGCAAAAAATATTTATTTCTGCTTTAAGGACAGAGAAGTTATTAAGACAGGCTGCATGTTATCACCTTGTTTGCAGTTTAGCCCGAAAGTGGATTAAAATCCATTTTAGAGCAGTCCCAGATTTATTGCAGAAACAAACGCAACTGTTGTTCCACCAGCTGCCGGACTGCCCAGCTCCAGGAGAAGGAAGGCAAGAGGGAGGAGGATGGGGAGCAGAATGAACCCTGGGAGCCAAAGACTGTGTGAGAGGGAACCAAACGATCAGAGAACGACTGCAAAGCCTGTGTGGCTGAGCAGGAGCCTTCGGAGCGAGCACCAGATGCTCCGGGGCCAAACCCAAATCCCAGCGTGATCCGCCGAGATGTGCAAAGCCATTTCCCTGTGCTCGCTGAGTCGTGTTTTCAAACCTGGGTAATGGGTTTTTTATGAGAGCAGACTCCGAGGCCTCCTGCTAGCTCTGCCAAAAAACTCGGGCCAGGCAAAGTCATTTCAGCAAATCATTGTTTTTCTGGAAAATGCTGTTCCGTGCAGCCAGGTTATTCACACACTCAAGGTGACGCTGGCAAAGAGCGCTCACCATCGACACCAAAGGCAGAGACAAAACCAGGAGCGTTGGTGTGGGGTGTTCGCTGCACCAGGTAGGTACGGGACTGGGGAGGAGGTGTGATGCTCTGGGTTGGGGCAGGCACTGGGAGACGGCAGCCCTCAGCCTCCTCCTAATTTGGAGAGGACGTTTGGACCGCAGCGTCCCATGCAGCAAGGTGGGAATGAAGCTGAACGGGTATTCACGCATTTCATACGGTTGGAACATTTTCAGGAGGAGAGAGAGAGAGACCTTGTCAAGGAAACCTTGTCCAGCGCTTGCTCTGAAATACAAGGCAGCCCAGTTTGTTCTTGTCCCCCCCTGGGGACGTGGGGGTCTGAGCCCGGGTTTCACATTCAGGTGAGCTTTCTGGCCAGCGCCTGGTAGTGAAAGAAGGGAGAAGGGGAAGGAGGTGGCTGTGGGAGAGCTCAAGCCCAAGCGCAGGCTGCCCTGGCAGGCAGTGCTGTCTCCATCCCTGGAGATGCTCCAAACCCAACTGGATGTGGCCCTGGGTGGCCGGCTGTGCCTTCTGCAGGGGTCACAACAGGCAGGCCCTGGCACTAGGTTTTGGGGTGGGTGGCTCCGGGTCAGCTGGGCCTCGGGAAAGGGTCTCTGATGGCACCTGGGTGGCAGCAATGGGCAAGGTAAAGGCCAACTATGGAAGGAGACAAGACAGCTTTTGGGTAAGGACGTGCTTTGCTCTGCAGGTGATTGCATGGGAATGGCGACTTGAGAGAAACCCTCATTCACACAAAGCGTGTGTGTAAATGTAGGGTGGTTACACAGCGGGGCGTGGGGCCACGGGAGAGGGCAGGCAAGGGCTGCCCGCGGACAGGCAGCGAGAGGGCAGGAGCTGCCGTAGGAGCCCGGGCAGCGTCTGTCACGGAGGGGGCGAGCTGCAGATTGGATCTCAAGGTGACAGTCACCTCTGACCTCCCCCAGGTCCTCTGCCTCTGGTCATCCATCTTGCGGCCACTCTCCAGCAGCCCCTTCTCTGTTCCTGCAGCCCGCGAGCGTTCACCATCGATCTCATTGATTAAAATCTGCATCTGCCCCAGAGTGAAGGAAACCATCAGCATGCCCAGGGACTTCTGGCTGGGGTTTTCTTTCCCCTCCTAGTGTGTTTGTCAAGAACAGGTCCGTTTTCTGCCCAGAGGCTGCATCTGAAGAAAATTCATTTGGGGGGTGTGAAAGATGTTGGGGGGTCTCCGCAACTCCAGGGGCTGAGGAGAGGCACAGCAGCCAGCAGAGCCCTCTCCCAAAGGTTGCTCAGCGGCCCTGTGGGAGTGAGGAACTGCCTGGAGAGCGCAGGGGCATCTTACACCCCAAAACCATCATTCTTAACTCTTCCCAGCACATTGCTGATGTTTAGCCGTGCATGTGTCCAAGGCTTCACCCTGCTCTGCCTGGGCGAAGGCAGAGGTGGGAAGCTCACCCCTGAGCAGCAGCACGCTCTGCCCATCCGGCCTCGTGGCAGCAGGTGGCCCGAGAAACGCCACCGTTAAACACACGCCGGGAACCCAGCCAAGCCCAACCAGCCAGGCTGGGATGGGAAGGCTGCTCCTGGGATGGGGAGTGATTTAGAAGGAGGCAGGAGGTGGGAAGCAGAGCTGAAAGAGCATCGCTGGAGGGGCAGCATCGTCTGCCTTGCCAGAGCGCAGTGCAAACACCAGTCTCGAACTTCAGGGACCTGGAAAACAAAGCCGGACGTGCAGCAGCAATTGGAGAGGCTGCACGAGCACGTGAGTGTCCTCTGGACTGTTGCTGGAACAGGGACTGGGGGCAGAGGGTGAGAGGTGCACAGTGGAGGGGATGGGGGCAGAGCGGGCAACATCAGGGTCGGCAGGGTGGGAAGGTGGTGAGGCTGTGCCTGAGGTGGGTGCACCTGGGGTGGGGTACAACTCCCTGCATGTTGCAGAGCAGTAGCTATCCGTGTCTCTGCTACCTCTTCCATCCAAACAGCTTTCCTTTCTCCGTGGCCGTTTTCTCCCCATCCTTCCTCAGGAGCAGCAGCGCCGGTGGCGGTGGAGTGGTCCCAGCCTGAATCAGCAGCGGGCAGGGAGGGTCAGCAGGCAGGAGCCATCTGCCCACGCACTGTCACATGCGTGCCCGTGAGCGATGCCGGAACAGCATCCTTTAATCACAGTTATTTTAAAGAATGAAGCAGACCAGAGCAGAGATTAAAAGCTAACCTGACACGAAACCAATCAAAGCTATCAGCAAACCATTAAATTGCTTCCAGAAATAAGACTCTGCTCATCTTGGCAGGGAGAGAGGTGGGATGGAGGTGCCTCCCCGCTCCCACCTTTCCCACCCCCATCCCTGCCGCTGTGGCTGGGGATGCCTCCCACCTCCCGCCAGCACCTGCTGGACCAGCCCTGGCCGGGCACTGGCACCGCCAGCCCCCGCGGGCCCCTTCCCACATTTCCACCGGCGCAGGAGCCTCAGCTCCAGGCTGAGATGGAGGTCGTGTTTTCGGCAGGGTCTCAGCGTGGCTTGCCTCCTCACAGGCAGCATCCCCAGCTCCCTGAGGAACCACTGCGGAACCACTTGGAAAGCGATTTTCCCCAGGTAGTGCTTGAGCCTCTGTGGCCCCAGTGCTGCGTGGCACCACCTGATGCTCAGCCTCCACGCAGCACCACACGGCTCACCGTGGTTTTTGGGGTTTTTAATGCCACTAGCTCTGCCGAGCCCAGGGAGCGACCGTGGTTTTTGGGGTTTTTAATGCCACTCACTAGCTCTGCCGAGCCCAGGGAGCACAGGTCGGGGACCTGTGCAACGTCCCTGGCCAGGCTTCGCTCCCAGCCTTCGCACGCCGAGCTTGCCTGTGTGCCGCTGCTCCGGTGTAACTGCGCTGCTTCCAGGAAAATCCTCGAGCGGAGCTGACAGAGGTGTATGTCTGCAGAGCTGCTGCTTCTGCTTGTCCTCTCTGGCACGGTCGGGGCTGGTCTCATACAGGTGCACCACGGTCCAACGGGATCAAAGACCAAACTGGGGAGAGGAGGAAGCCGAAGCACTGGGATCTCGGTCTGCCGCGGCCATTGCAGCACTCGGCTTTCCTGAGAGACCCTCCGTGAGCCCCATTGATCATTCAAGGGATGTCAGGTGGCATGCAGATGGGAACACAGGCTTATTGATTTTTACCAGCTTACTAAAAATTGCAAAGGGGGAGCAAAAACCCTTAAAAAGCTGGCGTTAAAGCATCATTTCCTGAGCGGTTATTCCCGAAAAAGGGTTTGTTTTAAAGGAAACACAATATATGTATCCGTGTCTTCTGCGAGAGCGAGGGTAACGCCAAATGGCATTTATTTCACAGGCGAGGTTGTCTGCTGAGCTGCAAGGAATGGAAACAAACAAATAAAGCCCAGAGCCCAAACCCAATCTTTGAAAAGCTGCATAAGTGAAATGGATTCAGCCACCCCTACATTGGCAGCGGTCCCACCCCTGGAGATCCGAGGGGTATGTAATCGGGGGGAGAACGGCAAGATGAGTTCCCATCAAGTGCATTGGCTTGGAAAATGGGGAAAGTTTAGGGTCAGGCGCACGCGTTCTCGGGGGAACGCTTACCATGGGAAATGGGAAGCAGAGCGAGCTTCAGCCAACGCCACCATGATTACTTGTTTCAGTGTCAATTTTCTGTACTTTCCAGTTTACTGAAGACATCCACCTGCTCACGAGGTGTTGCAGAGCTCTGGCTGCCGGAGGGAGATTCTTCCCTTCCATGAGCCAAACATTAATTAGCAAAGCCTGCACGACGTTCGCCGTGGTTAATGTACGTATCCCACCCCGCAGTTAATGGGAGCACATCACGCCATCCACAGATAAATTAGACGAAAACATCGCTCGGTGTTCTCATTTTCCTCACTTGCATCCCAGTGTTGTTTTTCCCACAGAAGAGATACTTTGACTATGTACAGCAATTCATCTTCGCGTATAAGCCTGCAGGTAAGGCTAATATCAACTCCCTAATGGTCTGCTGTCTTACAAATGATACAGGGTATTTGGAAGGAGCATAAATGGGACTTGTGAACTTGGAACCACAAGCTGCCTATCAGGAACAGCTTATTTAGTCCATCCGCAACGACTGGTAATTACTTTGTTTGGGAGGGAGCGATCGCTCTGGCTCTGTATCTGCCTGTCATGCGTCTTGCAGACCTTCAGTACCCCAACCCTCACGATCCCCAGGGCGTGGGTTGGGCACGGGAGAGGCTCTCCCAGAGGCTTTGGAAGAAATCCCTTTTCCCCTGACTTCGGATGGATGCTCTGGTATCAAGAGGATGCAGGAAAAAATGAGTGGGAGAAAAAACAGATTGCGCCATCTTTTAGTATTTTAAAAGAGATTAACCTAAAATTTGAGTGATTTTTCCAGATTTATGTTGGGGGGGTGGGTCCAGAGCTTTTACAATCATTCATCAAAGTCTGGTTTTGCACAACAAACAATAAGCCCCTGCCCTAGCTCTTTAGCTAAATGAGCAGAAGGCAGGCAAAGGGCTATGCTAGGAAATGTGCAGCAGCCCCCACTCAAGTGTATCCAGGTTTATTTTGCACAAGGTAGTGTCAGCTTTGAATTATGTAGGTGAGGGAAGATACAAGTCATCAGAATTAATATCAGTAATACAGCTGATAACATGCCGCGAGCAAGGTGTATGCAGCACCGGATGATCAGCTTCCAAATCCTGCCGTTGCTTGGTCAGGGTTTGATGACCGACGACTGAAACAGCAAACCCCCAGCCTTGTGCACGCCAGGCGGATCCCGGCTGCCCGGGCAGCGGGCGCGAGGGCACCGGGACTTGGCAGCATCCGCGATGCTGCAAGTTACTTGCTTCCGTGATGTATTTTTAAGAGCCCATCTTGTGAGGCAGCCGACAGCAAAGCTTTCCTGAGCAGCACGTCCTAGGATTTATGGGAGGATTGTTTACAAAACAGCAGTCCTGTGTTCAGTTCTGTCCCAAGGGAGGCAGCGTGGGATGCCGAAGGTCACGGTTTTCAGGTCAGAGGTCTGAGTCACAAGGGATTAAAAGAGATTAAATATCTTCTTCTCCAAAACTAGAGGTTTGGATAATTAATTGCTCCCTAAACATGAAAGCTTTAAATGATTGCCCTCCATACACGCCAGATTCATTCTCCTGCCCTCGTTATTTGTCTCTGCAGGGGAAAACACATGCGGACGTTAAAAATATTTCTCTTTTTGTAAAACGCGGTCAGCATTATTCAGATCAGGGGCTGACTCTAAAAAGTTAAAATTTTGCTAGTTATGCTTACTTGATTTTCCAGGTAAATCAATACTATGCTTAAAATTAAGAATTCCTACAAATTCTGTCCAAACTGCTTAAAACTGCCACTACAGAACAGCAGCCTGTGAAGGGCAAAGGCCAGCAGCCCGCTGCCGAGGAGAGGACGGCAATCCCTTTCTGCCTTAAACACCCAAACCCTCCACCCTCCCCAGCATCGCCACCCTTGAACCGAACAGTCTTCTTCCCACAGGGAAAAAAGAATCCCCCCAAAGGAGCATCAGGGCTGAGCTCTTGGAGATGATGGCATCCTCAGGGATTAGCCATGGCGGCCTCACGCCGGGCGTGAGCTCTCCGGCGATGCGATAGCCATTCGCGGGCTGTGCTGTGTCCGCACGCCGCGAGGCTGAGTGCTCCGTCCCTGCTGCAATCCCCCGGCGTGGACTTTGATCCAGGCAGGGACCCCTCGCCCCGCTCAGGGCCGTGCTCGTGTCCAGCCTAACGCAGTGCTTGTCACAAGTGGGTGTCAGGGAGCAGCAGGGGCTGCCTGCCGAGGGGCACGTGCCCCACGGGAAAGGCAGGGACTCCGCGCCCGGGGATGCTTCCAGGGGATGGCACAGAGAGGAGCCTCCAGATATGGAGCACGTCTGGTTTGGGAAGCCACGAGCTGCTGGGAAGATGTGCTGCAAAACAAAAGGTGTCTACAAAAAAAATCCAAAGATAAACACGATGCAGCATGGCTCAAATTTACTGGGCCTCCTTCCTAGACCTCTCAAAGAAATCCAGTGTTTTGACAAGAGATTATTTTTGTCTCCCCACCCCGTTTATGGGCTTCCCCCTTCAGGTTTCCCTCCAGAGCTGGGCAGGGCGGCCACCCGTTCAGCCCCTGGGAGCCCCCACGGCTTCGCCTCCGAGCATCTTGTCCAACCCCGCTAAGGATTTAAACACACGTTGAAATTAATCTGCTGGATAAAACCTTTTCTTCATAGTCTTTCATTAATCACCCATCCTTCCCATACTTCCTTGTAGGAAAATAGATTTTTAAACCTGTCAGATGCGGTTTTGTGGGATTCATTTTGTGCCTTTTCTGTCTGTTCTTCTGCGCTGCCAGGGAGGAGGGAGACAATTAACTGATGTTTTAAAAATGCAGAGCACTCATTACTGTACTTAGCTAATAGATATGAATTATGTAACTATTGGATATGCTTAGGGTATTAAATATAGATTTTTATTTTGGGATATCAGGTTTCCCAGAAAGGCAGGGGATTGTCACGGCTGAAAATTCAGTTCCTAGTTGTATATAAAATAGGTAGCTGCAAAATCTGGGCCCAAATTTGGAAAAAAAAAGAACAACTGGCAGTAAAACTGGCATTAGAAAGCCATATTTGCTTTTTTTCAGACACAGCCGCCCGGCCGCCTGTGCTGGGGTAGACGTGCTGGACGTTTGCAGCGCGAGGTGGGGCGATACTGCTGTGGGGAGCAGGGCGATGCTCCGTGCCACCCCTGGGGACCGTGCCTGGGGGCTCGCCCTGGCTGCCTGCGCTGTGGGGACCCCCGGGTCCCGCTGGGCCCCCCCACGGGGCCCCTGCCTGGGGTTACTGCTGGGGGCTTGGGGCAGGCGCTTTGCTCGGAGAGCTTGGGAGAAGGAACGTCGCTATGAAAAGGCCAGACCGTGGCTCCCATCAGTCGTGCCCGGCTCCAGCGCACGTCCTCCCAGCGTGCGGTATTCCCGGCGGCAGATCACTGCCTCTGGGAAGCCCGTGTCCCCTGCCGAGGGCGGCCAGGCCACAGCCACATGTGTTTCCGAGCTCCACAGCCACATGCGTTTCCGAGCTGGGGGCTGGCTGGGTGCCGTGCCACGACGAGGCAGCGCCGATCGAAGCCCCATGCCAGCACCGGGGCCATGCCTGCCAAAAACGCCCAGCAGCCGCAGCATCCCGTGCATGTCCCCTGCCATGGGCTGCCACGGGGTGCCAACGGAGAGGGACTGGTCTGCCCAATGTGGAGGCTTTTGCCTTCAGACAAGTGCCTCAGTTAGACAGTTTTTAGACCAAAGTTTGTAATTTGCAGCTAAATGCCCCAATTTAGTGCTCTCAATTCGACCACTCCTCTTTCTGGGTTAATCTAAATCCTGTCAGGCTTAAACTCTCCCGACCAAATGCCATCTGCTCCGCTCGGTGGGGCCCGGGGCTTCGGCAGGCATGGCAGTGGTGGCAGCGTGCCGTGGATGGGGACTTGTCCCAGGGCCACCTTCCAAGGCAACAGCGGGGGTGATGCCAGCCACAGCCACATGTCCTAATGCGTGTCTGAGAGGGGGCAAGGACCAAGAGAGGATGGGCTGCAGGGACGGGGCTCCCCAGCAGGATGGCAGTGCCGATGGGCAGCTGCCCTGGCGTGGGGCTGGCGGGATGGTGGTGTCGTGGTGAGCAGCCCCAGCCAGCCGTGTGCCCCAGCCCTTTTCAAGCCCGTTTCAAGCTGCCGCAGCATCCTCTGGAAGCGATACCCAAGGTTTCACTAGGCACAGGGTGAAAAACATGTTTCTTTTTGTTTGCTTACAGCCTGCTGTCTGCTGATCTCGCCGAGCTGTCGCAGAGTGAGGAATGGCAGCTGGCATTCCCTGTGCTGATGCTCTGGTCAGCAGCAGTGTCCCCTCCGCCCTGTGCCTTCCCCAGCGCCTGCTGTGCCAGCCCCAGTGCCGCGCTGGGACGCCGTGCCCTGTGCCAAAGCCCTTCTCCCCCCAGCACCAGCTCTGCATGCCCTGGTTGGGCTTGGGCTCAGCACGGGTTATCTGCCCAGAGCATGTGAACCATGGAGGCCAAACACCAACCAGCCAGCATCCCTCAGGCATGTTGGAGGCTCTACTGACCCTTACCACCACGCGCCCACGGCTCCCTCGCTGGCAACTCGACTTGCACATCTCGGGGTGAAGCAGTTCCAGTCCCCAAGCCTCATCATTTATATCAGTCTGTGAATAACGAGCACACTGGAGGCAGGTTTCTATGCAAACACGCACACGTACGTATTACCCACATGTATAGAATGAACATGGTGGGAAGTTCATGTTGGTGGTTTCTGGTATAAGGCAGGATGCGGTCCATCGCTCGGGCTCACCAAAACACGTGCACACCAAAGCCCGGTTCAGTTTCCACACCGGCAGGGCACCTCCAGGCAATAAATCGCACCCTGGTTATCAATTACAGGTTGACGTGAAAATGCAGGGGTCAGGGGAGGAAAAACTTCCAGGAAAGGCGGCACCGGAGCCCCTGGGGAGGGGTGCGATGTGAGGGGTGGGAGGCTGTCACTCCCTAACGAACCAGGAGCGATTAGCGGCTGTCACTGACGGGAAGGGCGTCTGCTCTGCCAAGCTGGCACAGTATCAAGCAGCTTTAATTTGTCAGGAGTGTGAAGCCATCCCCTGCATAAGCTGCTGGTTGACGTACTGCAGAGGGATTGAGTGGATCCCAGAGGATGGGGAGAGGGATGAAATGGCGGCTCGCAGAGGCAGTGCTGGCGGTTGCCCACTTTGCTGCCAGCCACCTGGACTGGGTCTCACCCACCTTGCTCCAGGCCAGGTTCTGCTTTAGATACCAGGCATTTTACAGTTACATTTTAACTTAGTTGTATTTCTGCAAAGTAAAGCTGTGAATTTGCATTTTCTAGAGAAAAAAAGCCCAACTTTTTGGGCAAAAGAAGCTTTGGGCCTATCGATAAGCTTTGCTGCTTTTCTGCATCCCTTGCAGTGAACCTTTGCCAGATGCATGCCCTCGGGGAACAGAGGCAGCTGTGCTGCTGGCTTGGGAGATGTCTCATTGCCTGAGACAGACATAATGAATGAAGACCCTAACAATGCCAGCAGAGATGGGCCTGAGGTAAAACACACGATCCCAGCCATGTGAAAATGTCCACCTTCTAAAATATGCAAGCTGGTTGAAGAGGCCGAGGCGGAAAATAATGCCGGTAAGCACAGATGAGGATACATACCCGCTCTGCCGCCCTTTACACGCTCGCCCTCCAGCTGGTGGGTGCTTGCGGAGCGCCACAGAGCTCAACCAGGGGCCGGGTCCGCTGCCGTGCTGTGGTTCCGGGCACGCCGCCCCAGCCGGCGGAAGCACAGCCTCCACCCCTCCTCTTCTGTGCCGCTGTTCGGTTTCTGTTATGGTTCAGCTAGTTAACGTTTTTGAACTTGTCCATGGAAAATCTGTAATTTGTGGTGGGGTAGCCACAAATCTGAGTTGTGATTAATTTAAATGAAGTGCTCTGCATACGGGAGGCCAGGAGAATTGGTTGTCCTTCAGCGTCTCTGCTTACGGCCATAGCACGCTGGAGAGCAGCAGGATGGAAACCGCAGTCCGGAGAATCCCCATGTGTTATTAACCACCGAGGAGATGTCAGAGCAGCGTGAGAGGAAATATCTGAGACGAATATGAGACACAGCTGTCCTGCGGAGGGCAAAAGGCAAAGGAAGAAGCACAGAGCTAAGGACAACTGGAAGTACAACTGGAGGGACGGAGCGGGCAGGGGGTAACAGAGGCTTCTAAGGGCCCCAGGTCCACAGCGATTAGTGGGACCAGGAGTTAAAACAAAACAAAACCAAACAAAACCTGGCTGGGAGAAAGAAGCAGCTAAAGATCCAACAGAGCTGAAAAACATACAAGGCTTGGGATCAGAGCTGAGAAAGAACAAAGCAGAGATTGGCACACACCATGACAACCAGGATGAGTCAGGAGAGCATGCCACGGGAGGAAAGATGCAGGGAGCGCTTTGTAAAGGTCCATGAGCGTCTTGCAATAGAAAAAATGATGTTACGGCAGTTACAGCACCGTTAGCCAGGAGGATTTGCTGCTGTACACAGTTGCAGCAGCAGACAAACTGGAGTGTCCCTCTGGAAGGGATCATGCATTCACTTCAACTGGGACGCAGACGTGCAAGCCCTTGTGTTGGTAGGAGCAGCAGTGTTGTCAGGAAAGGAAAAGCTGTAGGTAGTCGAGGGAAAGACAGACCTCTCACCTGACAGTGGCGATTCCAGCTAAAGGAGAATTTGAACTAATTCAAGGAGGAAAATAAGAAACTTCCTATTTCGGAATAAAAATCAGCATGAGAACCAAGGGAAAAGCACCTGCTGCAAAGAAAGCCAAAACTTCAGCCAGAGGCACTCTCTTCGGGGGAGAATAGTCATGGAGGAATAGGAGAGCAGCGGGGAAACCCTCAGCAAGGCACAGAGCTGTGCCGAGGTCCCGACGGCCCCACGCTCCTGCCCGTGGGAAACCCCTGCCCTGAGTCAGCGGCTGCAGGACGGTTGGTACCCGGAGCGTCAGAATGGACACAGCGAGATGTGCTGGGGTGTGCTGGTCTGTCGGTACACACCACCACTGCTAGGAGAAAGAGCAGACCCTTCCCTCAGCTGCGTCCCAAGGACAGGGTAGTGTCAGGAGGAGGGGTTCCCCAAGGCTTACAGACAGAGTCCAATATTGCCTATCCTGGTGCTCCGGGGTCGTATCATAAACTGCCAGTGCCACCACTGCGACCCAGGACGGCTGTAACATCATCGTTCACTGCCTTGCTCAACGCACTCCTCTGTTGCCCGCGGGGGGGGACTGGGTCCACCCGCTGGGCTGGGCTGCTTTTATTCATTTTAAAATCCAGAGTATGAGGTAGACAGAGTCCAATATTGCCTATCCTGGTGCTCCGGGGTCGTATCATAAACTGCCAGTGCCACCACTGCGACCCAGGACGGCTGTAACATCATCGTTCACTGCCTTGCTCAACGCACTCCTCTGTTGCCCGCGGGGGGGGACTGGGTCCACCCGCTGGGCTGGGCTGCTTTTATTCATTTTAAAATCCAGAGTATGAGGTAGAATCAAGATGTATTTTACCCCCCCCGCAGGAAGGGTAGGTGGTGTGGAGCATCCCCCAGGCTTGGCTACACATAGGGGGTGTGCTGGTCTGTCGGTACCCACCACCACTGCTAGGAGAAAGAGCAGACCCTTCCCTCAGCTGCGTCCCAAGGACAGGGTAGTGTCAGGAGGAGGGGTTCCCCAAGGCTTACAGACAGAGTCCAATATTGCCTATCCTGGTGCTCCGGGGTCGTATCATAAACTGCCAGTGCCACCACTGCGACCCAGGACGGCTGTAACATCATCGTTCACTGCCTTGCTCAACGCACTCCTCTGTTGCCCGCGGGGGGGGACTGGGTCCACCCGCTGGGCTGGGCTGCTTTTATTCATTTTAAAATCCAGAGTATGAGGTAGAATCAAGATGTATTTATTTTTACCCCCCCCGCAGGAAGGGTAGGTGGTGTGGAGCATCCCCCAGGCTTGGCTACCACATAGTGAAGGCATCAAAAAAAAAAAAGAAATAATTTTAACCTAATTACCATACTTCTGGCACAGCTCTATTAACTAGCACGTGTTACTGCCTGCTTACTGTTTTAGGTGGGAAAGGGAGTCCGAATCCTGGGTAGGAGCAGTCAAAATTTGCCAGATAATCAGTGATGAGGAGTTATTTATTTGGCTTTGATAACATCGCTGGTGCAGCCTAGGACGATGCTCCACGCGGAGGTTCAGGGGTGAGAACCAGAGGGCAAACCAGACAGGAACCCTTTTCAGATCTGACCTTGTCTAACTAAGGAAAATTCAGAAGTTTCTAACACAATCTGAGATTTAAAAATAAATAAAGCAAATTTAAAAATATAGATCTTGAATTGTAAATTAGCAAAAGAGAGCATGCATGAATTTCAATGTGTCTGCTCTACAGCTATATTTAGGGTGTTAGATGTAGGGCAGCTAACTGTGCACATCGCTTGCTTATGCATTTCCTAGCAGGAGGAATATCAAGCTTTGCAGGCACTGGGGATATGCACGTGCGCAGCTCCTGGCGGGCCTGGCCCCGCGGGAGCGTTAGGAGAGGGCAGCTGGTGTGCCCGCAGCCTCAGCTCTCCCTGGGAGAAGGCTGAAACCCACGTGCTGGTCCTGCCCGGGGAGCACCTCCCAGAGGCCAGGGCACCTTCGCTATCGCCCAGGGCGAGGGGGACAAGCGTCTCATCAGCTCTTGGCCAGCAGGCAGCGGGGTCACCCCTGGGTGGCCGGGGGCATTGCCAGGTCTAAGCCAGCCCTACTTTGAGCCAGCAGTTGGACTGGAGAACTCCAGAAATCCCTGCCAACCTTAATTATTTATGAATCTATGATTTCAGCCTTGCAGGAAGACTATGCCTCTCAGCAGTTTTGCTTTGGCCATGGCAGAGGGCTGGGGATGGCCAGCTCTTCTGCTCAGCAGTTTTTCCAGGTGGGCACCTCCTGCTTCTTGGGGTAGGGGATGGTCCCGGCATGGATGGAGGTGGAGCTGCAGCCTGCACCCAGAGCTTAGGGTGCAGCTACAGCGGAGTTTAGTGTGCCACATGAGTGTAAATGTGAGCGCTCGGGTGCCAAATGCCCTTGCACCCACAGCTGGTATCCTGTGCCATGCAGTCCTTGTGCATGAAGTGGTTTCTCCCCCGGTGTTTGCATGCCAGGGTGGCACCCAAGACATGCACAGTGCCCCAGGAGAACGGCTTGGAGGCACAGACCCCGCTCCAGACAGGCTGCTCAGAGCTAATAGTTATAAAAGACAGTTTACATACTCACAGGGATGTTAGATTAAATATTAAATCTTCTGAGGGACTCCTGTAAACTTTACAAAGAGGCCTGCCAGAGCGGGCCATGGCTAGCAGAAGGCAGCAGCATTACGCAGCCTGCGCCAGAGAGCGATGAAGCGCCCGTAATGGTGCAATGCTGCTCTGCAGACTGGGGAGAGTAAAGGGTATGAAAAAATCCCACTGGCATTGCTGGTGCTGAAGGATAAACTGCTCTGCGTGGTGACACCCGTGTTACAATGTCAACTGGTGGAGGGCTTTGGTGGTGAATTGTATGATGAAGAAAGCGCCATGATTCAAAAGCTGTCACCAAGAGGAACCTCTGCTCTGTATAAATAGTGCACAAGTCATCCGCTTTAATAGGATGCAAACAACGTTGTCATGTACCAGATGAGACAGGTCGCAAGTCAACCTGTCATATTCTAGGACAATTGAATTGATTTGTGTTTGCTATCTTGTTTTGTTTCTAAATGGTTTGCGTGGAAAAATATGAGGACACCGAAGCTCCCGCACACTGCAGCACCATTGCCTTTCACAGCCAGCAGCCGCAGCAGGGCTTGTTGCTCCCGCTGAAACTGGGGCAGAGGCGTTGGCCATTGCATTTAAATTTATCATTTGGCCAATGCTAAAACATGATAGGAGAGAGAGGGGAAAAAATGGTGCACAAAATTAATTCAGAGAAACCTGCCCTGCTCTTCATTCTCCAATGAATAAATGTAACTCAGGGCTTTGTTTCACAGCTTGTAATGCCTGGGAAGAGGAGAAGACGTGCTGCAGGTGAAGGCAGGCATTCAGTGAGCACCGAGGAGATCCCCAGTGCAAGCAAAAACATGGGTTAGGGGCTCTGGGGGGCGGTTCACTGGCACGTTTCATTTGTTTCCCACATTTCTGAGAAAAATCCCTGAAGTCCTCAGCCTCAGGTCCCTGCGTGTGAATACCATGGAGAAGTCTGAAAGCCAGAATTGTTTTCCAAAAGCAGCTGTGCAGTTTAATGCAGCAGCAAACACCACTGCAGCCCATAGCGAATCAGCTGCGGTTTATGCGACCACTTGTTCCTCGGTCATTGGGAAGCATGGGGGAGGACGGGAGACGGTGACAGCTGACGGACGGCTCCCGGGGCAGGCGTGCAGGGAGGAGGGGGCAGGTGAAGGATGTAGGGAGGGTTTCGGGGTGAATAAGGAGCCCAAGGGTGTGCGGTATTTTGAACTGAGCTGGTTTTGTGTCTGCTTTTCCCACCTTTGCATGGTGCTTCTGAGAGGGGACAACCAGCAGTGACAGTCTTCTCGGCACTGAATCTAGGGAGCAGGTAGGCAGCTTTGGGTACGTGCCCATGTCTGGCGTTCAGAGGAGGCGCAGACTGCCCGGGGTGCCTGTGCCACTGGGGCACGGCGGGGTTTTGCCCTACGCCTTGCAGAGCAGCACTGCCACAGCTCGGGCACTGGCATCCCCCCCCCAGCTCCCCAGCTTTCAACAGAATGTTCAACTATATCAGGACTTTCAGCCCGGGGGCACAGCCCGCACCCTGGCAGAGCATCACCACACGGCTGAGCTGAGCTGAGCTGAGCCGAGCTGAGCCGAGCCTAGCGCAGGGACATGGGAGCTGCAGCCGCCAACCCTGACCCCCAAGTCACTTCCGCAGGCTTGTACTGCAAAGTCCAGGATTTCAGCTAACTTCTGAATTTCCTGGCTTTCAAATGTTAGAGAAACTACTTTCTGTCTGATAAATGTGTGAATGTCCATGGGCGATGCTATGTCTTTGCAACTTTAACCTTGTTTTAACTACACTTTATCTATGCACCAAACTATGCAGATATCTGCAGCCTTACCTTACACTGTATTTTCTATTTATAATCTATTTTCTGCCCTGGGTAAATTTGTTCTGCAAAAATCTTTTCTTTTCTGCCCTGGGTAAATTTGCAAAAATCTACCCGAGTACCCTCTCCCTCTCTTGGAGGCGTGACGGTCGGGCCGGGATCGCGGTGTCTGTCCGTGTCTGTCTCCAGGGCTCTGGAGGTTCCCACCCAGGGGCCGGGGGCCGCGGGGTCCTGGCCCCCCTTGCTCCTCACTCAGGAGGACGAGCCTGGGAAGGGCTTTGGGGCTACTCCGGGAGAGAAGTAGCTGATCGCTGTGCTCATTTTCAATAGAGAGAAATCCATACACGCACGGTGACATTTTTAGGGCACGCTATTTTTGCCTTATGAGTGGGCTGGAAAATCAGAGTGGCTTTCAAGAAATGAAAGCACCTTATTTATTCTGAGAAAATAGCTCTTACTGATTAACCTCAAGCTTTTCCACAATGTCTCTCATGACATAAGACTTAATCCCATGAGATCTAAGGTTAAAAGGACGGGTTTAGGGGAGAAGGTTGAAGATGATGTGGTGGAGGGCCAAAATGCGTTTTACAACAGAAAACCTCTTGCACCTGCTGAATGTGGCGATGTATAGTAATGCTATAAAATGGTTAGCCTGAAGAATAACCACCCCAGACCTGGAGTTCAGTAGCTGTTCATCAGCAAAGAGCAACGTGACACAATAGTACGAGAAGTTATAAAAATACATTCTCCAATGGAAACTAACTGGGGATTTAGATGGACAACTGAAAATGGACAAAGGGGCAAAAGACAGAAAATAAATTACCCCAAACTTCTTCTTATACTTTATTTGTTCTAGAGTTTGCAAAATTTCTCGTGTGCATTGATTTTTTTATGCATGAAATTCCATGAAATTTATGACAGTTCTGGAAAGTGAAAAACGGCACGGATCGCCCATCTCTGGGGGCATATATACGGCGAGGGGAATTTAGCTCTTCCAGCCTTCTCGCGACACTGAGACATACAAACTGGGTGTGGAGAGACTCCCAGACTTTCTTTTTCTTTTTTCTTTTCTTTTTTTTTCAGTGGGGATAATAATAACAGTGTCAAGGACACCATTCAAGTTGATGCCTGGAGAGCTATTCAGTATAGACCTATTTACGGCCATTATAAAATGCCTGTGGATAGTTCAACGACCGATTTTCAAGAGTCTTTTTCTACCTTTTGAAGGATCAGAAAAATCTATCAAACTGGAGAAATTAAGCTATTTTTCTTCAGGGGAAGAGAAACAGAGTAGGGAGCTTCTCACATTAAAATGCTGCCGTAGATTCCCGATGAATGAAAAATTGGTCTGCATAATAATGAGCTGGGAGATGGATTTTTAAACGGCTTAAACCCACTCTTCACAGCTGTTGTGGCGGCATGGGGGATTTGGGGCGACCTGCCTGGGTTTTGCTTTATGAAGTTGAAAGATCGCCCTTCTCCGGGCGGCTGGCAGCGGATTTTGCTGCTGCCGCTGTCCGTCCGAGAGTGGGGATAATAATAACAGTGTCAAGGACACCATTCAAGTTGATGCCTGGAGAGCTATTCAGTATAGACCTATTTACGGCCATTATAAAATGCCTGTGGATAGTTCAACGACCGATTTTCAAGAGTCTTTTTCTACCTTTTGAAGGATCAGAAAAATCTATCAAACTGGAGAAATTAAGCTATTTTTCTTCAGGGGAAGAGAAACAGAGTAGGGAGCTTCTCACATTAAAATGCTGCCGTAGATTCCCGATGAATGAAAAATTGGTCTGCATAATAATGAGCTGGGAGATGGATTTTTAAACGGCTTAAACCCACTCTTCACAGCTGTTGTGGCGGCATGGGGGATTTGGGGCGACCTGCCTGGGTTTTGCTTTATGAAGTTGAAAGATCGCCCTTCTCCGGGCGGCTGGCAGCGGATTTTGCTGCTGCCGCTGTCCGTCCGAGCAGGCAGGGAGCAGGCAGGGGAGCAGGCAGCGCTCTGGGGATGCAGGCAGGCACAGGCTGGGCTTCAAACGAGTGTCGAACATCGAGTGCGGCGTGACCGGGGCCGTCCTTCACATCGTGCAGGATGAAGGGCAGCTTCTGCTGCAGAGGATTCCTCTCGGCATTGGTGATGGTTGAGCCGTTATCCCTGCTGGCCAGCTACCAGCGGGCTCCCTGGGTGCGCGCCCATGGCCACGGGGAGAAGGAAATCGCCCCTCGCATGCCTGTGCATGTACGTACCTGTGTCTTATGAGGGGCAAGTGTCCTAAAGGACGGAAAGCGGCTTGGGGTGGAGCACCACCTCGGCGTGTCCTTGCCGCCGCCCTGCCTGCCTTGCAGCTCTTCTCCTCGCTGCTGCTATTTCCCTCCTGCTCTTTGCTTGTGCTGCCAGCCGCTAACATGTGTTGCTTGAAAATATCATATAAAGTAGTTTGCTTCAGAAAAATGTGGAGTTTGAATAATGTGTGTTAATTACTTGCACGATAAAAGTCGATCGATATGCTAAACAAACAACTCTCTCTCCGCTCAAATGGGCTCCCAGCATGATTTTGTTATCAAATGCTTGCCCTCCTGCCATCCTGAAGCCATAAATGGAAGCCCATTTTCTTTTCCAATGCCTTAAGTTACATTTAATTGAGTGGGAAAGACACTTATTTTTTCCCCTTAAAAGACGCCAACTCCCTCCTGCACATAACCACAAAGAGCATCATCTCCCCGTCCTCCGGGCAGGGCAGGAGCCTCCGCTCCCCCCGGCTGGTGCAGCGCTGGCTGAGCCACGGACCCAGCCTGCCTCCCTCCGGGGCTGGAGCATCTGCCCCGGAGGAGAGCGCGGCATGGGGCTTCGCTTAAATGATCTAAGGACACGTCTTTGCCTGTGTGCACAGCGCATGCTCCTTCCACTCTGTGTGTGTGGTGCACGGGCTTTCAGCCGGTGGGCAAGGATGGTCACAGTGCCCCGAATCATTAATTTCCTGCATCTTTATTAGCTGCAGCCGCCTTGTTTGTGCTCAGCGATTTTCCACCGTCTATTTTGCTGCTTGTGCCCTCTTGAGCCAAGCGGGGCCGGAGGGGAAGGTAGGGCACCCCAGAGTGGTGGCATGTCCCTGCCTCCGAGGGCTCCCAGGGGGCTGCGCGGGGGCTGCCATCACACCACTCCCGTGGCACCTTCCGCTGCTGTAACACTGCGGTACCCGAGTCCTGGTGATGCTGCGGTACACACTGTGTCCTCCTGCTCCGAGCAGCTGGGTGTGGGTACCCGAGTCCTGGTGATGCTGCGGTACACACTGTGTCCTCCTGCTCCGAGCAGCTGGGTGTGGGTACCCGAGTCCTGGTGATGCTGCGGTACACACTGTGTCCTCCTGCTCCGAGCAGCTGGGTGTGGGTACCCGAGTCCTGGTGATGCTACGGTGCGTGCTGTGTCCTCCTGCCCTGCGCAGCTGGGTGTGCTGCTCTGCGTTGGAGGAGCTGCCCCTGCAGCCCCGGGCAGGGTCCGGCCCTGCTCCCCGCACCCAGGGAACTGACTGTGCTGCGCTAAGGGACAAGCACGTCACTGGGAAGGTACTGTTTGCGGGCTAGATTTGACCACAGGCTTAGAACAACAATACCGGTTGTGATTCTTTTTAATCTTTACAACACACCAGTCATTGTTCACGTTTCTTCTTTTGCAGAAAATCTGAAATTTCACTTTCAGTTTTCAGGACCTGGTTTGCAAGATCCCGTTGCCATTTCTCCTTCACTTTCCAGCCTAACCCTGCATAGCAGGTTTCCTTTTTTTGTGCTTTATGAGAGGTAGCAATCGATTGTGTCTCTCTTACAAATCAACAGTATGTACAATGTGAATATTAATAAATAATGATGTTTGGATGAAGGGGATTTGGATCTGCCACATGCTCTTTGGGTAAAATTCTTTACTTTAAACATTAGCCTTTGCATGTGCCACTTCTGCATTTTATTTTCTGCTGCGGAGGATATTGCTTCCCGTTAGACTGTGTCTAGGAAACATTTTCAAGGCATTCCTGTGGGACGATAACTTGGACGGTGAATTTCCACAACTGACATTATGCTATAAGTGCTCCAGAACCTGCAGCCTGATCTTCGTTTGCTTGCTGTGCTGCAGCGATGGCTCCAGCCGGCCGCCTGCCAATGCTGAGCCCCGGGCCCTAGGCTGACAAGGTGCTCAGCAAGTCCTTGTACCTAACGCAAAGGCAGAGCAGAGCATCTGTGCCTGGGGCTGCGCTGCGGGCTGATGCTTCGCTACAGGGGCTTGGTTTTACATCACGGCAAGCATGCATTTGCACCAGTGTGGGTAACGGGAACGCCGAGTCACTCTGCAGGGTGTATCCGGTTGCCCAAATGCCAGCAGGGGCAGCAGTTGGGGTAACCGTCACCTGCTGGGGTGGATGCCCAGGGCAGAGCCACCTGTACGGCCCGTGGGAAGAGGTGCCTGCGGGAAGGTGCTGCCTGTGTCCTGCCCCGTGCTGCTGCCCAGATCAGGTGCCAGAGGGATGGGGAGCGTCTCACAGGCAGGCGGGACCATGGGCTTCACCAAGCTTGTCCAGGGTTGCGCCTACAAAGGGTGGACGGGGAAGGGGTTGAACTGGGCTGGGTCTCCCAGTGCCCTGCAGAACTGGTTTGGGGACAGGATTGTTCCCGGTCCCACCAGACTGGTTTGCTGCACCCCGCACAGCAGGGCCCTTCTGCAGCACAGGGCTCCCAGGGACCACTGTCCCAGCCTAAGAGCTCTCGCCAGGGTCACAGAAAGGCTTTTAGCTCCTGGCAAGGTGAGGTTATCTTTTCTTTATTGTAATTTCTGTCACTGCTTTCATAGCCTCCGGATGCATTCACTCCGGGAGAAACTCAAAGCGAAGCGACCGGGAAGTCTCGACTGGGTACCCTCGGGAAGGACGAGGCATTGCAGCCGAGCAGCTGGCAGCATTTGCTGATGCCAGGCTTGCACTGAGCCGAAGCCGAGGTCCCAGGCCGAGTCAGAAGCCATGCCTGTGGCTGGGCACAGCTCCCCGAGGGGCACAGGGCCGCTGAGGGTTAAGCAGAGGAGTGGGACAGTGTCTGCTGGGGAAGGTCTGGAGGAGACGGGGCATCTGGGCTCTGCCTGCCCTCACTGGGGCAGGCAGGGCAGGCACGGGCAGGGCTTTGCAGCGCAGGGCACAGGCATGGCTCAGCGAAGCTGGCCCCATCCTGCCAGGGCTCAGGGCGGTGAGAGCTGCCTCCTGCCCCACAGGAGCAGATGTCCCTGTGTCTCACACAGCCCAGCCCCTCGGGATGGGGGCGTACCTGGGGGGTACCACACCGCTCTGAGGTTTCCTCCAGTTTTTCAGCCTCTCCCAGCTCATGAGCAGCTTGCCCAGGATCTTCAGCAGTGACGCAGATACTTCTAGCTCTTCTTGACCTGTAAAGAAAGGGAAAACCCTTTGCTCCCGGGGCCAGGCAATAAAATGTCATCGTTGCCAGCTGTCTGCCGGTGCAATGCAGCAGCCAGGGAAGATCTCCCTCCTCCTTCGCATGCAGCGATAGATACACCCGGCTCCCACCCGGCCCGTCTCAGGAGCAGGTTTCAAAGCCCTTATGGAGTTATCTCTGTTCAACAGCTGGAGAAACTGAGGCTCGGGGCAGGGCTCTGGCTTTCCTGAGGGCAAGGGGGGCTGAAAAATCCCCAGTGCCTCGCAGCCAGCCCCTCTGCAGTGAGCTCTGCCCTGCAGGAGCCGCGGCTGCCCCTCGATTCCCGGCACGATGCTCCGGTGGTTGAGGGCTGCTGCAGAGCAGGGCCTGCACCGGGGGGGCGGTTTGGGGGCCCCCCCAAGGCAGTGCCGCTCTGAGGAGCCTTCGCCACTCCCAGCCCGGTGATGGTCCCCGCGGGGCAGCAGCTGGCCGCTCCCGTGGGAAAGGCGCGCTGGCGTGCGGCCGCCCTCGGCTGCCGTCCCCTTTTCTGCCTCCCTCCCGTTGCATGACTTTGTTCTTTGTTAAAAGACACACAGTTGAGGAGATGCAGCCGCTCTTTGTGCCAGCAATTTGAATTTGACCCTTTCCAACACCAAAAATCAATACTCCCGTGGAGAAGCAGTGGGTGCTATTTTTCTAAACCCTGTTTACAGCAGTACAGTCCTTTAAGGCAGATGTTATCTGCTCCAGCGTCCGCTGCATACTTTACCAAATTTTACAAAGCATTTTCTGAGCACATAATGACAGTATTATCTTTGTCCACCTGCTGAGAATAGCAGTGGGCTTACAATAAATATCTGCTTCCAAGACGTACAAGTAAGAGTCCATCTTATCTGTCCAGATGGGGGAAAAAAAGCCCCTAATTTACATCCCAGAAAGCACTGGGGTGTGACAAAGGTCATCGGTTGACACTGTACCCTCAACTGGGATGAAAAATATATGAGCCAGGACTGCATTGTTTGAAGGGGAGATAACCAACGCCAACTGCTCCTGCCATCTCTTCTGCTCTTCCACCCGGTGATGCCGCACCCGGCCCCGCGCCCGTGTGCCACCCGACCCAGCCTCCCATGGCATACCCTGGCGGGTGAGGGGTAGGGCTGTGTCCGTGCAGGAGCTTTGGCCTCACTCAGGACATGTCCCCAGGGCTGCCCCGGCCAGGGGTGACCTCGTGGCTGGGGCAGCTGAAGGCAGTCCTGTGCAGCACTGCCTGCACCCTTCCTGCATCTGCAGGTGTTGCACGGCCGGGAGCATCCTTGGTCTTCATTCTGAAAGCTGCTTGGGTCTTTAGCAGGGTTGCTTCGCTGAAATCCCAGATGGCTTGGGTTTCAGGGTGGCAATGGCAACAAGAGGGAGGGAGCTCTGACCTTCAGGGGTGCTGCCCCTGCACTTGGTTTAGCAGAAAATCACAAGTGCGAAGGGCTTGACCGAACCAGTGTTCCTCCAGTGCACAGCTCAGCTATAAGCACTCTTTTTTATTCCTCCACTTGATTTCTTACCACATGCCATGTTTGCACAAGTCCTTTCCCGCGAGGCTCCTGGGATACCTCTATGTGTCAGTGACGGTGGAGCAGAGAGCAGGTCCACATTTCTGGGTACCACATGAGCTGTTGGCATCTGCACCACGCTTAGCTGGCCAAAGGGTGGACCACCCCATGGACCCATCCCTCCTCATGGCAGTGCCAACAAGGTATGTTTTAGATGGTGCATTTCCCTTTTTGGGGGGATAAGACCTCTTCAGATCTTCCCAGCACATGCGCCACCTCCCGTGGAGCACGTGGGACCTTGCTCCTCCTAGCTGGGGTACTCCCTCCATTTCCTACGTTTCCAGGAAATTTTCTGGGTTTTACCAAATACCCCGCGATTAGCTAGTTAACGAGCTAATGAGGCTACTCTGGCTGGCTTCCCCTGCGTCTGAAAGCCCGGCAGCATCCTCCCTCCTCTGGAGGCCCCCCCGCCCCTGGCAAATCCCCGGAGGCAGCAGCCCATTACGGCGCAGCCAGGTTCCTGGAATTAGTCGTTAGATTAAGAAATGCGGCCCCGGAATTAGCAAGGGCGCATGTGATGCTGAGGTGGGGCCAAACGGCAGCGTGACGGCTCCCGCAGGGCCCGGAGGAGCTGAGTGAGCCGCCATGTGCCGCCCGGCAGAGCCGGGGCTGCCAGGGCGGGTGCTCTGCCCCGAGGGGCCGCGGAGGCTCCCGGCCGCTGGGGTGGGGTGTCGCTGCAGGAACACATCCGGCCTCCCCATTAAAAATGAAAAAAGGACAAAGAAAAATGAGTAGGGAGTCAGGGGGGAATATAAAATCATTAACAAAACTCCTAATACAGTGGGAGAAATGTCAATACGAACGCTGAACTAATGGGCCAGTCTCCTCAAAAATTTTATTATCTCTGAAGTTTTAAATAATGCATTGCATTCAGATCACTGATGTCCCTCCTCACATTAATCTTTGATCTTCCAATTCAGCACAAGGAAAGTGGTAAATCAGAGATACTGACCCTTGTCTACACATTTTGCAGGTAGTAATTGATCAAAGATTTATTTATTATCCAAGCCATGATTGATTTATAGGAGTTTTGCTTGATCGAGTTAATTACAAACAATAAGTTACTGTCCTGGCTGCCTGGGAAGCCCGGCAGCCAGGTCCTGCTGCCGCCGTTCGGGGGTCGATAACGCCGGCAAAGTGATAAGATACTGGTTTGTGTCCAGTTCACCACGTGGTTTGGGATCAGTTACCTGCGGCAGATAAAATAGTTATCACCATCAATAATCAACTTGACGTGGAGCCGGAGGATTTAGTGAAGTCAGAGTTAAAGCGTTACTTCCTTGGGACGGGCCAGGTCAGGACATTCCTTTTCAAACAACAGAAGGAGATGGTTAAATGGTGACTTATTCCTGATGTTACAAAAGGAAAAAACACCTTGGTGAGGTTATTCTACTCTACAAGAAAAATTAGTCCACAGTAGCCCTTGACATTTGTTTTCAAAGCTGGTTGAGAAACTTTGCCTGAGCAGCAGCTGTGGGACAACTCATCGCAGCGCCGGCGTGAAGGGCAGCCCAGGAGGGGACAGCTGCACGCCGCGGCTCCGGGCGTGCACATCTCCCTTCGGGAGAGAGGCAGCAGCTCTGTACACCCCGCAGAACGCGGCCAGAAAGGGTCGTTAAAAGGTAAAGCCGGGGCTGGCAGGGATTCCCGGGCTGTTGAACCCAGTCCTCTGCAGGAGCGGCTTAGCCTGTCCCATAATCTCCCTCCAAAACCCTCCTAGCCTGTTGCTAGCAAGGGCAGGGTCCTGGCCCTGAGCAGCGTTAGGTCTCCTCTCCCATCTCAGGCCCATCCAGGCTTCCCAGAGGACGTTTTGTGTCTCCTCCAAACCAGCCATTGCTACGTGAGCTCGGTCCTCCCCGCGCCAAGGCCAGGCACACGCGGCCTGGGGCTGGCTCCTCCGTCCCCCCCCACCAAGCACAGCCATGGCACTTCACCAAACCACCGACGCAAGTGCAGGGTCACCAGCCACGGTGCAGCGGCCAGGAGGGTGCACCTGGGCAGCCGGGTGAAGAGCCCCCACGCTGCAAAAACCAGACCTGGGGCCAGTCCTACCCAGCCCCGACACTGTGAGGACATGGGCAAGCATGTTTTTCTTTTCCCTGCAGTTCTTCCCAGTTTGTGTCTCTTTCCAAAAACAACACAAATAAAAAACTTCTACATCATCTTCTTGCTCTTGTCCAAGCTTGTCAGCACAATAACTTTCCAGCCAAGTCACCACTTCAGCAAAGCACCCACCCCTGTCTCCTGCATTTCATCCCATAGCACGACTGACATCCCTTACAGCAGTAGCTACAGCCCCACTAAATGGGGAAAAATCTGCGTGCATTTCACTTTCTGCAGCAACCCGCTGCGGGGCCAGTGTCACTCTCGGGGACCCCGGCTGGCTGGGGGGGCAGGGAAGTCCCGCTGGGACCGGGGTGCTGTGCCAAGACTCACCAGCAGCAGTGAGGAGGATGCGCCCATGGCAGAGGCCCTGGGCAGGCTTCCTTCCCCGGGAAAGGGAGGCAGAAGGAGAAAGCAAAGGAACCACCTTGTTTCTGAGCCAAGGCACATCTAAAAAATTAATTTGGGGCTGGGATTTTCATGATCTTGCGGGAGCTAGGCACTTAACCCAAGTGAAATGCTGGCGGCTTTGACATCTAAAAGCTCTTTTAAAGATCCTAGTCTTAATTGTTCGGATTTTCTTCCTACCTCCCAGCTGTAGTTCAGGCTTCCAGCCTTTTCCAAACAAGTTTATCCATCCTTAATTACCGCTAAGAAAGTGACCCCGCGTGAGCCCCGCTGCTGCGCTCCTCTTGGCTGACAGACAACTGCCAGCCAGGCAAGAGCTACTAATTAGTAATTGATAAATATGTGTGCTGTCTTCCCCAAGCAGAGTCCCGCTTGATGACAGTAATTAATTGTTCATTGATCCCCCCAGGTTGACGGCAGGTCTGCCGAGGTACTTCTTAGCCGCTGCGGCTCGAGGTGAGCCCTGCCGGCGGGGGCGGCCGGGGGGCCCGCAGTGCCCAGCCCCGCCGCAGGAGCAGGGACACCGGCCCTGCCTGCCCTGCCTGCCCTGCCTGCAGTGCCTGCCCTGCCTGCAGTGCCCGCCCTGCCTGCAGTGCCTGCTGGGGTTGTCTGGCAGGTGGCTTTAACCAGAAGAGCGTGGGCCCAGGGAGGATACCAAGGAGCAGCCCGCAGCCCGGGAGGGGGCCGGCAGGAGAGCCCCTGCCCAGGGGCCAGCACTGCATCCCCCTGCAGAACAGTGATGCCAGAGGAGGCTCCTGCAGCTCGGTTACGCAGTTCATCGCAAAATCCGGGTGCCATGTTAAAACTTAAACCGACCACTTATTTTAATTCTTCACCTTCCTTCTAGTCCTTCATCATTGCACATATTAAAACAATTAAAAATTAAAACCATGCAAAAAATGAATAGAGCTATTAGAAAGGATGAAAAAGGCCCTGGGCTTGCAGACGTTTATGCACAGACTTTGTTTTGTACGTGTGAGCAGTCCTAGCATATCCTTACATGTTCACAGGCTCAAGACCTGTGGTGGTGGTAGGTGAGCAGGAGGAAGGAAAGCGCGTGTGTGAAGAGGAGCTATTCTTGTGCCTGCTGCAGTCAAGGAGCATCTGCTTTCAGCAAGAACAAAAATGAGGTCTAAAATGCTGACCTGAAAATAGATTTGTGTTTTGTCATGACCCAAACGCAATTTTTCCAAGAGGAATAACAATCAAACCACTTTAAAGAAAAAAAAAACAGCTTAACTAGATCTTTAAATTACAGCTCCCAAGGCAAATACTTGAATGTCAAGTGTCAATCCCAAGGTTTTTTTGGTGCTCATTATCACCCTATAAACTCCCTGCAAGAGGGGTTATTTCCTGCCCAGGAGGTCTGGTTTATTGTGGAAAAGCTGACCCAGCCGAGCAGGAGCAGGGCGGACAGGCCGTGCAATGTGCACATTCCCATTGGGAAACCGTCCCAGCACGTGGCTTCTGGGGACATTGCCGTGCTTGGTGATGGCTCAGCTGGCTGACGGCACCAGAGGGTGCACGGTCCTTTCCAGGAGGACTTTCGCCTTCCACCCCAGGTCCAGCACCCCTTCACCCCAGCTAGAGCACCCTCTAGGTGCCTCATCTCGGCTTGGGACCACCCAAAACGTACCCCAGGCTGCCCTCGAGAGCAGCACGTGCACGGCCGCCACGCCTGGGTCCGTCCCCTCCTGCGGTTCTCAGGGGATGTCGCTCTCTCAGGTTTTAATTAATTGTCTTTCTATTTTTTTCGCCGTTTGGGTCAGGCTCCCAAGCACTGATCTGTTTGATGGCACCCCGGGGAGCCTTTTGTTCTGAATAGGTGAAAAATTGTACCCACAAAAAGAGTTCCCCCTCCGATCAATTCCCTCTAACAACTTTATTGATTAGCTGCAGTAACATTTTTCATTTATTAATTATGAAGAAGATGTTCCAGTGATTTCTTAAAGTTAACTGTTGTGATTTCCCCCCTCCCCTCAGCCCCCCCAGCCCAGCCGGGGCAGCTGCAGAGCTGCAGGAAGGCTCTGCCTGCGTGGACCCCAGCACTGCAGGGACAGACACCTCTCCTGCACACAGACCTGCTCGGTAGAACCTCAGCTTGCTCATTTCCTAAGAGCAACAGTGGCTTCAGGTGCTTTTCTCAGCCTGGCGTGAGTTATCCAACTCCTCCTCTTTTCAAAAGCAGCTGGCAGCAGCTGTGAGCCCTGAGCGGGGCATCCCCCCCTGCGGGGCTGCTGCTTGCCCCGGGACGGTGCAGGACAACCCATGCTGCGGCTGGCCGGGCACCTCCGCCCCTCTCCTGTCCGCAGCTGGAGCCAGGAGGTGATGGAGAGAGAAAAGCAGGTAAAAAAAAAAAAACAGCTGCAGTAGTCCAGATATGCAAAATCAGCTGGGGACATGGGGGTGAGGGGACAGAGGCATGTTGGCTTGGGCAGCTCTGGCCATCTCTGTGATGATGGAAGCACAGCACAGTGAGCTGCCCTGCCCTGCCCTGCCGTGCCCTTCCCCTGCCCTGCCCCTGCCCTGCCCTTCCTCGCCTCAAGTTGCGCCAGGGAAGGTTTAGATTGGATGTAAGGAAAAATGTCTTTACTGAAAGAGTGGTTA
>NW_008794883.1:1373519-1386507 GCF_000699145.1 Aptenodytes forsteri | reverse complement strand
CTGCTGCTGCTCTGGCAGAGCTGGCCAGCCCAGCTCCCAGCCCAGGTCCTGGCTCCTCCAGCCCACCCACCCGCTCCCCACATCTGTGAGCAGCAGCATCGCTGCTACTCTCTTCTTGGCTTTTTACTGGTTTGGAAATCCTAGGCTAGGTCAGGGCATGACAAAAAGTAGCATCTCCAAAAGACGATGACAAAAGACGATCTCCACCCTGGAGCACGTACCGTTACTTGGACACGGCAGAGAGAATAGCTGGCACCATTTTATAGATAAATTAGGACTACAGAAAGATGATGCTTTGGCCAGCATCACACAGGAGGTCTGAGGCAGAGCTGCAGATTAAAGCTGCTGCCCCACATCTGCCAGCCTAATGATTTAACTACCACACTACTGCTGGTCAACCTTGGAAAACCAATTTTGCCTCCATGCTTTAAGGGTTTCCACTGGATGAACAGAGAGGAAAAGAAACTCATCTTGATAAAACCAAGCAACCCAGTCGGCACGGGAGGAGAGACAACACGCAAGCCATCTGCAGCCAGCACGGATCCCCCCGCATTCGCTGCAACCGCTGAGGCCGAAGCAGCTCACCATGAAGAAAGCAGGATGAGCCTGCGGGCCACTGCGCAGTCCTGATTTTCAAAACCTGCCTGCTCTTTCCCAAACAATCCCCATTTCCCCCCAGGACACACATCTCCATCACAGCAGGACGCTGTCAAACCGCTCATTGCAGCTGGTGAGAAAAGGGCCATAACGTTGTTTCCCCTCCCTGTTATCACCAGCCCAAACTTTTTAATACGCAGCAAGCACGTTCTCCTTGATCCAGGATCCCAGAGCTGACGTGCAGAACCTGGCCACGGGCTCGGCGGCATCCCTGCAGCGCTGAGACCAGCTGGTTGCTTTGGCCCAGGTCCTCTGCACACCGGACGAGCGGGATGTCTCCATCACTTTTGTTGTTGGGAATTACTGACGTTAGAGGTGACAAATCCCAACGTCAAGGTCAGGAGTCATTTACACACAGGGAAGGGATGTGGCGGTGGTTTAAATGCTCCAAATGAGTGATCCTCCACGTCCTTCGCTGCAGGTCTTTGTCAAGCAACGTGCCCAGCTCCAGCCCTGCAAGGGGCAGCTCCTGCCTCTGCTCCAGCCTGGGGAACACGCTGCCCCCCAAAACCCCAGCGTCACCAGGGCTCGAGGGCGTTCATAAACCATGCTCACACAGTAAATTGAGAGAAGGAGTCAACAGAGGGCAAGGAAGCCCAAGAGCAAGTTGGAAGGAGGAGTAAGGAAGGAAAAGGAAGGTCAGAAAGAAGGTAATTAAGGAAATGCACAAAGAGAAATTATACAAGAGAGGATTAGAAATCTACAGTTGGTGTCAGTACCTGGGAACATAAATCACACAGAGTTGGAAGGAGATCGCACAGTGTTGAAGGAAACCTAAGGGTGATAGTGGACTGATTATGAGTTTGAAATATGGCATGTTGGCAAAAAATCTGCGATGATTTATCTTCTGTCACAGGCTATCCTGGGAAGGTGGCAGGCCTTTCCCATATAGCTCTTCCGAGACTGAAACTCCAGCGCTGAATTGATTTCTGAGTCTACCAGTCTGTGCTCAGCTGAAGATGGTAACAAATAACGCAGAGAAGAGAAGGAAAAATTAGGAAATCAAAAAAGAGATTACAGTCACGGGAAAACAAATGCATCAAGCGCACCCTCAGCACAAGAGATGGAGGACAAACAGAGATTTGGGTACCGGTTTGCCATTTACACCACTATAAACAAATATAACCCAGGTGATTACCCAAAATTATCCCTTAACATGGTACCATGGGTATAGAAAGGTTTAATAACTCAGTTTCGCAGTCCTACACAAACCCACAAGTCCATGTGAAAGTCCAAGGTAAAAATCTATGCTTTTTGCAAATATCTATATCTAAAAATAAAAAGGGAATACAAATCTAAGTAATAGTGATACGGAGGAGTTAGAAGATGAATTAGATACCTGGATTAAAACATGAAAGGTTATTTGAACATATGCTATGCAGTAATTACAAATGTGAGGCACCAGCAGCACAAACCCGCTCTGCTAGCGGCTCATCGGCACGGTCTGGGGACCGAACCCGAGCGGCCGGGGCCAGGGCTGCATGGGGAACCAGCAAGGAGGACCTGGAAAGGGCTACTAGATGCTGCAGTGACTGTCAGAGGCAAATCAGGAGCCTGAGAAAAGCTTCAGAAGGAGCTGCTGGCAAGAAGCATAAACCAAAAATATGCAGTGGCAGGAATAAAGCCGAGAGTGGGGAAAATGGAGAAGATGATCAATACCTGAAGACCAGAAACAAAAAGAGAACTGTGAACAATTTTTATTCCTGAGCTATGTAACCAGGGGCCTGAGCTGAAGACCTGTTTTCTCTCAGAGAAAGGGTAGACATAGTCAAAAGATGAAACAGATTTAAATGAGGGCATTGACTGCAACATCTCTCCAGTGCATTTAGTACTCCTGAACCCTTCACACTGCCAGGCTGGATGGAGGGTCCTGACACAACAGGAATGTGCCCCCGTCCCAAAACAGTGACCGGCTGATGGCTGCTGCTGCTGCTGCCCTGGAAGTGGTAAAGGCAGCACGACCTTCCTGAGTGCAGGTGAGGTCCAGGGTCCCGCAGCCAGCTGTGACCATCGTGTTCTCCCAACCCTGCCCACGAGCCACAGCACGACTGTGCCTACCGCACCATGGCGCATCGGGAAATAGAGCACTGAACCGATCACATCGGACGGATGCAAAGGCAACAACATATTTATCTTCATAAAATGATATATCTAGCTCAAGTGCCTAGATACAGCGGTCATGGCTTGTGTGTGGTTCATCACCATTAGCCTGTGGGTCCGTGAGGTCCTGAGCATCACCAAAGACGGTGGGCAGGGAACAACTCTTTTCCATCTCTTCCACAGTAAGAACTGGGGGCCAGACCCCCAGCTATGGGATCCCACAGCCTCTCCAGGAGACCTGCACTGGTGCTTAGCCATCCTCACCATTATGAAAATTCCCCACATTTCCCAGAAAATTAACCTAAATCTTCCCTGCACTTCATTAGCAGCAATGCAGCACCTCAATTTTTGTGCTGTCCTACTTCCACACTGGCTCCATCTGGGTGACAAGGAGGTCAAGGGACCAGCTCATTCAGCATCACCGAGTGCCTTGTTGGTACAGTCAGGATTAGAGCTGGGGAGTCCCAGGGTTCGCAGTCCTTCGCCTGAACCAGTCTAAGCACAGGTCTCCTGCTGTAAAACAGATGGTAAAGAAAAATGATTGGAGGAGATTAATATTAACACTGATAGAATACTAGATCGAAGGGATCAGGGCATAACAGAGGGGCTGAACAATAATTTGAAGCCTCTGCGGTAAATGAAGAGGACAGATGCTTACTTAAATTTGGGGATTAGATTTTGTACGCTAAAGAAGATAATAAATGAAATGATTACAGTATTAAAATGTTGGTCCTCCAGCGGACAAGCAGTTTAGAAAGACCCTTGTCATTAAGAGCTGGGGATGAGGGGACAGGTCCTTGGGAAAGGCAGGGTTGAGCTTTAGGGCACGGCCAGCCAAGTGCGGTGGTGGTGCCAACATCCCCAGCCCAGTGGTGCCCCCCTCGCCCCCCCCACACCGCCCAGCCCTGCTTGCCCTTGCGCGGCATCTCGGTTCCTCTGGCAGGGACCAGTGACAAAAACTAAACCCCATCACTGACAACGAGTCATGTCCGCCAGCGACAGCCCATCCTGCCCGTGATGCCCGACTCCATGCCACTCAGCCCCTGGCAGCCTGGAAATGTAGAGGGACATCAGAAGCCTCCCGCACTCTTGGCTCTGCTCCCTGCTGCCTGCTGTGACCCGTTGGCAGCACCCAGACACCCTCTCGCCGCCTTCCTGCCTGGGGTTTTGTGCAGGGATTTGCCAGAAAAGCTCCCCGAGCTGTGACTGTGGCGAAGCCATCCCCGGCCCCTCTCTTCTGCCTCCTCCTGGGTCCCGAAATCCACCTGACGACGTGCACTGTGCCTCCCATCCAAAATAGGGGACTCTGGGCCCGAGGTGGAGCATCTCAGCACACGGAGGATGCTCATGCCCTGGGCTGCTGTCAGGCAAGGCAAACAGCCATTAAATGCTGCCACCTTTGTGGCTTTGAAGCAAGTCAGATTGTGGAAATGGTTTGAGCTGAATGTGTAAAACTCTGAGACATGGGCTGGGTTCTGCAGTTGTTTATTTAGAGACTTCTTTGAATGCTCATGCAAATAGTAAAATAATAAAAAAAAGATGGGAGAGTGGTACTTTAGCCCAGTGAGAACTCATTCTTCAAGAGTTCCCTGGGGCATGGGGAGAGGATCCTTTTGCCACAATTTTCGAGGAAAGTTTAGCACAACATGCCTCTTCTTCTTTTTATCTGGCTCTTGCACTATTTGGGCTTCAGTCTTTCGTAAAAGTCATGTCGTTTTAGTGGGATAGTCTAGGTATATGATTGTAAGGCAGACACAGGAACACCTTACCGGAGTAATTGAAAGGGGGAAGATGCATGGAGACCCCGAGCCCAGGCTGCACAGGCAGGAGCGGGCAATGGCGCTGGAGCCGGCGCAGCCCCACCACGGGTTCAGCCCGGCTTCGGGCAGGCTCCGGGGCTGTCCTTGCTGTGCACCCAGACCCCCCTGCTCCCCGCAAAGCGAGCCTCTCGGGAACAGACAGGGCACCATCAGCTCAGCTGGCTGTCCCCCAGTCTTCACACTCAGAGGTGCCCTAAAGAAATAGGTGGGTTTGTTTTTTTGTTTTTTCCTTGCTTTTGTCACAAGCTTTGGGCGCAGAAATGGCCTGAGCGGCACCATTTGTCAGAGCCAGACCCAAGGTGGGAACCCAGCCCCAGACCTTTGCAGTTCACTTTCAGGGGTGCCTGGACGGCAGTGGAGGTCTGGGAAGGCTCCCGTGGGCTCAGCAATGCAGCCCCGTGCTTGCCTGCCATGCCTGGGAAGGTTGGCGCTGCCCCGGAGATCCAGAGGGACGACAGCTTAATCCCTCTCTTGTTCTCCTTTTTGGCTCTCTGCTCATTGTTAGTCTAATTGGTACATTGAGGTTTATGATAAAGATCAAGCCCACCGGGTAATGGCAAGTACTGTAGCTGCCTGGGGTTCATTTGCTGCAGTTCCTGTGTTTATTATTGCTAGAATTAAATAGTTTCCCATGGAGAAATGGCTAATGATGTCACTAAAATATGAGGAGGGAGGAGGCAATTACAGCCGTTCCTGACCTAGATGTTCTTGCTCAGGCAAACAAAACAGCCTCGTTTGCTGTGTGCGATATAAAAGGCTGCGGCGGTGGGTTGTGCCTGGTGAGCCCGAGGAGGCAGGAGGAGAGGGAAGTGCTTTATGAGGGGAGAGTCTCCTCTTCGTGCACAAATATCTAAAAACTATTAATTTCGGGCAGCAGCTAGGAAGAAATACATGAAAGGGAAATTGATTTCTATTTAAATGGTATGTTTTCATCACCTTTTTTCAGAGCATGAACATTCATCTTTGAGTACCTGTGCTAATTGATTTCAAATGCAATTCAACACAATCACTGTAGAATAATAAATCTAGGGGCGAAGAAGTAAAAGGAGGGATATTAGTGTGGCACGGCTGGAGGACGCGGATGGGGAGAAGGGCAAGCTGCAGCACGGGGGGCAGCCCACGGCCCCCGCAGCCCGTGCAGAGCCGGGTCCCTACGCTGAAAGCCCCATGGGCGCAGGCAGCAGGTACATCAGCCTGTCTTAAAGACAAAAGGTACGCAGCCAGCCTGCAAAAGGTGGGTTCAATCCCATTAGAGGAGTCATTCGGGGATCGAGGAGGTTTACGGCTAATACGGAGGGTCCTGTTAATCCACATAAGCTTTCAGAAAGAGGAGATTACGAGGGAGATGGGGTATAGGACTCAAATCAGGAAACGGAGCCCGAGCTGGCCAGGAGGTGGCCGGGCTGCAGGCTGGGGAGAGCCGAGCATCCCTGGGTACTGCAGCCACCCAGCCGGGCTGCGCTCCCCAGCCAAACCCAACCATGAGGCCAGGGCCGCGGGGCGCAGGGAAGAAGGAATTTCTGGGTCTGGGAGAGGGCCTGGCTTCGAGGGGAGGCAGAGGGGACTGGCAGATAATAGAGAGGGCTGAACCGCTGCCAACTCCTGGAAGTGATCTTCCTTTTATTAAGGGTTTTGTGTGCTCCCGCGCGCTCCTCAGCCACGTCGCTCCGTGTCACGCTGGGTTCCAGCACTCTGGGATGTGAAATGCCACGATGCAAGGCGCTGCCAAATGGAGAAAGTTAAAAGAAGCCCTTTGAGCGCTCACAGTGTGAGCCGCTCCTCTCAGGAGCACTGTTAGTCCTCACAAGCACCTGAATTAAATTTATTTCTGGGAATATTGGCTACAGTGTCTCCCTGCGCAGGAGAAAAAGTAAATAAAATTTCCTTCAGGCACATTGATCTTCACCGTCAGCCATCTGATGGTTAGAGAGAAGGTAAGAAATGAAAAGAGGCGACCACCCGTGGGTGAGACAGTGACCGCTGGGGCAGGGGCAGCAGGCTTTGCACACCCAGCAGCACCCAGGCGGCCCGGCCCGGCAAGAAGAAAAGCAGGGAGAGAGTAGAGGAGCTGGAAGGGAAACAGTAAGACCTGAAGACGAAAATAAGCGTTACATGCCATTAAACATTTATGACGTGCCCCAGCGAGGGCTCCGGCAGGCGCGTGGGGTGCCAGGCACAGCCCTGGGGACCAGCAGCTGCTGCTGTGTAAAAGCGTGGATCTCCTGCTACGGCAGGGTCACTCGGACCGATGCATTTCAACATCGTCTAGTGCAAAGGACGTGAATGGGAGGGCACCGCAGAGGAGACTACTCTGGGGAGCAACAGCTCTGAAAAACTTCTAGCTTTTAGGTGTTTATCCTCAAATAAATAATGGAACATGATACCCAAAAAGCTGCTGTGGAAAAATGGGGTAATGGAAGCCCTGGCTAAATGTGAACACGGTGGGTGAGAAGGAGGCGAGCCGCTCCTATCTCAGCATGTGGCACTTATAGACAGATATTGCAGTGCTATAGCCTGTTGTGGTACTTACATCCCAAAAGGATGTTGAGAAATTGGGGAGAGAACAGAAAATAGCCATAAAAATCACTTGCAAGCCAAAAATACACTGCACAGAAACCAGCTAAAAGAGCCTGACATGTTGAGCTTGTCAAGAAAAGAGTGAAAGATGCCCTGATTACAGAATATGGGAACTTCTGCAGGAAAAAAAGATGGAATAACAAGATGTCTTTAACCTGAGGCCAGCTCCACGAGGAAAGAGGGGCCCAAATTAAAGCCATGGGGACAAACTACCCAAGGGGGCAGTAGCTTTGGTGTTTTGTGCCAGCCTGGATGCCCTTCCCCATAGACGTTCTACACAGGCACAAACTATTGGGCACGACATAGGGTTAATGAGTAAAATTCAAAGACTTTTCATAAATGAACCATCTATGAACCTCAATACGGCATTGTAGTATAAAAGCTCAATAGCAATATTCATATTGAGTTATCTCCCGATTTATGGTGCATGAGATTGACTGGTTTGACTCTCATTTAATCTGAGTCATTTCACACATCCTTGGGAAGCAGACCTATGTAGGAACTGCCCAAAATTGAGATTCTGCTGCAAATTATCTGTTCTTCTGCATTCTCCACCGCTGGGATAGAGCTGTGCCTTTTTGCCCACATAATAGCTGGACCATTTTGAAGCAGTATCATATGGGCATCATCTTTTCAAAATGTACTTGGCTTGTTCATTCCCACGCATCCTTGATAGCAGGGAGGAGGGAGATAGCAGGCAAGGCGAGTGGGAGCCCGGGGCTGTGCAGAGCCGCGGTGACAGGAGGAGGCTGGTGCTTCCAGAAATGAGGAACCGCTGCGAGTCAGGACAAAGCTCGGGGAGCGCATTTCTCTCTCTCTGTCTTCCACTGCCTCCTTCTCTCCAGATGAAGGACCTGTAACCTTGCCAGGGGAAGGGTTAGAGCTTAAAAAAAAAAGCACCCTGATCACTGCTGCTACAATTAAACCAGAAACAGTTGGAATGCTTATATTGATGCAGCTGAGACCATAAGCAAAATAAAACCAGTAAAATAATGGCCAGTGGACAGTCGGAGACCATGGAAAACCTATTGATTGCAACAGGGTCTCTTTTCTGTACAGCAGAGTGATCTCGGAAGAGTGGAGCTTCGGGTAATTTCTAGCAAACAATGTACTGTACACCATTATTTGTGGATCCTGGAAATCGAACTGGAGCGTCCGGGTCTCACTAGTACACGCTTATTTAAGAGCAGACTCTGGTAACAAGGAGCTGGTCGCTGCCAGAGCATATCGGCTTGCTCTTTTGGTGCACAAATACTTTTGGTTTATTTGCCGTGCAGATCGGGGCAGGGGGAGGCCGTGCAGAGGTAGGCAGAGACCCCCCATCAGAGCTGCTGCCATGCCGAGGGGCTCTGGGGCAGCGGGCACAGCAGAGCAGGAGCAGCCCGAGAGGTTGCCTGTAGTTTAAAGTAAAACCCTTATACTCCGTTTTACGTGAGAACTGGGAATAACGAGGACCGAAGCCGCCAGGCACTGGCTCCAGACAGCACCCATGGCCCAGTTCTGAGCGCTGGACGCATACCCGAGCGTCCCCAGACCCGGGCTCAGGGGTGCAGGCCAGGAGGGCGTGTGCAGGTTTGTCGGGGCCGTACAGCCCGGACGGGCAGCAGCGGGAGCGCCAGGAGAGATTAAACACGCAGCAGGAGGGGGGAGCGGCGCCATGTCCCCTTCTGCAGCACGGGCCCGTACCATGGGCCGGGCTTTCGCTTTCCCGGGCAGACCCTGATCCACTTTCCCAGCTTCCTTGGGGAGGAAGGGAGGGGACAGTGGGCACACCTGGACTGGGGCCTCGCTTGTGTTTTTTCCTTGATGCAGTGTATTTGTTCATGAGGGTTTCATTGATTATCGTGAGATAAATGGCATCCTTCCTCTGCTAGCCCTGGCTCCTCACTTCGTCACTGGAAATAAAAGAGGGGAAACATGCCTGAGCCGCCTGGACACTGCCCTCGCTGCTGCAGAGCCAACGGGGCAGCGCTGGTGCCCGGCGCCATTCCCCTACAGGCACTGGGACAGTCCTCCCTGCACGTGTCCCCGGCCAGCCCTGAGCACCACAAACGGCCGCCCTGGCCGTGTGCCTCAGGGCCATGTCCCCCTGCCCTCGGGGGTCTCGGGGAGAACCATAAACAAGGGCCTTGTCTGACATGTGTTGGCACTAAAGGTCTCGTGGTGCATTTAATTTAAAAGGGGGCTTGCCCTGATGTTTCTGCTTGACAGATGTATCCATTGCCCACCGCTGCGGCGTTCGTTGCATGCCAATCACCAGCACTGGTTCACCGTTCAGCCGGGACCGCTTTCACCAGTGGGCAGCTAGGGGAGCCCCCAACAGAGGACTTGAGAGAGGGGGGGTGGTATAAAACAGAGGGAGGGACATTTGATCTCAAATGCTGGGCTTTGGGGTAAAGAGGGGCCCCGGCTGTGGGTCAGTGCACAGGACAGACCTGTTAATTACCTGGGAAAGAGGGGAGAGAGGAAGGGTACGGCCTGCTCCTGGCAAACCGCAGCCCCATGGCAGGGCTGGCTGGGGGGCACGGCCCCACGCCTGTCAGCATGGCCCCACACCAGCCAAAGGACTTTCTTTAAAATCTGTTTATGGCTTCACACTGCAAGTCAGCACAGAGGAGGCCAGCACAAATTTATGGCAGCAAAAAGGAGAAGCCCTAAAACACAGGGTGAAAACGCAGGTGTAACAGTGTCAGCAAAAAGAAAAAGCCCAGATCAGGAATTCACACCGTTACACATTCCATGTGTCAATAGAGGGAAAAGTCTCCAAAGTTTTACAGTTAACTTGTATACTTTACCGTGGATGCCATGGAAAATATAAAAGAACCAAACACAACCTCATAGTAAGTGTATAAAACGCTTATAAATTGCCAAGCAAAAACTCCAGCATGATCTGTGCACCATCAACCAGGTTCTGTGTTTTCTGCAAAATCAGTGATCAATTCTAGCAATTAGCTCCATATTTTTTAGGACTTTGTGGCAGCAAGGTCTAAGCTCCCGCCAGCCCTGCAGGGCTGCTGCGGGGCAGGCAGCACCGTCCCCAGGCAGGGACTCCCAGCAGGACGGCTCGCAGGGTCTGGCGAGCGTGGTGCAACGAGAGCCGTCGCTTACGGTGTGGCCAGCGGCCATTCCCCTACGCGTGCTGTGCTGGGGAGAAGATTGCCCTGCGGATGCACTGTGCTGGTTCAGAGGGATGATATATCAGCGAGGTTGTATTTGGGACTGTTATATATGAGCGGTTGTCTAACGGGTCTCTGTAGTTACAGCCAGTAGCTGGTGCCTTGAGAAAAGGAATAAAAGCAACAAATCAACCTCGAAACAAAATTAAAACCAGTGTGCTTCGCAGATGGCGAGGGCAGGGGCTAGGCTGTGCTAGCCCGTGGCGGTGGGGATGGGACAGGAGGGTCCTGCCATCGCTGCCGCAGCCCCGGGGGACAGCAGCACCCTCCCCTCGGTCTGTATGCCAAACCCTGCCCCGTAAAACCCTCGTCAAATCATAAGTGAAATAAAGTTGTTCAGCCACAGAGGTGCGAGAAAGGGCTGTTTGGAAGGGGCAGGCTGGGCAGACTGGGCAGGCTGCCACTGCTGTGGGATGGCCAGGGACAGCAGTTCCCAATTACAAACCTTCCTGGGATCCATATACCGGCTTGATGAAAATAGTTGTATTATTTATATTATTTACTCGAGCTGCCGTCATTTCCTGCAAATGATTTTGTAGGCTGTCCATATGGGAAAGGCTGTCAGAAGCATCGCTAACCCGCGGTCCCGAGTGCAAGCCCCACTGCCCAGCCCCAGCAGCCCACGGGCATCCCGGCTGGCTGGGCAGCCCCCCGGCACTGCAAGGCAGGCTTCACACCAGCTACCTTCTGCCTCACGAGTAACAAAGAGATTTCACTGCGAGTTCAGAGGTTGTGAATTTGATAAACTGTCTCATATTTTTAAATGAAAAAATGATACTTCATCTTTCTAATGACAGAAAACTTGGAGATGGTTTACAGTAATATATGCCTTTTTTAATACATGGCTTGCAATCTCAGGCCAGCAGCTGTATGAAGAATGGAGTAGCAGGCAAAAGGTTAATAGAGCATTGGTCCTTTTTTAATTGAAAAAATGACTGAGGGACCATGTAGCAGACCGAGCAGTAATATTATTACAGGCTGTAAGTACTGTTCCAGAGACTTACTGTTCATCTGGGAGCAGAGTAATGAGCACCAGGCTGTGTCTCCTGCCTCGGCAGGAATGCGGGCTCACTCGCAAACAGGTTCATAACCAGCTCGCCTTTGAAAATGGAGATGATTTCATAAATGTTTGTCTTCCTTTGCAAACTTTGTGTGTGGCATGGTCCTGCAGAAAGAAGTATGCTGAATCACTGGCAAAATTGATTCCTCCAAATCATGCCTCGGTAGCATTGCACCTGATCTGCATCGGCGTGAAAAGGGTCTCGGGGCTGGGCTGGGCTTTGAGTTTATGGGGTAAGAGGTGCCTTCTGATCTAGCGTATTTGGCAACACTCCTGGGTGTAAATCAGCATTGCTGTATTGATCTCAGGCAAACTACAGCAATTTACATCGCCTGTGGATTGGGCCCCCCGTGCCCTTCCCTGGCACTGCCCATCGTCGCTGTCGCAGGTCCACCACAGTGCCCCAGCACCGGCAGCATCCCTGCGCCGCAGATGTGCTCCTGCTGCCCGCCCTCCCCATGCTCCGGCAGTCACGGCACACACAGACCCTCCTGCAGCTCTGCCAGGGCTCCCCAAGAAGCTCTTGACCATTCTTAAAGGTGACCCCATGATTTTACATGCAAATTCACCCTGCTGGGTAAATAAATGCACGCTGTATTGAGCCATGCGTGGGGAGAGCCCCCCTGCAGCCCCTGCAGCCCTGTGCCTCGTGGGGTTCGGCTCCGCTCCTCCACGGCCCTGGCCAAGGGAAGGGGCTTGATTTGCACAGACAAAGTGGAATAGCTTCGCTTTTCTGTTATAAAACAATTACGAAGCTTTTATACACCGGTCTTATCAGGCTTGATGTGTCTCGTAGAGCAGGAAAAAAAATCACAGCAATTTGGCCGGTAAAGCAGCCAGCGTGCTGCAGGCCCTCACCCTGAGCCCAGTCCCGCAGGAGCACCAGCGCAGGGCAGGAGAGGTTGCCTGCGCATGGGTGAGGCGTGGTCCTTCCCCGCAGCTCCCAGGGCAGGCACCCAGGTCGGCGACTCGTGGCACGGACCCGTCGCCGTGCCCCGCACGCAAGGCTGGATATACACCTATAGATGACGTGTGCATATAAGCCACGCTGCACAGGCTGCACCTGCGCTGAACAAGGCCACCGTGGTGCTTAAGCTGGAGGTTTCTCCTCCAGCAGTTGGGTTGAAACCCCAGGGAAAATCTGTGTGCACCAATAGAAGAACCAAAGATAATAAACAAAGCCAATAACATGGGGAAAGCTCTCTGAAAGCCTGCAAAAATGGGCCTTGAGACTAAAACTACCCTGAAATCCTCTGGGGGAAAGACACTCAAACAATAAATAAAAGATGAAACTTGTATAAATTATGGCAGTAAATTATAATGTGAAGAAATACTGAGCTTAATGTTCTGCTTAGGCTACGAAGGGGAAGAGCAGGGCTGACCGTCATTAGTCGATGAGTGCCCCGAAGCCAGGGGTGTTGCTGAAGGCATTAAAAATAGAAGAGCTGGGGAGGACGGAGGAGCGGAGGAGGCGGTAGGGGACAGGGATCACTTTTAAAATACATGGATGCAGCAGGAAGCCAGAGGGTCGGGGTCTGTGGGGGCAGCCGGGCTGGGCAGACCCCCCGGGGTGGGGTGCTCCCGCTCCCCCCACACCA
>NW_008794883.1:1357384-1372728 GCF_000699145.1 Aptenodytes forsteri | reverse complement strand
GGGGGGGCAGCCGGGCTGGGCAGGGGCCCGGGGCTGGGGTGTCCCCGTCCCCACAGCCCCATGGCAAGGGAGCACAGTGGAGGCAGAGACTGGAGAAACTAAATAGCAGTGATGGAGGGTTTTGGTGCTGCGCAGGAGGTCGCTAATTGGGGTAGATGGCCCTCAGGACTAATTGCAGCGGGGAGGCTTGGGCGGCCGTTGCGCAGTGCTGGTGGCGGGGCGTGCAGCCGGCCGCTCAGCCCCGACATCCCGGGGAGCACCGTGACCCCACAGTGCCGCCTTCTCCAGAGGTCAGCAAGAGGGATAAATGGCAGTCTGACAGCCTGCGAGGGGGGAGAGGAAGAGGGGGAGGAAGCTCTCCTGGAGAACCTGACAGAGAAGGGAAAGCCACATTTCAGCCTGCAGGGACGAAGGGAACCCCATCCCTCCGGGTTGGTTAGCACGGGACTGGCCAGAGGAAGAGATGGGTAACCCTTGGTGGGAGGTTTATTTGGCAGCTGGGGTTAGTACCCTGCTCAAACCAGGGTGACTCCCGAAGCAGAGGCTGCGGCGGGGAGGCCCAGCGGTGCAGACAGGGCTAATTGATGAGGAATTGCCATCAGAGCACTGTGTCATCCAGAGGAGTTGAACTCTGGGCTGGCTGGGAAGCAAGGCTGTTAAACAGGTTGTGGCGGTACTTTGGGCTGGTGAGGATTTATGCTCCAGAGGAGCAACTCTATCCGTCATCTGTGAAAAGCCTCATTTACAGAGAGACACCGTGAGGAAAGGCAATCAGCTTGAAACCTGCTAAGCTGGGAATTTATAACTGCTCTGCAAGGGAGAGCTCATCCCTCCGTTCAGCAGGAGCTGCAGAAGCGGCAATGGGATGCAGCCCCGGGAGCCACGGGGACCTCCCATCCCCCCAAGGAACACCCCCTCCGGGGGGCACGCTCCCACCGGGGCCTCCCCTGTCCCCCAGCAGCCTCCCTCAAAGAAGCTCTAACTCTGGAGAGTAAAAATGGCGATGGACTTCCTAATCAGCCTCTGCTGGGAGACAGCCATCTGTGGAAATAGCTGGGAGCGCCTCCCTTAGGAATATGCCTTCCTGTCTCCAGTGGGCAAAAGGGAATTCTCACGGGAAAAAGAGGGGAAAAGGGCATTTGGGAGGCACTGCATAACCCCTGGACCTGGTGATGCCACCCGGGCTGTTGCCCCTTGTGCTGGAGAAGGACTTGCAGGCGTGGTTGGAGAAGTCTCGCTGCAGCCCGGTGCGGATGCCTCCTCCTGCCTGCGGGCACGTGGACCCCCCCGGCCCCCAGCAGGGCGCAGCGCCTGCAAGGACCTGCCACGCTACCAGGAGCACCGAAGCCGGGCTACTGCCCTCCCGGGGTGGCCACCCACGGTCTGCACCCGCTGCCTGCCTCAGGGGGGACATCTGCACCCGCCGGTGGAAACCCTCCGGTTCCTGCAGTGCCACCTGGCCTGTGCGGAGCGGGGTGTCCCACTGTGTCCCCGGTGCTCCCCAGGGAAAACCTGTGTGCGGCAGCCACGTCTCCTGCCCAGCTCTGCCAGCCACTGTTCAGGGGAGGGAAAACGGTGGTTGTGGTTGATTGGTTATATTTATTGGAACCGCTCCTGGCAAAGTGGTAAAGCTGGCAGGGCACATCGCAGGGATGACGAGCGCCCTCCCCTCGCTTTCTGTGGCCCTTTTCATTCCCCTCCCCAGCCTGGGGCTGAATGGAAGAGAGTAATTTGGCATGGGGTTGCAATGGTCCCCCGGTCTGCTCGGTGGCATTGCCCCCCCAGAACAAGTCCTTACAAAACCCTGGTCCCGGCCCCGCTCTGCTGGGGTGACAGCCTGGCCACAGACACTGAAGCTTCAGGGGAGAGCCAGGGGACCAGGAACAGTCAGCCCATTTCCCCGGACAACCCCGCAAGGATTTTAAATTTTTTACCATTTGTGAATATTTGCTGGCAATGGATTATTAAGGTTGCACAGGCGCCTGCATTAGCAGAGCCCACGCTCATCCCATACTTGGGTCCTTCTGTGATGGACCTCCATGTAAAACCCCTGACTGAAGGACGGATAGCTAACATCATCATTTGTGCTGCATTTTTCTCCCCCGTGGAGGATGAGCTCCAGTTACTCCCATCCATCTCATTCTTTCAAGTCATCTTCATTCTGCAATTTCCCCTCACCCCGAAAAGAGTAAAAAATCGATCCATTTCTTTCCAATTTCAGACCGGGAGAGGGAAGGAGCCTGGTGAGAGGCAGAGGATGCCTTTTGCCACTCTTAGCACATGCCTCTCTGTGTTCCTCCCCACGCCCCCGGCGCGCTCCCCGTTCAGAGCGTGCAAGTGCAGCTGGTCGGGAGTATTGATTCCTCCCCGGAAAGTGCAGCAGGCTGCGCTCACACCCTGACCTCCAGCTCACCCTGCCAGGGCCAAAAATACACAGCTTCAAGTCTCTGCAAGACAAAAAAAACGCAGTTTCTCCACTCGAGAAGGTGAAGGCTGTCCCAGCCAGGACAGCAGCTTGCGATCTTGCGGCTGCGCATGCCCCAGGGCTGCACGGGATTGCCACCAACGCCGGCAACCCAGGTGACAGCCAGAGCTGCTCCGCCTTTTCCGTCTTTCCATTATTTCTGCATTTCAGTAACATTCCTGCACCATATTTACATGCAACTACAGGAAAATGATTGATCCTGTGAAAACCATCTTTTCCTTTAAAAAGTAAGGAAATAAATAAATGAGTAAAATTAAAAAACAAATTCCTTTCTCAAGCAGTCACTCCCGTCTGCAGCAGGGAGACAAAACCTGATGGGCACTAGTGCTTGAAGAGTTTCATCCCATCCCGGCCCCGCCGTACGGCACTGGAATGGCCTGGCGAGAGGGAAGGGGGCCAGTTGGCAGCGCGGAGCAGCAAGGCTTCCCGGTGTAGGGCCGGGGAGCAGAGCCATCCCACGGGAGAATAGGGAAAGGGGACGGTGGAAGGCAGAGCCAAGCCCCTGGGCTGTCCCCAGCCCCTCCTGGCGTGGCAGCAGCCACCGTGGTGGCTGTCCCAGACCTGGCCATTCTGCAACATCATAGAAAGGATTTAGCAAGTGTATTAAATCCCTTAAAGGAGAAGGACGGGCCCTGTCCCTGTCTTCAATGAGTTGCATTTGATTTCGGCTGCTCTGTACAGTTTCACTGCAAGGCGGGACCTCTAATAATGCCGGCGGTGTGTGCTCTGGCATACCGCATGACATACGCTTTTTAGAGGGTTAACAAAATAAAAGTCAAATACACACCAGCATAACATTCTAGAGGCAAATGTCTTTGCCGTAGCGTGGTTACTCTTACACTAAATTTATGCTATAATATATCACTATTGTACCCTGTGCCATATCTGACAACAAATATGATTTTAGGTGTCATGCAGCAGGCATTTAATTATTGGAGACATGGGCTTAATGGTATTTGTGTCACAGGAGTGAACGGTACAGATGTATCTTGACTCAAGGAGACTGAAATGCTTGCTTTAAAACTACCTCTCCTGATAATAGGTAATTTTACAAAAATGGTTAAATGAATCGGATTCAAACAAGGTCTGTTTTTTTCATCTGATCAATAGATCTGAAAGAAACAATGCCAAATATCATGAGTTATTGTGCAGCACTGATGACTGTCAGGACAATGGGAATAGCAAAGACAAATACACACCTTTTCCTCGGTTATTACTTTAAGCCTTTTATTATCATTATCATGGGTGATTAAAAAGCCCATTAATCAGATACTAAACAGATTAAACTCTATGAATTAATTTTCTGGAAATAACTAAGACAAACATTCTGTGCAGAGCTCATTTAATGAAATAGAAGCTGTTTATCTGCAAAATTAGGGCTTGCACGTATCTGAGCTTCAGCTGGAAAAATCCACTACCGTGTGGGCACGGCGGGCGCAGGCTGGAGACGCCACCTATTTTTTACCCATTCTAAGTAAAAGAAAGATCTTGCTCTAAGTAATTTATGATTCATTACACAAAGAGCTCATTAGCTAGGACTAGAAAATAAAATTACGGTCATTTAAGAAATAATTCCTTGATTTAGTGTTTAAGAAAAGGAGGCTGCAGGACAGAGGAAGCGTGTGCCGCCCAGCAGGGACCGCGGAGCTCTGCCCGGGGAGGGGGGGGCTTGGCGCAAGGCCTGGGTGCTCGGCACAGCTATGCCTCTTCCAACCTGTCAAGGGCTCGTCCAGCCCTGACACAGCTTATGGAGGGGAAAACAGAGCCGCCTCCTCCCTCGTCCAGCTCTGCCCTGCAGTCACCGCATCCCCCTCCAGCGCTGCACTGCGCACCCCGCGTGCGGCGGGACGGCACCGGGTCCCCTCCACGGAGGAGCCGCGGGTCTTGCCAGCATCCCGGGGAGCACGGGCTCCGCTCGCCAACACTTGAGCTGGCGCCGGTCGCCATGCGCCGGGTGAGGGATGGCGTCCTCCAGGTGCACGGGAACCCATCCGTGTTTTGGACATGATGGCTCACGTACAAAAGCCAGCGCCGGGCATTGCCTCGGGACTTACAGCAGCTGAGGCAGCGCCAGCCTCAGCTCCAAAGTCCTCCTAACTGTGAGCCCTGCAGTGACTCACCAACACTAAAACCCTAAGCGTCTACTTTATTTCACCTTTGCATTTACCTGTGCTATAAAACTACCATAAATAATTTGTTAAAAATTATGGATAATAATAGGTAACATTTTAATTGTAGAGAGACATCTCTATCTGGTTGAAGTTTGGCCTGTTATTCATGAATGTAAACAAAAAGGTGGGGAACAATCACAGCAGCCGCCCAGGAGCCCGCGGAAATGCCCGTTGCCTCATCAAAGACCAGCGCAGAGCCTTCGGTGCTGGCAAGTTCAAAATCCCCTCACTCTACACCGCCCTGATGGCCCCAGCACCTGCGCTGCGTGGGGCACCGTGGCTTCCTCAAAGCTGCTGCCCGACAGGACTGTCAGCAACAGGAGGACTTGGCAGAGGAAATCTCTAAGACAAGGTATGTTTTCTTGGAAGCAATTTCATAATCATGTTATTTCATTATCATGAATAATTGCTGACATCTTTTTAACACGACTGTATATCACATAGGTCCTTCTCATGCACCTGCTGCTGGGTCCAAACAACCTTGTGCCTGGTACTGCAATGGGGACGAAGAATGGTGACCTTGAAGGAGCACCCTAAAATAAGATGTCTGCTTCTGGTATGCCAGCAAAACATAAATCTGGGGAACTCCAGGTTGGGGCCAGCTTCAGAAGTTGAGATTTACATAAAAGGCAACACGTTTTTCTCTAGGCTGAAGTGCGTAAGGCAGCAAAGGAGCACAGAGTTTCATCAGATTAAATTGCTCAGTGGTCTTGATTCAGCTCCTGAAGCCCACCGATTTAACAGCGGTGAGATTTTAAGTCAATCTGAGGATTTTCTTGTTGGTTTATCTACATCTGCACTCCTGCGCTAGTCACATCCTCAGCCTTTTCTCTGTAAGCAGGAGGTAAAAGGGAGCCAAGATTCCCGTCTAACTGCAGAAATCAAGACAAGATTTCAAATTTCACAAGGCTTTTCACAAAAGTATGGGAGTTTGCAAGTATGTGTGTGTCCTACAGACTACCAGCTAGGTCAGCTGGATGGAGACACATCAGGCAGCACTTCAGTTAGGGTTTGCTTCATCGGTTGACAGCCTGATGGCTCAGCCCAGGCTCCCCCTATGCACCGAGCCCTTCCTTGCATGCCACGTCTGGGCCAATTCAGTTTTGAGGGAAGACGGGTATGTGCCAGGACACCCGGGCCACGATGCACATCACCCACCCTACCGAGCGCTGCTGGGACAGGCACGGCTCTGCTTCCATTTGCAATGGCTATATCCCTCCTCAATGCGTAATTTTTACCTATCAACAATTAAACAAGAAGATGGTTCTTACCAGTTTTGCCATTAATGACAATGATACAGGAAATGAGCATTAATTGATTTTTCACCCGTATCTTTCCCTCCCACAACTATGGAGCTGCCTTTGAGTGTACAATATTGGAGCCAATGTGCTAAACAAGTTTCACCTATGGTGAAATAACGCCCAGGACAAGTGATTAAGCAGCATGGCAGTGACACAGTTTGCCTTTATAGCTTAGGTATGCACATGACGCGTGACGCCCCTGCATGATCCCACGTGGAAAGATCGGCAGAGCAAGTTCCCGTGCCGCCCAGCAGCCCTGTGGTGCCCCATAGCCCCCATGCTGCCCCATAGCCCCCATGCTGCCGCAGTGCCCTTCTCTGCAGGTACAAGCGTTCATTGCTGGAGCCAGCAGGATGCAGGCACTGCACCCACAGACACGGGAGAGGGGACAGGAGCCCTCCCTGCCCCGCTGCTGCAGCCCTGCCTTTGCCGCAGGCCCCCCAGGGTACCCAGACCCCCCCGGTGCTCGTTTGCCGCTGGTCTATATGATGCACAAGCATGTTTACACTCCTGGTCCTGTTTGCTGTGCAACCGTGGTAATGTCCTCCTCCTGAAATTACCCAGCTACTCACTGCTGTTATCCCCATCCCTGGTGTAATGAACAATCCCAATCTCTAAGGCATTTCTCTGGTTCCTGAGTAATGCTTTTGTGTTAAAAAGAAGGCATTGAAGGAGCTTTTAAATCCAGTATCCAACCCTTAAAGCATCATCAGACACAAGTGGACCTTCTGTTTGCATTCATTTATAGCCTTCTCTAGAAATTGCCTATTGAATTACTATTTCTTGTGCCTGTTTAAATAAATAGGCGTATTTGTTATTGCTGTTGAAAGTTCCATGTTTGGCCTTTTTAAGTCATTTGATTAGGAAGTAGAAAGAATATTTTAGCAGCAAAGAAGGCACTGACAATCAGCACTAGTAGGAATAATCCAATTTTCTTTACGAAGAAGGGCAAGGGTCCTCCTAGGAGGTCAAAGCTCCCTTAGCACAATTAGAACTTTAATTAATGAAATTGGTTGAGCCTCCACCAGTGGAGGCAGCGTATTTGTCCCTGCCCGGCAGAGATCTAGGAGGGGAGACACAAGCTGCCTGTGCACTGAGGCAGGGGGCTCTCCTGGCTGTCACAGCCATGGGAAGAGCCATGCAGACCCCCCGCTTCCCCAGCTACCCCCCAAACGCAGCCGGACCCCCCGCCCCACCGTGGTGGCCATTTACTCTAGAGATGCATCTTTTGGGCTCTTCGTTTAATGTCAGGAGCAAAATTGGCCTTCTTCAGCAGCTTTGTGACGAGCAGAACAACTCTCGGTACGTCGTGCTGTTCAGACATGCTGTCTGCAATTAATATTGCATAACAGCCTCCTGATTCCTAAATTATGTATTTCTCCTTCTCAGCATCATGTGTTTTTTACAGGGTTAATTATTTTCCATCATTCCGCCTTTAGCAACAGTCGTCTTAATTAAGGGGGCCAAGTTCCACTCTCATTTCTGCCTGGCGGATCCTAATGAAATCAATGGAGCTGCACGGTGTAAATGGGAGAGAAATAGTGGCCATCTATGTAAAAATAAAATGTTCCCTCTCTTGTTGATTAATGCGTAAAATTAAACCAAGGCATAATCTCCAACTTCTGACTAAATGTCAGGGAGTAAATTACTGCAAAAACCCCACTCGGAGTGGCTTTTCCATGTGCAGTTCACCTCTTGCTCGTTCCCCTCCAGCCACCCTGGACCACTGAGGAGGGGACCAAACTGAACCGAGATGCTCAGGTGAAACCCTGCCTTTGTGGAAACCAGCAGCGTCTCTGCCATCGCGCCAGCAGGTGCCAGATCCCGTGGCTTTGCTTTTGGGGATTAAAAATGATTGCAGAAGTTTGCAGTGAGACACCAAGGTCACTGTCGCCTCTCCTTCCTCCTTCCTTTCTCCCCCTTCCCCCTTCCCTCTCCCTCCTTGCCCATCAGAGCTGTTGGATACTCAGCCCCTGGAGCTGGGCACCTGCCAGCTCCCCGCTGCCCCGGGCTGGGTGCTGTGGCGGGGGCCACGCTGGCAGCCTCCATCCCTCCTCACCCCCACCCAGGCTGTGCCACCGCTCCGGCAGGACCGTGCTGGTGGTCCCCAGCCCCGCGCTCCTGCCCGGGGGTCTGCCAGCAGGCAGCCCTCCCAAACCTGCCTGCAGTTTGCTTTAAGGCTAGGAATCAAACAGCTGGGGAGGGGGGAAGATTTTAAAACAGCCGAGGGCGCCCATGCCTGCCCATGTGCCCGCCCCGGGCTCAGCACAATGGGTAACCCACCAGTCTCTCCTTCCCCTGCCCTGCTGCTCGCCGCCTCTTAATAGCCCTCTGCTGCTGGCAGCAAAAGGGCTTATCTCGAGCTATTCCTCCCTTGCTTGCATTTCCTGACAGCTACCTATTAAAGCAGACCCAGGCATCCATGCAGCGGAGGCTCCAGTAAGTGGATCCACATGCAATATTCATGGATCACTTCAGAATAGTTACAGATCCATCACACTTGGCAGCAGGATGGCGCATGCTCCTAATGCTGGGCTTAAGCACCTTTTTGAACCGGAGCCCTGAGGATGACCACACAGCTTGGCCTGGAGAGCGGCCGGACAGGCGGCGATGCCTGCAGTGGCTGGGTGGTGCCTGGGGGACGCGGGCAGCCCGGAGTCTCCTCCAGCAGTGCCGATGAGGCCAGAGATGTTTCCCGTAAGAAAAGGCAAAGGTCTCTGGGAGGGGATGAGGGCCACCAGGCAGTGTCATCAGCCTGTCTCGCCTGTGTCCCTATCAATACCACATTCAGCACAAGACCACTGGGGTGCACCGCGCTGTCCCCATGGGCGACGTGGCTCTTTCCTGTCAAAGCCCCCTGCCTGCTCTGCAGCCCCCCACCCGCCTCCATCGCAGCCTCCGGGGAAACCCTGGAAAGCTCTTCGGAGACCTGGGGCTGTAGGGCATCCCCGGCCCACCCCGTGAAACCATTGCTCGTGCACCCGGCTGAAGCGATCAGATAAGCCCCAACAGCACATCGAAACCAAGGGAACCTGACCGGAGCTTAATTCCCTCACTCTGGGAAAGGTTTGTTTACCGGCTTCTTATATGTCTGGCCAGCACCACACTGCAGCTCCAAAACCAATCTCATTCCCCAGGATTAATTTTTACACAATCATTCCGGAGTCTATGATAATCACTCCATAAAAAAATGAAGAGATTTGGGATTTTTTTTGAATGCAGAGGATTAGGTCTAAATACAAGTAATCTGCAGGAAGCTCAGCTGTATGCACACCACTAATCGCTCCCGTACTCTTCCCAGCTTTAGCCCTTTCATTAGTGTTTTCCATAGTAGAGCTGTTTGTCCTTGGTGAGGTCAGGCCGACGCAGACAGTCAGACATGTCCCTGAGAGCCACGGCCATGTGCCAGCCCACGGGCATTTGCCCCAGGAGGCAGAGGACAACATCCACAGCAGCAGCTCGGGCGAGTGGCAGCGCCATGCATTGCTGCAGTGCCGCGCATCGCTGCAGTGCCATGCATCCCTGCAGCATCGTGCATTGCTGCAATGCCATGCATTGCTGCACCACCATGCATCCCTGCAGAGCCATGCATCCCTGCGGTGCTGTGCATCGCTGCATGCTGCAATGCCATGCATTGCTGCACCACCGTGCATCCCTGCGGTGCCGTGCATCGCTGCGGTGCCATGCATCGCTGCAGCGAGCAGCGGAGAGGGGCTGGGGGCACAGCTGGGCTCACTGCCTCTTGCTCCACTCCAGAGAGGAGGCTCTGGTGTGGGACCACTCACGCTTTTCACTCTGGGATCTTTCTGGTTTGCTTTCGGAGGGACGTGCAGTAATTAGCATGGGAAACTTCTAATGCAGTGCCACAAACCAGCTGGTTTAAAACATAGTAAACTATTAAAAGAGATGACTAGCTGAAATCCTGAAGCCTTTAGTAAATTCCTGGTGGTTTAACTAGGTGAAGCGTGAATAATAATCTGGGAGCTGGCGATTTCCCCAGACCTAGGGCAGTTGTCTCCATGTTCCCCTGAGTCCCCAGGAACCTCCTTCGGCTGTCACAGGCAGCTGCTGGCTGGGCAAAAGCAGCCTGCCTGCCTGCCCGCACCACCTCCGGTGGTGTGCCTTGTTTTAAAGCTGGAGGTGGGGGTGAAGAGATGGAGCCCACCGCACTGGTGCAAACACCTGCAGCCTTTCTGTTCCCATCCCCTGCATGCATGTGAGCTTCCCCCCGTTTCAGGGCTGTCACTTCTGCCTAACTCTCACCTGCCAGGCTTGCGAAGCCCCACTTAACTAACCCTTATCTTGCCTTTAAAGCAGCAGGGAGTGGCGGAGGTAGCTGCATGCACACCACTCCCTCCTTGTCGGCACACCAGGATTATTTCTGGGTTTTGACGTTGTTTCCCGCTGCGGCTTGGGGCTGAATTCCCGCACATTCCCGGTGGGATGCAAGCAACGCGTGGGCCAGCCCCTGCCTGGGGCTTGGGGGGGCCGGGCAGCAGGCTCCTGGGGTTGCCAGAAAAGTGAGGGCTCGAAGGCTGAAAGAAAATACTGTACATAGTAAAGTCAGAAAGAGACGCGTACCCTTTATGTCCAGCAAGCATTTTTGCAAATATAATTAAAATAAATACATATCTGGGACTGGTCTGACCACAGGTATAAGGATGTAGTGCCAGATTTTTAAAACAAAATAACTTAAGCACTTAGAAAAGGACTCAAGCAGACTTTGGGTACTTATGTTCAAAATAATTGTCCCAGGAAACCCAATTCAGCAGCCACCCAGGCTGAAAGCACTTAGGCACACTCGGGCAGGCATTCAACAAAGCATTTAGCTACCCCAGCGCTGCATCAGCAGAAACCTCGGGGCCTTCGTTCAGGGGAGTGACTCAGGGAAATTGCAAGGGCTTGGTGCTCAGACGGCCGGGGTCCCACCTGGGTCTAGCCTGGGTCCCGCCTAGGTCCCACCTCGGTCCCGCCTGGGTCCAGCCTGGGTCCCGCCTGGGTCTTGGTCCTGCCTGTGTCTGGCCTGGGTCCCACCTGGGTCCCGCCTGGGTCCAGCCTGGGCCTGGCCTGGGTCCCGCCTGGGTCTGGCCTGGGTTCCACCTGGGTCCCACCTGGGTCCCGCCTGGGTCCAGCCTGGGCCTGGTCTGGGTCCAGCTCTTATGCTTATATGGCCACTAAACAGCAATTTTTGCAGGCACCCTCTGCTGCTGTCACGGCCCATGGTTGGTGCGATGTCCCTGCCAGGCACAGGTAGCAAAGCCTGTGGGATGCCCACCCCATTTCAGGTAGTTCTGCTGTGTCCTCTTGTCATGACAGCCCCAGGTGGGGCTCTGGGTGTCCCCGCTGGAGTGGGAACCAGGCCCCGAGCACCCACCACAGTGCCGTCCCCTGTGCCGCTCTGTTTGCAGCTGGTTCCTGCCTCCGTTGGCTGCTGCAACTGCTTTAAGACTTGGGGAGAGGGTGGTTCATTAGCACGGCAGTGTGACGGGAGCCGCAGGTGGCTCGCTCCTCACCGCCTTCCCCAGGGAACGCATTTTCAGTACAAGTGGAGACGCTGCAAACCAGCAGCCTTGGCTGCTAAACGCAGCTGAGGAGGGAGAATGCTTCTGGTAATAAATTCATAGATCTTCACACACCAGCAGGCTGACAAGCACCTGGTTTTAAAGAGACTTTAAAACTATTTTGGGTGCAGTCAGTCAGACCGAGACCCCCTTATGCTTGGAAACCCTAAACACCAGCTTCAAAGGAGGGAAGGAAACTGCAAAGATAGCCCAGAAAAGGTCGATTTCAGTGGGGGCAAATCTTCAAAGCACAACTTTCCTGTAGAGTTAAAAAGACCATGTCCCATTTCCATGAATAAGTCAAAACCTTAAGTCAGGAACCTTTCCTAAGCACCCACCCGACCCAATGGGTGTTTTCTTGGTCGGGCTTGAAAGCGAATTGATGCTCCTGGCTTCTTTTATGTGGTATAGCTGCGCTTCTCCTCCACTGAAACATCATCTCTCCTCTGCTCCAGCTGGTTGAATCTTTGCCCCTGTTTCAAACACATTTCTTTTCTAGCTTCGGTAAAAATCCTGTCAGATGCATCTGCTGGAGGTTGTTTTCTTATTGGCAACCGGGCAAACACTGCTCATGGCTGATGGCTGGTGAGGACCTGCAGGCTGGTCCTCCTGCCCTGCCCAGCACCCACCTCTCCCTGGCAGCTGCCCCAGACACGATGCTAACGCTGCTCGCAGTCACAGCCAGACCCTCTCCCTCTCCCAAACCCTGCTCTCCACACCCACTGCAGACTCCGTTTCTCGTTACAACAAGCAGCCCCGGCAGCCCCAGGGCTGTGCCAGCCCTGCCTGCCTGGGATGGCTGCAGGAGGTCTGCGCACTGCCAGCCCCGCGGACCACTCTCCTCCTTCGGGCACAGGGAGGGAAGTCGTGGCCGGGTTGTGTTTTGCTGCAGCAGATTTGATTTTTTTATGACTTGAAAGAGGTCTGGAGGAACACTCCACCCAGCGCCTGCCAGGCACACATCGCCTGCAGGGAAATCCAGCACCTCTTCGTTGGGGCCAAGCACGTGCGGCACATCAGAGCCACTGGAAAGAGCACGCACTCCTTACTGTGAGTTGCTCTGGGCCGGCGGTGACATCTCTTTTCAGAAATCCCCTGCTTGGGTGCCGGCCGGCGGGGCAAGGTGTCCATCGAGCACCCGGGGAGCAGGGTCTGTCACCTATGCTAGGGCACTGCAGCTGCAGGCAGAGAGGTTCCATATGGAAGGCACATTCCTCCTTGGAGAGCCTCAAATCTAATCTAAACAGTAATTCCTACAAATTTCCTACTGTGTGTCACTGTTGTATTTTCTAGCAAATGCGCTCACTTAAGGACGGGTATTTATCATCAGCCAAGGACTCAGTGTAACCTGCACGCCAGGGCTTTCACCGCTACTGCAGGGGTGGTGAGAAGCAGCTGGTGACGTGAGGGCACGGGACACATCCTTCTCTGCCCCTTGTCTTCAGTGCAGCTTGCAAAACACCCTGTGAATAGTGAAAATGCTGGCTTACCAACCCACCGCCTCTTTCACAGCTTCACACAAAAAATAAGCCACCTAATTGAGGAGAAATGTTCCCAGGATCCGGGGCAGGGAGCTCTGTACCTGGGCCTCCCCATTCCTCTCGCCTGCAGCCTCTGGCGAGCCGAGCTTCTGTGTCAATTACAGGAAAATCAATGAAGATACTGTTCAGGACTCCTTTTCACCATTCAGCGCGGATGATATCCTTCACTTTCTAGCACTGATTCATTTACTTTCAGCCTCTCCAGGGGCTCCTGACATATTGCTATCTCTGAAGAATCTGAAGCAAGAACTGCCTTTGTTTCCACTGCAACTTGTTGGCGTGCGTAGGCACCGGGGACGGCGCTGCCGGGGCCGGGGCTCGCAAGGGGGTCAAAAGGAGAGTGGCTGTGGCACACGGCAGTGTTTTTAAACATTTCTTGCCAAAGCACCTTTCCAATGTCCTCTCAGAGCTCATTTTCACGGAGAGATTGGGCAGGATCAGGGGGCAAAATAGGTCCAAACTCGGGGTTGGCACGCCATCGACCTCCTTCCTCCAGTTCCGCGCTGTTCTGGCTGAGCTGTCCCCAACAGCAGTGACACAGGAGCACTGCTGCTTGTCCCACTGTCCTGTCATTGCAAACACATCCCTCTCCGAGCACCAAAGCTCTGCCTAGGAAGTGTCTCCTGACAGGGTTCGTCTGCCTCTGCTGCCAGGGGTTTTGCCTGGGCCACCAGGACAGTGCGTAGCCTTCCCATGCTGCTCACCCACTCATGATAAAAAGCCTCTGATCCACTCACAGCTTGTGCCCAACTGCTGGGTGACACATTTAGCATGCTCCAGGACATCGCAGGGCCAGCGGCAGAAGGGGGAAAGCCCCACTTGTCCAGCAGCCTGTTGGCAATAAATACTCTGCTCTCGCTCATTAACTTTCATGGAGGCAGTTGGGAGTTTTGTACAAAACCCAACATCTGGGAGTTTTTCTTCTGCCTGAGGAATGCCAGAAAAGTGGAAACGTGTATGACATGAGGACTGTACAGTCTTACTCTGAGGTTTATACCCAGCCCCAGGACACATGGTCAGAAACTACGCAAGACGGTGTTAAGTATTATAGAATTGATTTCCAAAATATCTAAAGGCAAAAAGTTGTGGATGTTATATCCTGGGATGCCTGGGTGGACATGTTGAAGCTGGGTACACCATGTCATACACCATGGGTGGACGACAACAGAAACCATGTAAAGAGTCATGTAAAAAACCTATCTCCTGTAACAAAACAGTGTTATTTCCTACCTTTCCATCCTTTTCTCTCTCCACCAAAGACACAAGTATCCCACAGGAACAGGATATAGACCTCCAGGCTGTACTCAAGCCAAACTCCCACCGAAGGCTGAAGAACCACGCTGTGACATAAAACCCAACCCTGCAAGCTCCTCATGTTCCTCCTCTTCAAAGAGAGCTTCATGCATGGAGAGCTTGTAGGATATAGCCCAGAGCAAGGATGGTGCTACAAAGACGGTATTTATTATTTATAAGGCACTTCTATGAACTCAGGGCTCAGAGGCAGAGCTGTCTATGGGGGCAAGCTTTATAAGGAAAAAACCCGTAGCTTGAAGAAACGCTGAAAGTATTGCAGCATGCAGAAGTCATGTTCATAAGAGACATTCCTCAAATTACAGAAGTCAGGGTCTCTTGGAGTTCATATGAAATTTGCTGTGTGATTTATGGGGCAGTTTAATTACAGGTAGGGTTCTTTTAGGTGGTAGCGTGCCCTAAAGACCAGGCTTTTAAAGATCGAGGGGTCTCCTGAGCCAGCTTCGGGTTTTGCATTGCCTGGGTGCAGGCTGTGGCGCAGACTCCCGCAGTGCTGTACATGCCATACAGTGACCTATAGCATCACAGGGAAATGCCGCAGCCCCGCGGCCCTGTGCTGTGGGGCAGGGGGACGTTGTGCACCCACCCAGCCACTGGTCCCCCAGTGAAGGCACAGGGTCCCAAGCAGTCTGGGCTCCCCACGGCTCAGGCAGTGGCACAGCTTGCAGCCATGCTCAGCCCCCACATGCGCCCACGGGGCTCGGGGGTCACTGCGGCACCGGGACTGTCGGGCGGTCACTGTGGCTGCCAGGCTGGGCCACCCCTGGTCTTTTGGGGGGTGACTGCAGGGCACCCCAAGGCAGTGGGAAGGGCACTCTGGGCACCCCAGGATTGTCAGGGGCACCCCGGGGATGTCAGGGTGGGCACCCTTGGGATGCCAGGTCGTGTACCCGGCGCTGCTGGGGCAGACACCCAAGGGGCTGTCGCGGAGGGAACCTGGGGCTGTTGGGGGGCACGCCGGGGCTGTCGGGGGG
>NW_008794883.1:1345870-1356084 GCF_000699145.1 Aptenodytes forsteri | reverse complement strand
CTGTCCGCGGTGCTGATGCCGGCCGACACGGGGGGCGGGCCGGGCACGGCCAGTAACGGGCTGCGGGTCTGTGTGTGTCTGCGTGGGTCTGTGCGTGTGTGTCTGCGTGGGTCTGTGCGCTCGTTTCCAGGTCCCAGTTCGCGCTGAAGTTCCTGGACCCCTCGTTCGTCCCCATTACGAACTCCCTGACCCACGAGCTGCAGGAGAAGCCCTCCAAGTGGGCCTTCAACCGGACCGCCTTCGCACATCAGAGGTGAGCGTGCGGCCAGGCGCCGCACCCGCGCCTCCCCTTGTCACCCTCCCTGAGGTTGTCCCCTTCCCCCCAGGATTTAAGAAAATACAATCAGGGACTGCTAAACACTCTGAGCTCTGAGTAATTTGCCAGCGGTGAGAGACAAAGGCTGAATCAGAGCATTTCCCCTGATGGTTAAGCTACCTTGGAAGAACTGATTATTTCAGAGCGGGACACCAGGCTGCAACACGCATTATTTTACCAAACAGAACGTGACCCAGTTTCCCAGTGTGCAAGTGAAATTGTCGTTACTTCAAGATAAATGGCTGGGGTTTTAAAACTTGAAACAAATCGGACTGTAACAGCCGTGCAATGCCGTGTTCACGGAGGCCAACACACACCCAGCTGAACTTCCCAGCTAACGGCGGTTCTGAGCAAGTGCAGTGCTGCTCTGCCTTCCAGCACTGCTCCGGCTGAGGGGGCGGGCAGAGCGAGGGGTTCGGATGGAGGCCTTCGAGCCCGAATCCACCGGAGACATGCTCTTTGTGCATCGCCTTCTCCCTGCTGTTCGCAGGTTGCACTGACTTTCCTGCTGTGTGGCGATGGAAAGGGTTTCTCGGTTCCTTCAGCTTCCTCAAAGCTGCTCCGTACTTAACGGGAAGTAAAATGTGCATTCAGTTTTCTCACTGTGATGTGAACTTGGTGGTGTCTGGCTAGCCTCTTTTATTTATCGACTTTACTGAGAGAGAGAGAGAGAAAGAGATCAGTAAATATATACTTTTACCATTTTTTTAAATATATATATATTTACTGATATATATAGGAAAAAGACATTCTATAAAAGAAAAGAAAAACATTCAGCAATTTAAGATCGCTATTACCATCTTGGACTGCAATTTTGTCCTGACAAATGCCTGCTGTTTTAGAGACTCTGCTCACATACCCCACCTGAGAAGCAGGATCCCAGGCCCCTCCGCTCAGCGGCCAGAGAGCTGGCAGAGTCAGGATGGGGCTGCTGCACCCCTCAGTGCTGGCGGGCAGGGCTGGGGCTTCTCTCCTCCCTTCTGGTCACTCTCCGGTCACAGGTCAGCGCTGCTGCTGGCACAGCCGGGCGAGTAGTGGCCTTCTAGTGCCCACAAACCCTGCCTGCTGGCCCTAAGGAGCTGTGGGCCACAGAGAGGAGACGTCACTTTCCCTGCCCCATCCTTTCCTGGGGACCTCCCAGGCTGGTGTGACAGTGGCCACCCCTCGTATTGCTTCATTCCCGGCACCACCAGCTCATCCTTCATAAGTCTGTGCCTGAGCCACCCCTCTGGTGATTTTAGCTAATGCCTCAGGATCTGCCTTTGCGCTTGTCTGTTAGCCATAACCCATAATTAGGGCACCCAGTGGGACTCCATTAATGCTTAGACATTGGAGGATGCGAGCTGGAAGAAGGGTTGTTTGTTTTCCATAAACATGAGCAAATAAAGTGGTATTGGTTTTCTAATTTTATGCCCTGCGAGGCAAATTCCTGAGCAGGGTTGGTTTTGTTTGGTTTTTAAGTATCTCTAATAACCCTTGTAAAAATGCCGGCGTGCTTGCCCAAATAAGACATTAAGGAATTATGTTTACATAAATGGAGACAGCAACAGTCACTTGGTTTTGTGATTCAAAGCTTCTTAATGAGAACACAAAAACGACATGTATTTAAAAATCAGCTACTGTTAATTCAACTGAATATCCTGGACTGCTTGGTTTTGCTTCACATACCTCATGTGCAAACATGGTACCCATCATTGCCAAAGATCCCCAGTCCTGTACCAAGAGTGAAACGCACGCAGAGAGCACCAGCAGCAGACTTACTTACCCACCAGGCCTGTATCACAGCACAAGCAGAACGGTGCTGTGCACCACCCCTCAGCAAGGCGGCTGTGGGAGGGGTGTGCTGTTAGCTGCACGCCTTGGACTTACACGGTGAATCCAATATTTTAGTCCTGACACTGTTCCAAGAGATACGGACACATCCTTAGCTGGCGTCAGTCAGGACCACCCAGTAAAGCCAAGCGGAGCACTAGGTAAGGAGCCAGCTCCACAATTCCTGTCTATTTATACTAATTTAAAAGCCATTGCATCACATTGCTCAGGAAACTACTTTACTACATTTAAAAAAAAAGAAAAACGTAAGTCTAGCTGGAAAGAAAATCTCTCCACCACCGAAAGGGGGGAAATATAACTCCATGCTTTCTTTTCTTTTTCTGTTTTATTTTAGGCAAGAAATCCTTCAGCATGTCGATGTAATAAAAAATTTTTCTTTGACCAAGAATAGTGTTCGGATTGGACAGCTGATGCATTACGATTATTCCAGCCATAAGTATGTTTTCTCTATTAGCAATAACTTCAGATCGCTGCTCCCCGACGTGTCGCCGATCCTGAACAAGCATTACAACATTTGCGCCGTGGTTGGAAACAGTGGGATCCTGACCGGGAGTCAGTGCGGGCAAGAAATAGATAAATCTGATTTTGTTTTTCGCTGCAATTTTGCTCCAACTGAGGCTTTCCAAAAAGATGTTGGAAGGAAAACCAATCTTACAACCTTCAACCCCAGCATCCTGGAAAAGTATTACAACAATCTTTTGACCATTCAGGATCGCAACAACTTCTTTTTAAGTTTGAAAAAGCTTGATGGGGCCATTCTTTGGATCCCCGCTTTTTTCTTCCACACATCAGCAACAGTCACGAGAACACTGGTTGACTTCTTTGTTGAGCATAGAGGGCAACTAAAGGTCCAGTTGGCTTGGCCAGGAAATATAATGCAGCATGTTAACAGGTGTGTATTTTTGCCTTGCTTTTAACTTGTCAAATGCGGTATTTTTGCCTTGCTTTTAACTTGTCAAAATGCGTCTCTCTCTCTGTACAAATACAACTGTATTTATTTTTCTATTCATGCCTGATCTGGTAGGCACTGTCTAGCAAGTCAGGACCCGATACTGCTTGCTTTTAGAGCAAATGCGGGTTTGTTGTTGCTTCAGTAAGTACTTCGGTTATTTCTTTACAGATGTATACCCAGCACAGCAGAGGTGGGTTGGTTGTTCACACCGGGGCACGGTCGATCACCGGGCTCTGCTCCTGCCGCTGCTTCCACAGACGGGAGGAGTACGGGGGAGCTGAGTGAGATGCTGCACTTAAGGAAGAGCTTGCTCTTCTCGGCTAGCAAATAGGGATGCTGACAGACAGCTGCAGGGTGGGCCAAGGAAAACTGTAATAAATCAAAGGAGGATAACGTTGCCACCTCATTAGCAAGTGCACGTGTGAGCAGGAGCCAGTGAATGGTACTTTTCTGGATAAGGCTCTACCTCTCCTGGTTAAAAACCAGAAACGTTCAGAAGGGGACCACAAGAGACTATCGGTCAGAGTGCTGCTAAGGTTGTTTTGCATTCCCGGTCGTTACAGACGGACCTGAGCAGCAATCCTTGCCTTATCCAGGCTATCAGGTGTCAGCACTGATGGTCTCCAGGCAGTAGCATTATTTTTTTCTCACAGCAAACCTGTGGCATTACTTGCACCCCACACTAACATGCCTTTATTTTTTTCACAGATACTGGAAGAACAAACACTTGTCACCCAAGCGGCTGAGCACAGGTATTCTCATGTATACCCTTGCTTCTGCCATATGTGAAGAGATCCACTTGTACGGATTCTGGCCCTTTGGGTTCGACCCCAACACGAGGGAGGACCTCCCGTACCACTACTATGATAAGAAGGGAACAAAGTTCACGACCAAGTGGCAGGAGTCCCACCAGCTGCCTGCAGAGTTCCAGCTGCTCTACAGGATGCACGGTGAAGGACTGGCCAAACTCACCTTGTCGCATTGTGCCTAAGAACCTAAATCTTGAAGTGCCAAATGATTGTCTAAAAAGTGCCCAAAACCGAATTAAACATTCTTCAGATATAATTCTAAGAAAAAAACCAACAACCCTAAAATATTCCCCATAATATAAAGATGCTTTTTAGTCACCCTTGTCACTGCTCATCAAAGGGTTTAAGCTTATTTAGCAGTGCAGAAGCATTTATCAAATTCTGTGGATGCTATTCATGCAGCAGCAAAGTTGAAATATTTTGCATTTATAGATACGCTACTAAGTATGTTTTAAGATATTTTCGTATTTTAGCATTCCACTAAATGCCCTAAATCTCTTAATTTTATTGTCCCTTCCCAATTAGAATTAGAAATGCTAATTTTAAAAGGTTTTGCTTCTCTTGTATATGTTGCTATCAATAGCTCAGCGTACATATATTGCTGTGGCCAATTGAGAAAGCCAGTTCAGAATTCCAGTTCATCGTCACTTGCAAGTTCTTCAGTGTGGATCCTGATTTCCACCGCTTGCATATTTTCATATTTACTGGATTTTACATTTTTTTAAGAATAACGTGAAGAAGAAGGTCACAATATGACTTGTACCTTAGCTAAGCATTTATATCGCTCTCAGAATACTTCAGCATTTAATTCAATTTGGGCCAAATCCTAGTCCAAATTAGCCAGGCTGAAACATGGTCATTCCCATCCATGTGATACTATTTGGTCTTTTTATTTTAAAGTTAAACCACCAGGACAAACAGTATTAGGTTTCTCTGGAGATGTGTTAGGTGAGAAGAGCCCGAAACCCCCACGCGGGCGCACCTCCCTCTGCGCCTGCTCTCCGCACCCTCCGACGATGAGGGGTCCTTCGGGAGGACGATCCCTCCGAGTGGGGAGCACGGGAACTCCTGCCTGTCCCTTTGCACCCACAGAGCCCGCCGGTGCTCCCCGTTCCCCCCTCCCTGTGCACATGGTCCCACCACCGGCTGCACCCCACAGCACCGCGGGTCAAGGAGCTGGCCAGGCACAGCCGCCACGGTGGTAAGCGCGATGTTTCCCCTTGCAGAGCTGCAAGCGTCGGCACTCTCTGTGTTTCGGTATGTCCCAAAGTGCCGTCCGTCCCGTGGTGGCGATGGGGTGTATTGCCCAGCGATGCAGGGTCTGTAGGGCGCAGTAATAGCCTTCATGAGCCCAATTAACGGTGCTGGGGCAGACGGGCCATCCAGCCCCACCAGTCAGCGAGGCTCCGGTTGTCCCCTCGCCGCAGCCCGTGGTGGTCCTGCCAAGGGGCAGGGGTGCCCAGCCTGCCCTGCGCCCGGCCCTTGGCTCCACAAGCGGGGCTGGCTGGGCAGGGACCGACTGGCCGGGCAGCAATGGCAGCCAGGCGCCGGGATTTTTAAAACTTGGTTTCAAAGGGAAGTGAGCGCAGCAGGAGTGCAGGGAAGAGGAAATACAGTTGCCACATTTCCCCATTTACACCTCTAAATCCACGGTCAGACAACTAAATTAGTGGCCCCATTTTCCCATCACCAACAGCCATCCAAGGCAGCCAAAGGAAGACATGGCTTCCTCAGTACCACTGAAAACCAGGCTGTTTGTAGAGAGGACAAACCTTAGGGTCACTTATGGTTTGAAAATGTTGGCCTTTTTGTCTCAGGATAAAGGAGCCTGTAAAATAACTGGGTTTCTTATTACAACAAGTATACTTACAAGTATTTTAACATTTTTCTACTATTCTGTATGATGCTGAGAACTGACTATACACTGAAAGAAGATGCAAAATCCAATTTAAAATCATACTTTAAAATGGCACATATTAATTTTTCTCAGCCTCTTTACCTCCAAGCAGACGTAGGAGGTGAGGAAGGAGATCTCAAGTACAACACCAAACCTGAGCGGCCCGGAGTATCTCCCGGTGCCAGCCGCCACCCTGCTGCGGCACCGCAGCTCCGCTGGCCCCCAGAGCTGTGCCCCTGCTCTCCCCCGTGCCCCGGGTGGAGGAGGAGCTGGAGGCTTTCTTCCCCATTTTAATTATCCCACATTTTCTGGCTTTTGCTTTTTCAAAGGCTGTTTAGGGCTGGGGTGCGCTGTGGAGGGGCTGGGGTCTCTCCCGTGCCGCAGCGTGCACAGACCCGCTCCTGCAGGGAACCGCGGCACTTCCCTCCCCAGCTGCCAAGCCTGGCTCAGCATTCCCGGGGGCTCCGGCTCTCCGTGCTGTCGTGTCGGTCCTGCGCTCATCACTGTTCCTACAGCAGAGTACGACCTCTAGCAACTGTTATTATGAAGACATAGTCGTGCAGTGATGGTGGTGTCTTATGCCATATGGTGCCATATGAGTTGTTCTTGATATTATCATGTATTATTTGTGTCGTAGTCGTGCGCAAGGGCCCGGGCCAGGGAGCAGAGTTTGGCTGTGCTGGGCACAGACCGCCGCAGAGCACAAGGACAGGCTGTCCTCATCGCTCGCAGCTGCCCGCGTCCCTGGGGGAAGGACGGAGTCCCCCCGACCCCTGCAGGCCCTGGCAGCAAGGTTTGCGGGATTGTGCCCACTGGATGCCCGGACTGCATGTCCGAGCGGGCAGCAGGGAGCTGCTGGGGCCGGGAACAGCCAGGCAGCACCAGTCCTGACCGAGTCCTGCAGGAAACCTTCTCTAAGTGCTGGAGCACATGGATTGTTTTTGCCCAAAAACAGAAAAAGAGAAATTGCACAGGGAAGGAAGAGTTCTGCACTAGTTGTTAATGAAGTACAGTAATTAATCATGTCTGATATAATTTCCTATTGAGCTGTACAGCAGATGCATGTTCGCTAAGGCAGGCGGATCGCTTTGCAGGTCACTGAGGTGCATGGTGAAGGTGTGCCCAGCGGCCAGGACCCAGCTCGGCAAAGAGCCCACCGGGGGAGAAGGGTCACCCTGAACCCCGAGTGATGCCTGTTGGCTTCAGGTTAATGCCAGATATTTTAATTAAGAGGCATTTTATCAATTTCATGTAGGGAACAATCATTTTTAATCAGCAAAGTAAAGAAATGTGAACTATTATCATTCTATTGGCATGAAAGTGGAGGCCAATGTGCTCTATACAATTTTTGGCTGCTGGCTCCCAATGGGAAATTGCACTGGCAGATCCTGCTTGGCTGCTGCACGGCGTTTACATGACATAACTACTTTAAATTAGGTGTAGTCACAAGTAAATATTCATTAGCCTAAACAAACGTATTTCCGTCCATGCACCTCCTGTGTCTCCAAGGTCCCCTTTTTGCAATGGGGATGCTCAGCCTGGGACGAGATGGTTCATTGCACATCTCCCCCGGCGGCTCCACGCACCTCCTCCCCTAACGGCAGCGGGACCGCTGGCGGGGCACCGACACTGGCAAGGGCACTGGATGCTAGCACGCCCAGTGTGGAAACAGATGAACCTGCCGTGTAACTGCGTAGTAAAACTGGGATGGGAAAGTCTCTGGAGTCAAACTGGCCGCGGGTGCACTGTGAGATGCTGGGAAGCCGTATGGGATGGGCCACCTGCTGTGACCCAACCCTGTCCCCAGCATCCCCAGAGAGGGCTGGTGGCAGAAGTGGATTTCCCCATGCTGAAGGCGCTGCAAGGGCTTGCGTGGCTGCTGCACCTAAGCGGCAAAGCTTGTGTGGAGCTGCAGCACCCTGCCTCTCCCCGAGAGCCCGTGCGGGAGGAGAAGGCATCAGTGCTGGCATGCCCAAGGGCCTTGGTCGGTCTTTCCTGAGCAGTGCACATTTTCTCTCCACTCAAACTACTGCTTTAGAGCACCCGGGAGAGAAGATAAAACATAAAAGAAGTTGAAACCGAAAACCTAAATTGCCCCGGGATAGTTTTTTAATTTTTCATAATTTATTTTTTTAAATTTGATTTCCCTTCCTAATCACAATAAACTTGGGAAAATTGCCCACAGTTGGAATTTCTGTTCCCCCCACAACTCGCGCCCCCAGCCTTTTTCCCACGGCTGTGCTCGGGAGGTCTGCGATGCCCCACTCACCCCCAGCCCGGAGAGCACCAGGGACACAGCGCCTCACGTGCCCCCGGACTGTGGAGAGGATGGTGATGGAAAGGTGTTTTAACACATGGTACCTTCATTTGATCTTGCTTAATTTCAGCAAATGGAGCATCTCTCTCAGGTTCATCGCGCCTGTGGCGAGGTCCCATTATGACTGAAGGCAGCAGACCCTGCTGGGGGGTCTCTGGGGGGAGCCCTGGCACTCTGCAGCCCCCTTCTGCCCCCAGAGAGGGACGGGACCCCCCGTCGGTCCCAGGGGATGGCCCTCACAGCACAGCTGGAACTTTGCAGAGGCACAAAGAGGCACTGAGTGTGGAGAAGGAAGCACAAAAACAACTGCAAATATTCGGAAATGGGAATACAGAAAAATTATTGACAGAGCGCCATATTATATCATTGATTTTTAAGCAAAACTCCCCATCGATTTTTCAGAACCACATTGAACATTTCAGAATCATTGATTTTAATGGGGAGTTCTGCCCCAAAATCAATGGCGCAATACAGCCCAAAGTAAATTGCTTCTTAGTATCAATATTTTTTGTCCAAGCTGTTGCAATGTGGAAAATAATCTTAAAATGCGCATCTTTTGGTTTTGCCTGTTTTCTTAGACGCTCTTTGAATTCTGCTTTTATAGAGAGACCAGAGGGGAAGGGCAGCTTGTGCCGACTGGTGGGACCAGCAGCGGCCCAGGTGGGCTCTGCTCCCCCAGGCAGAAAAAGACCCTCCTGATGCCTCGCCGTCAGACTGGGCTCTTTCCTAAACCCCCATTTTCAGGCTGGTTTTCTTGTAGGACCTCGCGTTAGGGCACTGTGCATCCCAGAGCAGCAAAGTGGGGTGACACACCCCCCCCCCCAAGTGTTTGCTCTGACAGGTCTGGGCTCGGCGTCCTTTTCTCACATCGCCGGGCTTATGGCACGTGTAATTCTGGTTTTGTAGAAAATCAGGTCTCCCTTTGAGCTGGAGGAAGTCAGTGCTGGGTGGCGGGGAGGGGCCCTGGAGGGGCCCTCGGCGCTGGCTGGTGTCCCTCAGCTCAGAGGTGCCCTCAGAGAAGGTCCAGGCTTGGCCGCTCGCAGTGGGCTGCTGCACTTCGGGAGGAAGGCGATAGATTGTGGTGGGGTCTGATGGAGAGGTGAGGACCGAAGGCTGCAGAGAAGACAGCGGCTGAGGAGGAGAGGCTCTCTGGATCTGCCTCTCTCCGGCAGAAAATGCTTTTCCATTAAATAAGCAAGCTGCTCCCCTCTAGCGAACGCAGCTCCCTGGGTTGGGAGCTTGGCTAGACTCTTCTTTCCCTTCTGTTTGGCCCAAAATCTTCCTGCCTCTGTCCACCGACAGAGAAAATACTCACTACCATTACTGAATGTCTAGACAAGCAAATATAGCTAAATGAAAGTACGCGTAATGCAATGTGATCAATATTTGTAAGTACAAAACATTTTAGTTTACAAAATCAAGAGAAGTCCTTCTGACTAGCTCCAAGGGAAGGGTCCGGCGGGACGCAGACCCCACTCAGCCCTGGGCTGCCAGAACAGTGTCCCATGTGCTGCGGGCAGATGGAGGCGAGCGGTGGCCTCATCCTGCTCCAGCCCCTCTGCCGATGGGATGGGTGCTGAGGACCCACACCCATGATGGAGAGGTGAGGACCGAAGGCTGCAGAGAAGACAGCGGCTGAGGAGGAGAGGCTCTCTGGATCTGCCTCTCTCCGGCAGAAAATGCTTTTCCATTAAATAAGCAAGCTGCTCCCCTCTAGCGAACGCAGCTCCCTGGGTTGGGAGCTTGGCTAGACTCTTCTTTCCCTTCTGTTTGGCCCAAAATCTTCCTGCCTCTGTCCACCGACAGAGAAAATACTCACTACCATTACTGAATGTCTAGACAAGCAAATATAGCTAAATGAAAGTACGCGTAATGCAATGTGATCAATATTTGTAAGTACAAAACATTTTAGTTTACAAAATCAAGAGAAGTCCTTCTGACTAGCTCCAAGGGAAGGGTCCGGGGGGCGCAGAACCCCACTCAGCCCTGGGCTGCCAGAACAGTGTCCCATGTGCTGCGGGCAGATGGAGGCGAGCGGTGGCCTCATCCTGCTCCAGCCCCTCTGCCGATGGGATGGGTGCTGAGGACCC
>NW_008794883.1:1334112-1345713 GCF_000699145.1 Aptenodytes forsteri | reverse complement strand
GGGGACCCACACCCACGGCAGGGACTGCCAGCGGGAGCTCGGGGCGGGCGCTGTGTGGGGCTGCAGTCGGGGGGGGATCGGGCCGCTGGGCAGGGGGTGTGAAGAGGGGGTGTACATAAGAGTGGAAATACGTGCGTTACCTTCTCTTCTTTTATACATCTTGGGTTTGTATTTTTGTTGCTTGCATCTTTTCAGTGAATGGTAGCAAGATACATTAAAACAAAGTCATTTTGGCTACCGGTTTTAATTGTGGAGTATACCAAAAAGCAAGCGTTTGTGAAATATAACTAACTGTGAATGAAGGCTGCAAAAACAAATCGTTTAGAAAAAAGCAGGTTTTCTGTAAATGAATGTGTCTTTATTCTAATGGCTATACAGTTCAATGCCTGATGGAGTTGTTTTCAATAAAAAAGATAAATATTTTTAAAAAAGAAAAAAAAATGCCATAATTGTAATAAAGGATTCATTGTTTAACGGCCATACTAAAAGCATTATTTATTTTTAAATGGCTAATGTTCGTAAAGGGCCAGGGCACAGTCTCAGGCGGGCGGCAAAGCTGCTCGTGGTACGTTGCAGGCAAAGCTGGTGTTCAGCCTTGCTCCCACAGAGAGCCTCTGTGGCGTCGGAGGGACCGGGATCGGGCCCGCAGGCTGATGTGCTTCGTACCAGCTGTGGCCCCAGCCCCAAGGCCCGAGCATGGGCTGCACAGTGCATCGTGCCCATAAACACGTGGGCAACGCTGGTGAGCAAGGCCCTGGCTCTTCCCGTGACGGAGTACCGCATCCTCGTCGTGAGCATCGTTTGTGGAGAACAATGCGACGATTCATTTGGGATCTCTCAGCAATGTGATTCGTTGGTGTGAATGTGCCTGCAACATTGACTCGTGCCAAAACACAATATTGAATGCATTGTTTTTAAATAAAATGTTTTATTGTGCATTGAAAGTCTGTAAAACTCAGCTGTGTCCGCTTCTTCCTTCTTACTATTTCCTGAACCGCTTACTGTCGATAATAACGAAGGGCCTGCACTGGAAGGGTTTCTGCGCTGTAGGCACGCTCTGCTGAGCACCAGATCGTCATTTTAATCAAAAAGCCTTCCGTATTTTAAAGGCTACTCTGTGGGGTTGGAAATGTGCTCAGATTGTATGCAAGCATGCCATGGATACTCCACCCTAGCAAAATAGGAGCATGGCTTCATTCAGTCCAAGTTTTATTTTAGGTGCTGGACTAACAGGAGTCGGTTGTGAGAGAGGTAAGGTTTTGGTGCCAGGCCCCCGCTGTTGGTTCCTCTCAGGACACCGGTGACAGATGCTCTGTGGTCGACATGGCATTTGCTTTGCTCAGGCCTGTGCCTGGTGTACAGACCCCCACGGAGGGCCCCAGTGCTGCCCAAGGCGCACCCCGCCGCCCATGGCCGGGCTCACTCACTCCCTCCCCTTGGTCTCAGCCCCGCATCTCCGCAGCCATGGCGTGGCAGGCAGACTGGCTGCCATTATCCCGGCCCCCCGTGCCACCCGGCCAACAGGCAGAGTTCCCCCTGCCTCCTTCTGCACCACACTGATGAGCACAAATTACCCTTGACGCTAACGAGCCCAAAGAGCTAATGCTCTCTCCCACTATAACTGATTTTTTTTCCTCCTGAGTGGGTAAACACGGAGACTATTCACAGATTCAAGTACACTTACCAGCTCGACAATAATCTGACTGAAATAATTATCCAAGATCCAGTGCATGCCAAAAGGGAGCAAAGTCCCGTTTTCAGAAAAGTTCCCAAATTCGAGGTCTCTGCAGGTGGGATTTTCCATAGGGGATGGAGATCCCTGTTGCAGAGAGACTTCACGCACCCCAGATTAGAAGGAAACCCCGGCTCACGCAATGCAAAACCCGGTCGGCTGTTGGGGGTCCCCAGGCAGCTGCCTGCGGTGGAGCCCCTCCCCTGGGGTCTGCCGGTGCAGTGGGAAGGCACAGGCACCCGGGGTGCTGCTGTGTGCCCCGCTCCCGACACCCACTTTGGGATGAGCTGCCCAGGGGAGTCCAGCCCCATGCACCTCCAGCCAGGTACTAGCAATAATACAGAGTAAAGTTTGACTTACACGTTTTTCACTTCAAGCTGGCATATGGAGTTGTAGTTATTCTGTTTCCATGGCCCTTGTGCAAGCTCCAGGCATATTTTAGGCCAGTGAAATCGATGTTAAATAACACCAAAAATGCCCCATCAAAAATGCCCCATCAAAAATCCCCACACAGGAATACCTGACCCACGGAAATACTTGCATGGATTAATGATGGGTGAGCGACAGTAATCGGCATGAACCAAACACCGGTGGTGTGATTGCGAAGGACCGTGGCCCATAACAGCGTTTAATGTTCCCGTGCTGCAGGCACACTGGCTTGGTTCGCAAAGAGTGAAAAGCACCATCCCAGCCAAGCAGCAGGCAAAAACCTGCATGTCCCTGCCGGCCCCGCAGCTGGGAAGGAGCCGGTCCGGGGAGCGGAGGCGAGCCCAGGGCTGTGTGGGGGCGGTGAGGAGGGGTCCCTGGGGCCACTCTCAGGCTCTCCTTTGATGCAGGGAGCCCTACGGGGTGAAGGGCTCTCTCGGAGCATCACCTGCGCTGCAGCTCCCCGCTTGCTCCTGATCACCTCACCCGGCTGACCCACGCTGGGCTTGTGGCCAGCCGCCCTCTCTTCTGCAGACCCGGGCAGTCATCTCCGTCCCTGGCTGTGATGTGAATTATTCCCGACCACACTCCTTCGGGCTCCTCCTTACCGCACCGCAGGATCGTTCCTAACTCTCATCCCATCCTCCAGTGCGCTCACGGCTCCTCCCAGCCGAGTGCTGCCCACCAGTTTAATAAGCGCACTCTCTACCCCACCACGCTGGCTGCTAATGAAAATATCGGGTAGTAGCTGGCGAGGACAGACCCCCACAGAACCCTTCCCAGCACCTCCTCCCATCCTGACGGCGAAGCACCCGTAACAGCCTCTGCTCCCCATTGACAGCTGTCCCTCCCCACAGAGCAGCAGAACAACTCTCCTTGGTTGCCTTCTCGCCATTAAGAACTCACAGAAAGTTTTACTGGTGCTTTTTAACTCCCTTGCTAGCTGGCTTTCATTCTGATAGTGTTCCTACTTTTTTGGTGCTATTCTTTTATACTTGTCCTTAGCCATCAACTACACACCACTTGCTTGTGCTGAGGTTTTTCGGAGAGTTTGTGACTAAGTTGCTCTCCCAGCACCCTTCCTGTCCTCTCCCTGCACCCGGTCAGGGTGGGCTTGTGCCCTTGACCCCCTGTCTGCAGGTGACTGCCAGACATGCTGAGCAACTTCTCCTCTTCTGCTTTTCATGGGCTCCCACCCTGCCGGTCTCTACATGCGGGTGCGTGCCAGTGCCACGAGCAGCGGTGAGCATGGGCAGCACGCAGCAGGCAGGCAGCGATTTTGAGGGCTCAATTGTGGACTCCAGGGCCTGTGTTCTGCACATCAGCATGTCAGCTTTTCTGTGGATCTGGCCTTAAACAAAAGGTTTTACTGGAAAACTTCATCAGAAGAGTTGCCAAAGGTCTTGTTTATTGCTCCCAATATTTCATTATACAGTGCAATACGCTTAGTGTGGTGGATCAAATTCTGCACTCCCATGAAATATGTGTCGTTACAAAGCATGTAAATCAGCACTCAGCTTGGCTCAGGGTATTTGTTCACTAAAGTGAATTACATTCCCAAGAACATCTTATAACCCACTTCCATTACCTACAAAACACTAGTAAGAAGGACAGATTGCCCCGCTTTAGCCTGTGAGTTTTACCTTCTGTTCCAGCGGACGCTATAGCACAGCAGCCCTTGACCCTGAGGACAGCACATCTGTCCTGATGCCTTCTCACCAAACCCTGCAGCAGGCGGCAGCCCCCGGTGAGCTCTCGGGCGGGGGGATGTCCATGGAAGGGGCCAACCGGCCGGTTGGCCAGCGTGTGCCATGGCGGAGCGCAGCCAACAGCCCCAGCGCTGGGACATGCCGAGGAGCCCTGCCAGGGGCGGCGCCTGCACCCAGCCAAGGGCGCAGCTGGCTCGCCGGCAGGGCTGGAGACTGCCCCAAGCCCCAGGGGTCAGCAGCTGCTCTTCCTGGTTTTGCCTGTGTCAGTGGATATTTCAGCAGACTCACGCCTATTTGAGTGGAGCCTGAGCCGTGGCCCTCTTGGCCTCCTTGCAGGTGAGTCTGGAGCCCCGGGAGCTGTCATCCTGCTGTGTCAGAGCTGATCGATCCTTTCTGCTCTATTTCTGCCTTGTGGCCAGTTCCCAGGCCAAGAGAGGACTTGCTGCTTGCCCCAGCACTGCTCGATGTCCTTACCAGCTCCTGGAGGAACTTTGCCGTGGGTTTTTGCAAGTTCACGTAAACTCACAGCGATAGACTCTCTCAGGCTGGCAGGGGCCGTAGCAGACCCTTGGCCAGAGGTGCACTGCACTGCCCCAAGCATGTCACGCAGGGGCTTGGGTGCCATGCCCATGTGCTGCAGCTGAAAGGCAGTGCTGACTGATTTAAGGACTTTAAGATTTTAAACTGACTGATTTAAGGACTTGTACTGCTGCAGAAACCACTGCCTTATTTTTAAGTTCTCATAGTGGTTATTTCCCCACCACTAAAAATGTGCTTTGTATCTCTAGTCTTTTATACAGGCAGCTTGTGGGTATCAGATCCTTTTACGCCTTTATGAAATTAAGAGGATGTCCAGTAACGGCAACATTCTCCCTGTACCTACAAGTTCCTCTTCACTGCCTATTCCAGTGCCTGTGAGAGCAGTGCAGGAGTGTCCTGGCTCCCTCCCGTCCCTCGTTAAGATTTACCAAAGCCCCGGCAGCGGTGCGGCTCTTTGGGAAACACCGGCCAGGCAGGAGCTGCACTAGTTCTCCCTCTAATCGCTACTGAAGCCTAAACAATTGCCAAATCCATCTACACTGTCAGCATTTATTGCCTAGCAATAGTCGCTATGGGATATTTTGGGGATACCAAACCCCAAAATTATGTAAAAAGTGACAACTTAGGTGCTAACCAGAATATCTAAAATTTCTAAGCAGTTTCCAACAACTCTTCGTAAAATCATATATACAAAAAAAAGAAATAAGCTGTCACACAGTCTGGTTCCTTCCCAGTTAATGCAGTGACAGTATTCTACAACACATTTTATACTACTTCATTCAATCTGATTTTAAATATAATGGCTGACTGCCGAGGCAGCAGTAACGTCAGGGTAAAACTCACGTGGACAGGGCTGACTGAGAGCTCCTGCCCGTGCTGGCCAAAGCCCTGTTTCTCGGAGCATTTCTGCTCTCTGAATGTGGCTGGTATTCAAACCCACCTCAGGACACCTCTGTCTGGGACAGCTCGTTCTGGATTTGTTCTGATGCACAAATTGCTCTGGAGAGGTTTGCCTGGCTGGCACAGCACAAATGCAAGTCAGCTCCTGAATAACATTTGTCACTCTTGTGCACATCAGGCATCCTCACCACCAAAATATATTTAAACCCCACACTTTCGTATAAACTGGAGGGCTCACTGTCCCGGTACATCTGTGTGGACGTTTCCAGAGTAGGGCTAATAGTTTGGGCAACCAGTTGTTAATCTTTGAAAAATGTTTTAGTAGGTAATGTTTAGTGCAATATAAATGAAAAAGCATTATCTGTCTATGCTACTTGCATGCTTCCCATCACTAATATCTAATATATCTAATATATTTATCCTTGAAATGATCATGGGAGAGAGGCAGGTGCCACTGTCTCCATTTGAGAGGCAGGACACTGTGCAAAGCGTGGGAGGGGAGCAGCCACGTCCTAACTGTGGGGTGCACCCGTTGATGTGGGCCCCTCCCTTGCGTTTTGTCCCATCCTGGCCACGTCACATTCCCCGCTCACTGCGCGGGGACTGCCGGGACCCCACGCCCCCGCTGGGGCCAGCCCTGCCAGCTCTCTCCACGCCAGCGTCACTGTTTCCCAACACTTCCCATAAATCAAACAAGCCGGGGCCCTCCTGCTCCCAAGATAAATATTGCAAACTGGATCCAGTTTTAATCTTTAACCATGGCCCTCGCCAGCCAAGTATGCCATCAGCCACGCCAGGATGCCCCCGCTGCCCCTCTCGCAGTGGGGGCCGGGGTGCACCGAGCTGGGGCTGTCCATGAGAGGTGTGGAGCAGAAACCCCCGAGCAAGCAACCACCCACCCGCTGCCCCGGCCCCTGCCGGGGGCACACCTACCCGGCACACTGTGCCACGGGGACTGCACTCCCCATCCCTGAAAGAGCTGCTGTTTCTGCCTGGCGAGGATGCGCGGGGACAGGGGGCACTGGGCCTGGTGGCTGCTCGGGAAACCCCTAGCAAGAGCAGCCCTGCAAGTACCACTCAGGCTGGGATTTATTGCCCCATAACCCAATTTCTGGTGTAGTGATGGGAAAGGAAAAATCCTTTCCTTCATCTTCCCACCAATAAATCTGAGGAAGGCTCCCCAGACCCTCAGCCCCTCAGTGCCGGGGCCGGAGGGTGCTGGCAGTGGAGGCAAGCAGCCCGGCCAGGATCTCGCTTCCCCCAGGTAGCCCCTGAGCCATTTTTCCTGTTTATCAATTTGCACTGAGAAAGCCAGCTACAGCTTTCTCAGGCCCGTTTTACCCTCTAAACTGCCCCCCAAAAAACTCGGGGAAAAAAAATCCCATATTGTCTGACTGGGTTTTTACTTCTAAATAACTGAAATCCTCTCTGGGGGGAGAAAAATCACAAGGAAGGTTGGTTCTGCTTCTCATGAGCAAAACTTAGACCCTGGGCAGCAGATACACCTGGGGCCAATACAGGTTTAAGTCGCCTCTGGACCCGTGTCCAGCTGCACTGCCATCACTGGGAAGACGTCACGGGGGGCTGGAGCTGGCCCCTCTGCCCTCTGCAGAGAAGAACGGACTTGTGACAGCAATTTCAAAATACCAAAAGAAAACACTTGCAATATTTGTTTAAAAGCAGGTGAAAATTATGTGTGCCGTCCCTGGCCAGCTCGGTTTAAAAGCAGGTGAAAATTATGTGTGCCATCCCTGGCCAGCTCATGCTAGCTGTTTTAAGGGAAAGCTCACCCGTGCCTGTGCCACATGCAGCACTAACATGAGCGGGACATGCAGGGCTGTAAGCGCAGGTGACGAATCCCTGGACTCACCCTTTTACGGGTGGTTTGGGTCAGCCAGCCAGTTTTGCAGCACTGAAGGGCCAGGGCCTTCTCTTTCCCGCCCTCAGAGACGGGTGTGGGTGCTGGAGAAAACTGCAGAGTCGAACCCCTGGTGAACAAAAGAGGAGAGGAATTAAAATTCAAATACCCAGGGGAGCCACAGCCAAAAAAAGAAGGATGCCGAGCAAGAAAGCCTGGGGCGAATGCGGCCAGGCCAGGTCAGCCCCCAGGTCCATCCCGTCCCGCTGGCCCCTGGGCACCGCACTGCTGCCTGTTTCAGGAGAAGTGAGGGTACCCGGCAGCGGCACAAGGAGTCCTGGCTACAGGCAGGGAGAAGGAGGAAAGCTAACAAAGAAACCTCCCTCCCCCAAGAGCGGAGAGGGAAAGCCTCTGGCAAAGCAGCCATGCAGGCAGGGAACGCCGCTTCCCGCTGGGCAGCCAAAGCTCGTTAGGCTGGAAGCAGCAACCGGCCGCCCCGGCTCTCCGGCACTGCTCCTGCCAGCCGTGCCCACGCCTGCTGCCAGCGACACGGCTGACGGCAGGGGTTTGTTTCATGTGGGCGCCAAAGGACACCCGAGCACCCTCCATTGCACAGGAGGAAAGGTTTAGCGGGCACGGGTGCCTTGGGGAGTCCCACGGCGGATGCCAAAGCAGGCGGCACCGATGGGGCAGAAGGGCAGAGCTCTCCCTCACACTGTCTCCAGCGGGGCTGACGGCAGCCCTGGGCTTCGCAGCTCCCACCGAGCCGCAGCCCCCTGGCAGTGCCTGCGCTGCCTGCCAGCTGCGAGACGGCAGGCAGAGCACAGGCAACGCAGCACACGAGCAGAGCCACACCACGATGTACCCACCATGTTGGTTACAACTGCGCTGTGCGCTGATATGTATACATTTGTGGGTTGATTACCGGGAAGATTTTGACATCAATTTGGCAAGATGCCAGAATTAGACACTACCATGTGTAATATGACATAATCACGGAACGCAATAATCAGGCACAGGTTTAAAAAGAAAAGGTCAAAGTCAGGCCTTATCTCCTGAATTTTGAAAATATCGTTTTGTCAGGAAAAAAAAAATCAATTTCTCATCTCTCCTCTGTTAACTTAAAGAGAGCATAATGGATCGAAATGACAGGCACAGCCCAGCCCTCCGAAGGCGCTGGCAAATGCCCCTTCCACCTGCACACCCCCTGCGCCAGCCTGCAGCCCCGCCGCGGCAGGCACTCGGCCGCTCTGCTCCCTGCTGCCGGAACACTGCTTCTGTCACTCTGCCGAGCCCGGTTGTTCCTGCCTGTTGTCCAAAAGAAGGCAGCAGCCTGCCAGCTGGCCAGTTAAGCCCCTGAAGGGAAGCCGGGGTAAGCCGCATCACCGGCGGGCATTGACCAGAACGGGAGCCTTGATTTTTTTTATTTTTAGGGAAGAAAACTCTGCAGCACTTTAAGCAAATAAAGTAACCTAAAGGCAGTGAAAATGCACCCAGCAATTAATAATTACAGTAATAGCAACCAGTTCTCACACAGAGCAGCTGCCCAGTTTGACTCAAAATGCTTAACAAACTAACTCAGCTCATCTTAAAGATGGGGGAAACTTAGGCTCAGAGAGCTGTGAGTGACAGTTCCCAGCATCAAGCAATATATATTCACCTGCAACTGTAATAAACCACCATATTATCCACAAATCTCAGGGTTCCTGCTGAGTTATGGAAGTTCCAAGTCTCATGCCCTCCGGCACAGACCCCACAAAAGCCAAGTACCACCCCAACTAACAAAAAGAGGGGCTAGGTGCCTACTGAGAGAGCTGAATGCAGCTGGCTTTTTGAAAGAAAAGGGGATCAATACACAATCAAGTAAAACAGTGCAGTTCATTTTTTGTTCAACAAAAAGTTGTATTTCATTTAAGTTATGAAACGTGTTAGAAGATCTTTGCAATCCTATGGAGCTAAAATTCAAAGTATGATTAATCTTAATTTCTAGGTAACAGTTCCCACTCTGTAAGAGAGTACTGGTTAGTTCCCAGGAACGGCAGGAGGGGATGGAGTTGAGTATCTAAAAAAGCATGTCCTGCCACCAGCTCACACTTGTGTGACATGGTTTGAGCAGGGGTTGGAGTGCCTGGTCTCCAGAGGTACCTTCCAACCTCAGCGCTTCTGGGGAAGGGGAAGGGGAAGGGGAGGGAGAAGGGAAAGAAAGGAGAAGGAGAAGGAGAAGGAGGAGAAGGAGAAGGAGAAGGAGAAGGAGAAGGAGGAGGAGAAGGAGAAGGAGAAGGAGGAGGAGAAGGAGAAGGAGAAGGAGAAGGAGAAGGAAAAGGAAAAGGAAAAGGTAAAGGAAAAGGAAAAGGAAAAGGTAAAGGAAAAGGAAAAGGAAAAGGTAAAGGAAAAGGAAAAGGAAAAAGGAAAAGGACGCCATCACATCTGTGGCACCTGGCTCCCATCAGGGTCTGCCCACCCAGTCCCCTTCCCGCCTGCCCACTGCGGCACCTCTGCCTCCGGCGGGCTGCACTTGCCTCTCTTTTCCCCGAATCAACTGCAACTTTTGCCTTCCTTTAGGAAGGACAAAAAGATTTCACGCATAACTTGCCCTGAACAAAGGCACCTCACGCCAGGGCTCTCCTTTTCTTCTTCCTTCCTTTTTTCTTTTCCACCACAGGCTGACAACGGCAGGGGTAGCTGTGGTGGGGGGAGCTCCACTTTATTCCCACTTGGTTAGGGCCAAAAAGCAGCTTGGAAATACCGTGAGCTCCAGAGACACGCGGGGGTGGCAGTGTGGAGAGAAACGGATCGTTAGCCTTTGGGATCCATAGTGGAAATCTATAGGGAAACTGGGTGCTATCATACGCAACCTGTCTGTAAAGAGACTCTGGGTACCCTGGAGAGGGGCCTAGTAACGAATGGTGTCTTACCTCGGAAGAATATAAGATACAGCTATTTTTGGACTGGACTCAGCCATTCTCACTCACCAGCTGCGTTTCTTTACAAGCCCCACGGTATTTCTGCATGTCCCAAAGCAGAGGGATGCCCAACACCCCATCCCTGCCTGTACCCAGGCCCAGGCGGGTTGGCTCGGCACACTGCCCACAGCACTGCCCACGCCACACTGCCCACACCACACTGCCCACCCTGCCCACAGCTCCCCCCAGCCCCCCGCCATACCACCCCTGCACATCTCTCCCCCTTACCCCTTTTCAGAATTTTACTCCCCAGTGTCCAACGCAGGCTGAACTCTCACTGATCCTATCAAAAATGTGACGTTTCCCCCCATTTTCCCCCATTCCATTACCGGAAAGACACAGTGGGGGTGGGACCTTTACAAACACAGAGATGGTTATCAGGGCCTGAGATAAGGATGACATAAACGCAAGTCTCTGCGTTACTGATTAAAGCGGGAGGGGGGAGGCAAAGGCAGCAAAGGGAACCGCACGGCTGGGAGCAGCTGCTTGACCTGGCACGGCACAGCACAGTACAGCCCGACAGTCAGGCACAGCATGGCTCAGCATGGCACAGCATGGCACACTCCGGCACAGCCTGGCACGGTGCTGCACAGTCCAGCACGGCCCATCCTGGGATGGCATGGCACAGCCCGACATGTCTTAACACGGAACAGTCCAGCACAGCCTAGCCTGGGATGGCATGGCACAGCTCAACGCGTCTCGACACGGGTGCCCTGCAGTGGAGCGTGTGGACGGCACAGGGCCTGGCAGAGCAGGCAGGTCCCCGCTTGCCAGCTCCGTGCCAGGGACTCCTGTCCCCATGGGCCCTGCTCCCATTTGCCCCATCCACCCACCCGCACAGCTGCCTGCACAGCTGCCTGCCTGCCTCCTTGGCTGCCCACCCGCCTCCCTCTGGCCTGCCCACCTGCCTGCTTCCATCCCTCCCTGCCTCTCCCCACAGTCCCCGCAGTGCCCGCCGTGTGCCGAGGCTACGGCCGCGCTCGAGGCCCCTCTGGGAACCCGCAGGCTGTTACCTGCTGCTGCCTCCCCTTCCAGCGCAGCCCCCACTCCCCGTCTGCCCCCAGGGCCTGTCCGGGCAGGACAGCGATGGGCTGTACCCCGCGCAGTGGCATACCTGGGGGACAGGGCACTCGGGGGCCTTCGGAGCTGTGAGGCGGGCACAGCTGGGAGCGAAGCTGGCTGCCGGTAACACGCTGGATCGGCACGGGGGCTCGCAGCTCACAGCTCCGAATCGATGGCCCTGCAATCGCGCACCAGATGGTTTTGGCAAGGGTAAACATAAAATAGTTCAAACCCGCTCACTGTGACTATGCCGGTTTGTGCCTCTTGGCTCGGCCTCCTCGGCGCGAAGGTGTGCTGCTGCGCCTTCCAGCTGCAGGGGCTCAGAGAGGGCCTGGGGAAGCCACTCGTCCTCAGAAAGGGGGACGATGTGCGTGTGTGTGGCAGGGGGGTGTGCGTGTGTGAAAGGAACCA
>NW_008794883.1:1330102-1330947 GCF_000699145.1 Aptenodytes forsteri | reverse complement strand
AAGACCCGGCGAAATCTCTTCCCGCGCGGTGGGGGACGTGCCGGCGCCGGGGTGCGCATCCGCAGCCGCCCAGCCCCGCTGTGGCTGCCCGAGGGCAGACGGTGTCGGCAGAAACGCGTTCGCTACCGCTCGCTTCTCTGTCCAGTCCCACGGTAACGCAGGACTTCGGGCAGGGCCGCCCGGCGCCTGCTGAGGAACATAGCCTGTCACGCGTCTGTCTTCCCCTCCGTGGAAACTGCTCATCTGGTTGATGTGGATATATGGTAAATGGGCGGGCTGTGGCACGGACAGACACGCGTGGACAGACGCACAGACCGCAGGCGCGGTGGTGTGTGCCTGTGTCCGGCGTGGCTCTCCGCTGTGACAGCGACATGTCCACAAGCGCAGCTGAGAACCCTGGGGATGTTTGTTCCGACAAGTCCGTCCTTCTTTTATTTCGATTGATTCCGATCTGGACGGATTAATCCGCTCGCGTTATTGATTAGCAGGGGGCAGGTACGAGCGGGCTGCCCCTCGCCCCGGAGCCCACTCTGCTGGCACACACGGAGGGGTGGCTGAGGGGAGAGGCGGGGGTCTCTGCCCGAGCTGGACCCTCCCGGCGGCTCTTCCCCGCTCTCCGCGATGGTACCGTGTCGTTCCTGCCGCGCTGGTGCCGCGGTAGTTCCGCACTTCCTACAGCCCGCAGAGTAACGGGGGCAGAGCTCTGCGTGGCTTTGCGGGCGAGGACGGGGGCTCGGGAGGCCCCGGTGGGCGCTCGCCCCTCCTTTGTCTTCGGCGGAGACAGGGGGAACAATGCGGTTTGGAGAGCGGGGGGCGAGCCCCGGCCCCCCCGCGCCCTGCGGCAG
>NW_008794883.1:1328295-1329986 GCF_000699145.1 Aptenodytes forsteri | reverse complement strand
GCGGGCCCCGGCCCCCGGCGCCCTGCGGCAGCTCAGCTCTTCGGGCGGGCCGGGGGGCTGCCTGCGGCGGGGCTGCCTGCAGACCCGCACCCCAACCGCGCCGAGACCTCGCCTTCTGCCACGGGATTCCCTCTGCCACAAGAAGTGTGTGCAGGACTCCGGGCCGCTCATTCTCCCTCGCCGGTCGGGAGGCGGTGGGATGCTCTCCCCCCCTGGCAGGGAGGCGGGCGCAGAGGGTCCCTGCATGCGGGGCAGCTGCCGAGCGGGGGTGGGATGCGGCAGAGCAGGGGGGCGAGGAGCCATGAATTATTGATGGCCGTAATCCCAGCCCGACCCCCAACCGGAGATGCTGTGGGTTAAACAGACACCGCTCTGGGGCCTTCAAAAGCCTCTCGGAGGATGCTAGGGCTTTCTCAAGGTGAAGGTGTAAGACCACCGTGCCCCGAGCCCGGCTTGGCCGGGACGGGGGAAGGAGGACTCGGGGCAGGGATGCTGATCTCCTTCTTGGCTCTAACAGCGGCTTGCAAACTCCTCCCGTCCTTTCCAACAACCCCTGGGTATCCAGTTCTTCTGCATCATCAACCAAATGAAGGTCCCGAGGTTTGTCTGCAACGGGAGCATCAGAGGAACAGAAAGGGTTTGGGTTTTTTTGCCGGAGCGCGCGGTGATGTCGCCTTCTCAAACAAACGCGTATCTAGAGGGAAATCGATGCAGATAATGTTTAGAAGATTAAAAGAGCATTAATGCTGGCAACAGGAGCATAAACGCGTGGACCCAGTTTTCATTGATCTGGAACCTGAGCCGGCTCATTTCCAGTAATGCTGCTGGTGCTTTTCCTTCCCAGCATCGGTCCCGGGTGGGGGGTTCCCCACGGAGCCGTACATATAGGGCAGAAAATCAGAAATCGCACCTATGCACCCGTACACACGGAGATATGCATATATAATTCTGGATCTCCACTTTCCCAGTTCCCCCTGAATTCGTCGCAGTGATGCCTTTGCATCCAGGAGTAAAGTTTGGAGAGAGCTCGGTGGCCGAGTGAGCACGGGTTCCCCGTGGAGTGGGAGCCGGAGCGGAAAAGACCTTTGCAAATTACCGTCCCCTTCGGGAAATCGATTTTTTTTTTTCTTACCACGTGTGAATATGCAGCCTCATTGCCTCGGTGCTTCCTTCTTCCCCTTTACTCGCCTGCTTAAATCCCTCCGAGCAAGGGGAGTAATCCGAAAGTATTTCAGATTTCTGAAAACCGGCCAACTTGCCCCGTGCTCCTGTAAGTTTTCCCAAACGGGACGAAAATCTGTTGTCCTTTGAGGGAAATCCCCCCCTCTCCCGGTGGGAGCTGTAGCAGTGGGGTGTGCTTATTATTTCTTCTTATTATAGAAGATATGTAATAATATCCTATCCTATCCTATCCTATGCTATCCTATTATTTCTTATTATTTCTGTGCTTATTAGCTCTTCTTTTGAAAGACTCCTAAGCCGGCGGATGATGCTCGGCCGTTCCTGTGCTGGAAGCAGCGCCGGTGCTGCGCTGCTTGGAGCAGTAGGGGCAGGGAGGGCCGGCTGCCCGGGCAGAGGTGTGGGCAGCGCACGATGTGAATAGGCAGTTCGGTGCGCGCTTTGGAGATCCGAGAGTGAAACATCGTCTTGGCGTGACCGTGCGAGTGTTGCTGCGGTTTGCGCCGGGGGGG
>NW_008794883.1:1327058-1327898 GCF_000699145.1 Aptenodytes forsteri | reverse complement strand
CGCGGAAACGTCTCGGTGAAGGCTTGACTGGCTCCGGCCCCGTCGGGCAGTCCCTGAATTTCTGCCGGGGTGAAAAATATTAATGATCTCCAGGCGAGTCAATGTATTTATCTGCGCGGTGAGTTCAGAGGGCAGGGTTCAACTGCGGTTCAGGTTAATTGAACACGGAGCCACGTCCTAATGCCTGGGTTGCCCGCAAAGCGCTGAACCTCGGGGCACCGTCACCAAGTCCCTGCTAGGTAAACGCGAGAAGAATGCAATTAAAACAACTCCATGCCGTGTTCTCCTGCGAGCCACCGGGCTCAAGCGGGTTCCGAGATGCCGGGTGAAGACCCTTGGGTGCACAAGGCGTGCTGCTGAGCCTGTGGTTCTCGTGCTGGTGTCCCCGACCCGCGGAGCAGCCGCGGCAGCTTGGCCTCGGGCTCCGAGGGCGGCGAGCTCCTGCCGGGGCAGAGCGAAGCGTTTCTTTACCCAGTCCCTTCGTGTAACCCCACCGAAGTCGCTGACGGCCTTGAGCAGCGGCGGTGGCAGCGCTCCCCGGTGTTCGTGACCGAGGCAGGGCACGGCCGGGCGAGCCCGTACCCCGCAGGGGTCTTTACTAGCCATTTTTCGGGGCCGGTCAGCAAAACGCTTGCGCTGCTTGTTTACATTTCCCGATTGCTGAATCACGTTATTGATGATTAAACGGTTTTGTACCAAAACACCATCAATGATTCATTTGTGCAAAACAGGCGCGCTGACCTCGCCGTATTTATTTATATCCCTTTGATCGCAGCGCGTTTCGAGGGGGGCGGCTGTGTCAGCCCTGCTCTTCTTTGCTCGGCCGAGGGGCAGCGGCGG
>NW_008794883.1:1314091-1326190 GCF_000699145.1 Aptenodytes forsteri | reverse complement strand
GATGCGGGGGAGCGTGAGAGGGATTGAGGGGAGCAGGAGAGCTAGGAGGGGAAAGGCAAAGGAGGAGAGAGGGGAGCAGGAGAGGGGTGAGGCACCCCGGGGCAGGCAGTGGCTGTGGCCTCTTCCTGGCCCAGGCCCCGGTAAACCGTGGGGGGCCATAACAGAGGAGCGAGGGATGGTGGCTCCGCATCCCACCAAGGCCAGGGCTGCGCTCGTGCAGCTGACCCTACTGTACCCTTCAACCCTCCAGCGCCCGGGAGAGCCCCCCTGCTGCAGCTGATTGCGAGGGGTGGGTTGTGTATGTGTGGGCTGTTGTTATCCGTCCGTCCTCTGCCTCTTTGTGCTCTACCTAATGCTTCTTTCTCCGGATTTTGAGACTATTTTGTTGTCTGTAGGTACAGCTGAAAATTCAGGCATAACAACATCTGTATCAAGTGCATTATCTATATATAAAACTATTTCTTAGTGTTGAACTAAATATACAGATACATAAAGATTCTTTGAAAGGTGCTTAGTGGCTTGAAATATTAGTACTCTCTTCAGATATAGATTAGTGGTTATGTTTGAACAATCCATGCGGTAAATTGTGGTGCTGGGTGATAAATTATATTTCTCATGTACCAACTTTCTGAAATAATATCCTGCCCTATCTTTTTGTTCTACATTATTTCTGAAGACATTTCTGCCCTGCAGAAATTTGAATACCATTTTTGTTAAGCAACCAGTCTTTATCAGTCTCTTGATTGGTTGATAAAGATAAATCTGACCACATTTGTCATTAAATGCATTTCTATCTTTTTTCCCCCCTACTTTTTTAAAGAAACAATTAGTCTATCAATGTGTTACTCATTCTGAGATTTTCCTATCTGTTCTTCACTATTTCCTTATTAGATTTTTTTCCCAGCATCTCATTTTTTCCTAGTATCTCTTGGCCATCACCATTTGAACTGAAATATCCCAAACTCAAATATTTCTCTGCATTTGAAAACTGACAGAATTTATTTGCGGCAAGGAACACATAAAGGAGAGAATATTTTTGCCAAAAGGATTATTTTCCAGTAACTGATGCTGTTTCTTCCCTCATTCTTTATAGGGGCGTTTTCACTCAAACTTTGCGCTTCTTTTTTTCTGCACCGTGGCCCCGGTTGCTCATCCTTAGCACTCCTCCCTTGTATTAGTCACAAAATCTTGTCCTAGATGTTCCTGCCATCCACCAGTTGCAAGTGGCTTTTTCATCCCTTCCAATTAGACATTACTCAGAGATGACAAGCTTCTTGCCAGTAACCCAACACGTCTATTCTGAGTCTCCACGCACTGAAAGTAGCAGACTCCTCGCATCAGAGGAGCTCCCCTGTGGCTGCCTTCAGAGTGGAAACAGGGCTCTGCAGGTATACGGAGAATTAATCTAACAGGGAAAGCAGGGCTGAAAAGGACTTGAGACATCACTTGTCCTGACAGTCTGCCCCATTCTTCAAGAATCTCCAGTGATGGGGGTTTCTCAGGCTACCTAGGCAATCTCTTCTAGGGCTTACAGGTACAAAAAAATCCTTAATGACTAGCCTTAATCTCCCTTTTTGTCTTTTAAATCCTTTGCTTCTCATCTTATCCCTGCTAGACACAGCAAAAAAATGACTCCCTTTCTTCTGATAGCAATCTGTTTGTATTTAAGACTACTATCTTGTCTCCCTGTCTTCTCTAGAAAAAAGCCCCATCATATTTTGGAGATGAATATGCAGAGAAAGCATTATGTCCAATGGGACAGATAATACATCTCTTTTTCCCAGGTAAAAGATTTTGTATCCAGCTCTATCAATCTTGCAGACTTTTGCATAAAAGGCTTTCTGATTTATAGAGGATTTTTGTACACAGAAATCATACAAAATAGACTAATCTCAAATGGGTTCAGTGATAAGACCAACCAGACAACTCACTGATGGCAGATAGAAATGCAATCAAAAAAGAAATTTGAGTGTTTTGGGATTGTTTGGGGGTTTTGAGCTATAAAATCAACTACTCCATTGTGAAAAAAGGGGACTCAAACCACTGGTAAATGCTGCACAAAGGAATTATTAGACAAGCGATAGAGGCTGGCAGTTTCCCAAAACACAAATTGTCTCTGAGACCAAAATATCTCTAAGTAAGCAGGGAACATATTTATGAGTAGTGGTGATTTTCCAGCAGATCTCGTCTTGTCATAATGGGCATTTAAGAACGGGGGCCTGCGCTGAGGCATTAAGCTTTGGCAAGCAGCACACAGCTGAAAAAGATAAAGGAAGAGCATGAGGAAGTCTTCCTCGGAGAGCTTCCCACACATCTTCTCTGTTTTCCTTCTCCTCTGTGCTTATCATGCCCACTTGTTCCCATATCAGGTCAGGACACCGCTGCTTTCCACGGCAGCCAGTGTCACAGCACAAGCACCTTTCCTCCAGCTATTGCTGGTAAGGACCAGTGGGCACCACGGCACCGTGTCAACCCCGACCACAGGCTCCCAACGTGAAGAGGCTCACACAGATTAGGTATAAGCTCCCAAAGCTTTTCCCCTGTCCTTCTGGCATCTTTAGTGCCAAATTTCTCCTCCATCATGCCTGGATCCTGGAGCTTCTTGGCTCTCCTCTCACATCCAGCCCTGACCGTGCACCGCAGAAGAGGTGTCCTGTGGGGCATGGCCTCACAGACCCGATGCCGGAGCCACGCTCGGTGTCAGCTAGCTCGTACCACTGGGGTGATAGGAGCACTACTTGATGCAACTGCTATCACCCACATAGCCTGCTGAAGAGCCATCCCACCTCCCATTCACCAGCTGCATGGTAGCACGTTCACTGTGGAGGTGGGAGACCCACGGCCCCTCTGCCTGGAGGGAGCTCACTCCCTTCCTCACATCCACACGCTACCTTGTTGGTGCTTGGGGAGGAAGGACACTTACCTCTTCTGCTGAAGCTTACTGTGAAGTAAGCCCCCGGGAAGACGGAAATGGGAACCTGACTTTATGGCAAAGAACGTCACTCCTCCCAGGCCTGCTTTTGCATTCTGTATTCAGCAGTCATTGTCTGAAGTGCAAGGAGAGCTCGGAGAGCCAGGAGAGCAACACAGGTCTGGCTTTCGCAGATAAGCCAGCAGAGCTTTGCTCCTGTCGTCTCCTGTTCTTCATAATTGTGCCCTATCAATAACAGCCATTAAAAGGAAATAATCATTTCCTGCTTTCGCCCATGAGTCAGAATTTCTGAAAACAAGCTGGTTCTGGAGGCACACAGCAAGAACTCAGTAGATCTGTACTTTCCCTTGCAGTAGGGCCCATGGGACTCAGCTCGCAACTCTGACTTGTAAGTGTAAGGTGCCAGGAGGGAGCTGCAGCATGGGAGGGTGTCAAAGCAACATAGCTATGGGAAAGCTGCTAGATGTAATCAGCAGAAAACAAGAAGGCAAGATATTTCAAATTCTAATGCACTCTAAGGTTTCAGACTCCTATTCAGTGCTTGCTCACCTACCTCAACTTTAAATTCCCAGTCCTTTCTTGGAAAAGATGCCTGAAGCACTTCCCTTTCTCCACAGGGAGAAGGTCACAGCTGTATTCTGGTACTTGAGGGGATGTGCTGGCGCATCACTTGCAGATGCTGCTACAACAGGCAGAGCACTCGGTGTGGGGAAGGTTTGGTTTCAGCTCTGTGCTCTGACGAAGGGAATATAAATCCTCGTTACAGAAAAGTGTTATAATTCAGCTGGAAACTATTTTGGGATTCAAAAGGGAGAATCTCCAGAACAAGAGGAAACATAAATCTCCCAGGCGTTAGAAGTGAAGGACTCGCAGAGTGCAGTTTGAAGGATCCAACGTTTTGCTGTGACTCGATAGAGTACCTGAGCAGTCTTGCTGCTGCAAGAGCTGATGGTGGCGGGGGGTGGTACATCAGCGCTGCAAACGGGGTGACGCTGCTCATCACAGTCGGGTGGCGGCATTTAAATGCTACTGCTTCTACAATTTCTGTCAGCTTGTGCTTCTGCAAGCAGCTGGGACTCTGAACCACCACAAGTGTATTTTGGCACCTCGACGAGGTTGATGGAATTATGCAGGGTGTGTGTCTGTCTGTCCCTGCAGCCCCACTGCTCTTCTCTGCACAACGTCATTGGTACCCTGCGGGGTACCCCAAGGGTGTCATTGCACCCAGGACCAGAGGTCTCACACGTAACTGTGGGCAGTTGTACCCCTTGTTGTGAAGACAGGAGTCTATGGAGAGAAGGAAGATCCCATAAGTGCCTGCCCTGCAACAAGGCTACGGCATGAGCTTGCACCACACTGGATGGTGGTCCTGGCAGGAGGGCGAGTTTATACATCCCCCAGCTATTGGAAAGGAGACCTTACGAGCTCACGATCAACTCTGAAACAGAAATCTGTCAGAAACCGGGTCTGTTCCTTTTGCAGCTCACAGAAAATCTTGTTTGTAAAGAGGGCTGGATATTGAATGTCAGGGGATGCTCTCTGCCTCGGCCACAGAAGAGAAACTGGGAGGCTGCCTTGCCAAAACTGCTTCAGTGCATGGTTAGAGCTCGCAACCGCTCAGTGACAAGGAGTACATTGAAACTGTACTGCATGCTCACCAAGCCTCCACTCATTCTTGCCCTAGAGTGCAATAAATTGGCCCTTTCCCATCTATTATTTATTATTCTGTATTAATGATGGAAGTATATTACAATACTACTTAGAGGCCCTTGTCAGAGATCCCGCACTGAGATGGGTGTTGCAGCATTGCACGGGAGGAAGCAGCCTCTGCCCGGCAGAATTTACAGCCCAATTTCAGCCACCCAGCAGATTTACAAGAGATTTGACACAAATAGCCTGAGACCTGCTACATGCCAGAAAGAAATATAAAAGAACCAAGTCCCTAAACCCCTTCATCTTTCCTTCTCAAATAGCTGAAGGAGGCAAGACCTAGACAGGAAGGCATTCCCTCCGTGACAGAATTAAGAGAGAGAAAAATCAGGTTGAGTACCAAGAAAACCCGTTCCTGGCAGGAAACAGCAAGGCTGTGCGCTTCTTTCTCGGAGTGTTGTAGGAATCCCTGTATCTCCAAACAGGAATTGCCGTGTAGGGAACATCTTGCTGTTACAGGAGGGTTGGTTTGGGTGAGCAAAGAGATCTCCAATAACGGTGGATCTTCTCTGGCAGAACAAAATTAACACTTTCTGCTACACTTCTCATTTGTGGGCACATTCTGTTTTTCTAGATAAATGCCGTCAGAGGGATTATGCAGGACTACAAAAATCAGGAAGGTTTCGTGTATGTGCAGCCGATGGAAATGAGCAGGTGAAGGCGCACTGGCTGCACACCCCGACAATGTGATCATTTGCATTTTCATTCAAATTGTTTCTTGTTACATAATGATTTTGTACACAGTGGAGTACTTAACCTAATTTGTATTGATCTCAATTGCTTTCATTTGTGCATACTTAATTCAGAGAGGTAATCAAATTGATTTTTGAGGCCTAGTTTTTAAGAGATTGTAGTAACACAGATATACAAGAGGTTGCTTTAAGTGAATCATAGTGAAAGAAAAACATTTTAAACCTTTGGAAAACCTTTTGATGGTCATTTCATTGTGTTCAGTATTACTAGCATAATTAAATTTCCTTCACATTGAGTTCTGTCCGAAATCAAATTGAGGAACATTTTTTAGTTCCATCAGACAGATAACTGGGTTTAGTTGACTTTGTACTACACCCGCATGAAACCACATACAGGAGATCAATATTCACGGCTTATCCTTATGAACGATAGAGAGAAATGACTTACTGCTGGATTAAGGGAATATTGTTCTCTACTTGGCTCCTTCTTAACATTTGTTATTTGTTTCATAGTTCCAAAGTCACTTTTGCCATTAGAGTAAAAACATCATAAAACCGGTGATTCTCTGAGGGTGTTAGTTAACTTGAGAAACTGCAGGGAACCAAATTTAGAGGAGGTGAGGACAAACGGAGGCTTTTTTCAGTGAAAGTAGACCATGAAGTATGGCCCTCAGAAATTTCAGACTGCTAAGTAGTCCTCCAGGATTTCTGGTTAAAACCCCCTCGCCTAATTGTTTAGAAGTAGAGATACCTGAGGGGGAAGATGGATTGACATCAGAGTTATGCTGGGGTTTTGTTTGTATGAGTGCCGGGCTTGCACTGTGTTTGTGCTTCACAGGACATGAGTTCACACCATCTCTTTCATTAATGTTTCCAACATCCGAAGGAAACTGATGTCAGGCTCTCGGAAGAGAAATGGGATGGGTCTGTAGTCTCCGCAGGTCCCTCTGTGCCTGTCTCTACAGTTTGTGATATTAAAGCCCGGTTGGCAAAGCCCCTCTGCCCATAAGCATCACCGCCCAGGGTTCCCTTACGGACCAGCTCCTGCATCTCTGGGATGTGGCTTCCCAGACTCCCTGCAGCGCCGGCCATGGTGGCATTAGCCAGTGGAAGATTTCACATTAACACTTTTCCCTTTGCTTGAGCAATCATTATTTCTGTGTTGGCATGCTTGCCCACAAGTGTAGCTCCAAGCAGCGCTGACACAGAAGAGCAGAGTTCACCCCATCCTCTGCCAGCGGCACGGTCCCTATCCTCTTTCTCAGGTGCGGGACATAGGCTTTCTCTGGATGTACTAGCCACCAGCGGCGATCACGTGAACACACACACCCCCAAGCTCTGCATATCTTACTTTCTGAAGCCTCCAGACCACCTGGCTCTGCAAGCAGCTCCTCTTCTTCACCGAGGACTGCTCAGGCACCACCCCAGCCCCTGGGACCCCTCCCTGTCCTGCTCCTCCTCCTCCTGATGCTGGTGACCCTCATGTCCTCCTCCCTGGCTGTCTCCCTCCCGGAGCAACAGACTCTGCGCGGGGAAGCAGAGGAGCTGAGGGAGGAAAGAGGCCCAGCTCACTCCAGTGAGCATCCCTGCCCCGTGCCTGAGGGTTTGGAGGGCAGGATTTGGCTGAATGCTATTGCAGTGCTGCCACTCACAGTGGTGAGCTCCGTATCAATCAATTTTGGCCTACATATGGCAAAAGCAGTTTCTATAAAAAGGACTGGTCTTTCTGTGCATGCATAAACAGCTGATAGGAACTATTGCTGCCTATAGGGATATGCAACGCTGCTTCTGGGTTTCATAAGACCAGCGTTACGCACTGCAGATTGATTGCTCTGAGCCGCACGTTGTTTCAGCCATTAACGATGGAGCCTGTGGATATCTTTCAGTGAAAAAAACTGCCATGAGAAAATGCCAAATCGTCTGATCTCAACCGTTGCATTTTATCGAGCTTTCACCAGCTTCATGGAGGACTTGCCCCGGACTGTGGGTCCCACCCTGCAGGGATCCACCAGCTGCCGCGGCTCTCCCGAGTGAGCTGGGCTAGGGCTGGAGCGCAGTGGGATCCACAGCCTGGCGGGGGGGTAGGCAGGGCCGGGCAGGGCTGCGCTGGGCGCTGGGGACCACCACAGCTCCTGGGGGATGAGCGTTCCTATCATAGGAGGGCGGAGGGGAGACCCCCACGGCGGCGTTAGTGAATCCACTGTCTTTTGCTGGTAGTTGCCATGCATTCATCTTTAATGATAGAGTAAATTTCCCAGTGCTTCAGTCTTTATAAACGGAAGTTATAAGGCAATACTTATCAACTGAAACATTTCTAGATATTTTTCAGGATTTATAGCTATTTGTAATGCAGGGGCTGGCTGGGTTCCTCTCTTCTGAGGAAGAAAATGGAAAATAAGAGTTATTGTTGCAGAAAATGAGACAAATGAACTATTAGTGGAAATACTCAATTTAATGGTACTCAGTAACAAAAAAAATTGAGCTTAAATTAGAAGCATGTGAAGTTCACAAGGAAACCAAAACTCAGCCAGGCTTGCAGAAATAAAATTTTAAAAAATCACCACTTTCCTGCAGATCCCTTTCAAGCAGGTGGGGTTGCAGATGCTGGAGTTGGTGCAGTACACATCAGTCACTACAGCTCCTGGTTACAGCGGGGTCATGATTTCTTCCAAAGCAGTGTGATATGATTCTTTTTTCCATGTGAGTTGTATTGAAAGCTATTAAGTGTGGGCAGTTTAAAGGAAATTTTTTAGAGAGGTGTGTCCTAAGACACGACGGAGTCCGTGGCAGATGCGAGCGGAGGCCGTGTCCTTCCCCGCTGTCACCCGCTCGCAGCGAGGCGTCTGCCTGCAGGAGGGGACGCTTGTGCCCTGGCTGCAGGGAAGCCAGGACATGGGATGCCCTGCTTTCCCTGGCTAATGTTAGGTGAAATGAGTGCTGGCCTTACTGATCAGGGGAGCTGGCTTACGGGTGCAGGGGATTCGGGAAGACAGCCCCTTAGCAAGGCTCAGCGGAGACAGAGGAGGATGAGCCAGGAGCAGTGGGGTTTTACCCAGTTCCCGGAGCTGGAGCTGCACAGGGCAGCCTGGACTGATGGCGGGGTTTTGCTTCCCTGGCTGACAAACAGGGCACGGTACTTGGGTGGCACATTTCTCAACTGCCAAACACTCGCACAGGAATGCGGAGTTGGGTGAAACTTTTTGAGAGCTGCTCTATCTGTTAGCCAGGAGGGATGACTGCCTGACTGCCTGCCTCTGCTCTCCCTATCTCTGGGATCTAGCAAAATATTTCAGCACATGCTTAACCTCGGGCTTGCAACCACGCTAATAAAAAAATCAGTGGAGTGTCTTGCATATTTAAAGTTGAACATCTGAATAGTTGTTGTCTTTCTGAAGAGGAACTTTATTAGCACTGAGAACTGCAGAGATTCTGGGGCTCATTCCCGTCATCTCCTGGTGCCTCGCCTGACTCGCCTCCTGCCTCTCCACATTTACTCTGGCTGCTTCTTTTTATTTTATTTTTTTATTCCTAAGCAATACCTAATTCTGTTTTAAAGCAACATTTTTTAAACATTCTCTTAGTTTTAGCTGCAGGACAAAACCACGCTCACTGAAGACAGGCTGTTCCTCCTTGGGGACACAGCCCCGCAGTGCCGTGTCAGGTCTGCACCACTCTTAATGCCCTTTAAATCGGTGGGTTTTCACTTCAGTCAACATTAAGCGAGGCAGTACTGAATCTATTTCTGAGCTCCTTCTATATTGTTTCTATGTAAAGTGTCTTTAGTCCAGTGTAGAAGAAAAGGGAAGTTTTTTGGTTATGGCTATCCACAGTTATGGCTTTCAATTCTTGCCAGTTGTCCATTCTCTTCCATAGAATATGTTCAGTATTAACTGCAGTTAATAAATCAAATTGTTCTTAGAATCAAGATGGCCGCTTCCCTTCCCTCTACTATTAAAATGTTTCTCTTTCTGTAGGCAGGTTTCCTGGATAATATCTTTATTTTATTAGAGTGCTCACTCCATTTTTCTCTTCTGATAAATGCATGTCAAGGAACAACATTTGCCTTTATGGTGCCTTTTCAAGAGCAAACTTAACAGCTCAAGGAAAGTATTTACTGAATGCCTTGAAAAGCACATACCTTTGCATTATTTATTATAAGATACCAATAACTGTAAAACGCAGAGTATCTCTGGACATAAATTAGTGATGTTAGGAAACACTAGACTCTTCCCAGTGTCCCGGAACCTATTAGAAACTGCAGCAAAGATGCAGGCGCTTGTCACATCCCCAGTGCTGGGGGTACTGCCGCATGGATTCCAGACAAAAGGCGAAGTAAAGCATTGAATGCAGAAATCCAGCCTAAAATCTGCTTTTTCATCTCAGACAGGCAGTAAAACATTGCCTGTGGAGTGTGTTATCTGGTAGGTTAGAGATGCAGTCAGGGAACCCAAATTCTTCCTGTGTGATGCCTTTGGGCTTATCACCTCCGGAGACCCAAGTCTGGCCATCGGGATGCAGTAACGGGCTCACCCTGCAGCCTCTGACCTGCCCACGCAGGAGCGTCCTTGCTGCCACCCCACTCCCTCGGGTCCCAGCAGAAACCCTGTGCTGGTGTCGCTGCCTCCGGGGGGGGCTGTGCTGTGAATTGCTCCCGGGGATGCTCACCCATAACCCGTAAGTCTGGGTTTGGACCCAACTCTCCGGAGCACCCTCCTCTTACATTTTGGCCCTCTTGGGGCATTTTGAATGGTCTGACCCTGACCTTCCTCCCAGAGGCAGCTCTGCTGCAGCCACTGGAATTTGGCAGCTGAGAACAGATGCAAGAGAGGGGTCAGGATCAGCCACTCCAACAAAATATTCCAGTTTCCTGCAGAAATCCTGTTCAATACTGTCCCATGCACAAAACTAAACTGATCAGCGTATTATACACCCGGCTGAGCCAGGCTCCCTGTGGTGCCATGCTCAGGCACAGGTAGATGGGTACAGTCCTGAGTTTGGGTTAATTACAGACATTTCCACAGTCTGAGTTTTACCTTTTGGAGCAGGTTCTCATTTCACATTCTAGACCTGCAGAATTATTTAATAGGGCTGCTTAAAAACCCGTCCACTTACCAATTCACTCTACCTATTTTGTCCCAGCACATTACCTAACTATGTCAACACATGGATTTTTTTTATCTTACTGCCCTGTGTAGACAGCCTTATCAGGCTATTTTTAAATCTGGGTATGCTATGGCAGCGGTATTCGTTTCAGTACTTGATGTTCTCTCTGTGCTAATAAATACAGATCAGCTATTAATACTGATTTTTTTTTAGGCTCCATTAGCATCGCTTGGCACAGCAATGGTCAGGCGCTGCTGCCCTGCCTGACCTGAGCTCTGACGGGCATTTCTGGCTGGCTTCGCCCTTGCCCTTGGGAGATGCCCTGGGGAGAGGGATGCTGCTGACCCCCGCAGAGCACTGCCGGCTTGCCCGAGGGCTCTGCAGCTGCCCTGTGGCTTTCAGCCCTTCCCACCCAGCCGCCGCCGGCTCCCTGGGCTGGAGCGAGCTGGGGGGCGGGGAGGCTGGCCCTGCTGAACCTCCGGCCCGGGAAAGCAGAGGGTCAGGCTTTAAGGTGATAAGGACAATCTGAGGAGGAAGGGGAGATTTCTTCTCAGAAGAAAGACATTTGCCTGTTTTAAAAGAGATTTGCAATCCAGGGTATTTTAGACTATTTTGTCCTCCTGGAAGGCGCTTCAAAATGCACGCTGTAAACCCAAATGCAGATAAACTCAAATATATAGGGCCCAGGTTTCTAGACAGCTCAGCTGGCTTTATGCCTGGAGGCCTCCCCTTGCACAGCCTTGCTGTGCCGTGGCTGGAGAGGCATCCTCCAGTGTGTGATGGGCTGCTGCCGCAGCTGACCCCTGGCGATCTCTGCGTGGGACGGAGGGAGAAGAGGCACAGAGCCCTGGGGTGGTGACACTGCCGGGAGTCACGCTGGGGCAAAAACCCTAGGGGAGGAGCGGGAGAAGGACCAAGGCGAGCCAGTGCCTGACCCGCCGCTGTGGAAGCCCAGGTATTGTCACCTCCACAGAGACAGGCTCTGGTAACCACTGCCAGCAGACACTGGGAAAAAAAAAGTCAGCCAGTGTGTTTCAGCAAAGCTGCATGTTCATAGATGATTTCCTTTGGGAAGTGTTACCTCATTTCTGGACCAGCTTGTGAAAAGCATCATGCAGGGTGAGTGTATCGTGCCGTGTAATGCCATGCCTGGTTTCAGCGATGCTTCTGAGTTTACTTATGGAAAATGCAGTCATTGCAGTCTAAGAACCCGCTGTGAAGCAGTGATGAAGAGGATGGAGCTGCTGGCAAGCATGGCTGCACTGCAGCCAGTGGCTGTGCAGGGTGTATGAGGTGCCCGGGGAAGGCTGCAGGCAGGACAGAGAACCTTTGGTTGGCCTTAAACCATGTGCATCAGGTGGCAGCTGCCAGATGACTTTGGAGCAAAGGCTGCATGGGACTGCCTGGATGTCCACGTCATCTAGGGATGTGTGGAGAGCTAATTGCTGACAAGGGACATTGCCTAAACAGCAGGTACTGCTGCCGTGGCATCTCAGAAAGATGTGATTTCACTTCTTTCTGTTTTTTCATAGCTTTTCAACATCGTAGTCTGTGAGAGCCCACATTGTTGTGGACCTCAGTCGGTCGGCAACTGAGTACCACACAGCCGATCGCTCACTCCTCCCCCCCCACCCCTCGTGGGGTGGGGGAGAGAATTGGAAG